>NC_067401.1:389134572-389439572 GCF_016432865.1 Antechinus flavipes
TGGCTTGATTAGTTTCTAAAGAGAAAGTCCTGATCAGTTCAATAAGGATCCTCCTGAAATTGATTAGGGTAATGATCAAACTAAGAAGGAAGAAAATATCTGATGAATGCAAATATTAGAAGTATTTCTTGAGTTCATCTTTGACCAAGTTGAAAGAAAAATCCCTAGAGGAAGTGCTTATAAAGGAATTTTGCGGGTAAAGCCATTCATTCTCCAGGGTACAGAGAAAATTAAGTTGCTTTTGTTGTGCTTGACCAAGTAAAACTTATCTAAAAATTTGTCTTTTTTGTTTAATCTCAATTATGTAATATTATGTTTTGCTTGGGAAGCCTATAAATTGTGAGTAGAAATGGTTTGTGTCTGAGAGATTTTCAAAGGCAGGATGGCTCTCTGTACCTTTGGATTCCTTTCTCTAAGTAGTAATGCTTAGAATAATTTAATTAGTACATTTCTTTCTGTCACATTTGTGCCTCAAATCGAGAGGATTGGATTTTTTTTTTTTTTGCATAATGCAGAGCAATGTAGAAGTTATGAACTGAGTAATTTTTTTTGCAGAAACTAAAGCTGGAAGGGAACTTTAAGATTCACGCAAACCTCTTATTTTATAGAAAAAAGAACAGAGACTTAAAGAAATTAACTGATTTTTAATGTGTATGTCACATAAATAGCAGGGCAAGGATTTGCACCTAAACCCTAAATTCTATATTAAGTGTCCTTCTGCACCATGTTACTTCTTTTCCTTTCTGATTCTGTCTTTGGCCTTGTTGTAATCTCATGGTTTAGCACAGTGCCTGCATGTAGCACTTGCCTGATAAATGTCTATTGTTGATTGATCTAAAGCTTTGTCTGACATGAAGTTCCCTTCTTTAATATACTAAAATCTTTCTTGGCTTCTTGTGAGAGGAATTTTCATATTTCCATATTTATCTATCATTACATAATTGAAATTATATAATATTTATATGATAATTTAAATAATACTTATGCAGCGATTAGATGCAGTGTATAGTGATTTGAGAAGATAGCCTCAGAGTCAGAACTCCTTGAGTTCTACTCCAGTCTGTGATACAGATTGATTGTGGGACCCTGACCATCTCAGTCAACCTTTTAGTGACCTGGGCAACTATCTAATAATATAAATTGTCCAGGAGTCATCTATCAACCTTGTTAGAGGAAGTTTCCTCATTGGGAAGACCCCAATATTTATGCATTCTCAGGTCCATACTCAATTCTCAGGGCTTACCGAAGTGCCAGAGTTGCTTGATAAATACTATTGGATGACTGCTAGTTGACTGAAACCCAAACCAAAAATGTAATGATTAGGTCTTAGGAAACAGTAGTAACTTACAATCCTTCAAGAGTTATAGCTTAAATACATAACAACATCTCTGTGGTAGATGAGAAAAAGACTTGAAAAATCTGTTTGACAAATAGAGAATTACAGATTACCCCCATGTCTTGGCTCAAGTCCAGTTTATAAATTGGATATTTTTTTATTATAGCTTTTTATTAACAGAACATTTGCATGGATAATTTTTCAACATTGACCCTTACAAACACTTCTATTCCAACTTTTCCCCTCTTTCTCTCCACCCCCCCCCTCCCCAGGATGGCAGGTAATCCCATACATGTTAAATATGTTAAAATATATCTTAAATACAACATATATGTACAGATTTATACAGTTCTCTTGTTGTACAAGAAAAATAGGATTTAAAAAGGTAAAAATAACCTGGGAAGAAAAACAAAAATGCAAGCAGTCCACACTAATTTTCTAGTGTTTTTCGCTGGGTGTAGCTGGTTCTGTTCATCACTGATCAACTGGAACTGATTTGGATCCTCTCATTGCTGAAGAGAACCATGTCCATCAGAATTGATCATCATGTAGTATAATGATCTCCTGGTTCTGCTCATTTCACTTAGCATCAGTTCATGTAAGTCTCGCCAGTCCTCTCTGTATTCATCCTGCTGGTCATTTCTTACAGAACAATAATATTCCATAACGTTCATATACCACAACATACCCATCCATTCTCCAATTGATGGGCATCCATTCATTTCCCAGTTTCTGGCCACTACAAAGAGGGCTGCCACAAACCTTTTGGCACATACAGGTCCCTTTCCCTTCTTTAGTATCTCTTTGGGGTATAAGCCTAGTAGAAACACTGCTGGATCAAAGGGTATGCACAGTTTGATAACTTTTTGAGCATAGTTCCCAATTGCTCTCCAGAATGGTTGGATTCGTTCACAACTCCACCAACAATGCATTAGTGTCCCAGTTTTCCCGCATCCCCTCCAACATTTGTCATTATCTTTTCCTGTCATCTTGGCCAATCTGACAGGTGTGTAGTGGTATCTCAGAGTTGTCTTAATTTGCATTTCTCTGATCAATAATGATTTGGAGCATCTTTTTATATGAGTAGAAATAGTTTCAATTTCATCATCTGAAAATTGTCTGTTCATATCTTTTGATAAATTGGACATTTTTTGACAAACAGGTTATATTATTGATTTAAAATAATGAAAGTTAGTTTTAATATTCTCTTCCATGTATTATTTATAATAGTTTGCAAAGCAATTATCTATCTGAGAAAAACATCCAAAAGATCTTCCATCTTACTAAGGTGTATGTATGTATTCATATGGATACCTACATATATACATAGATGTGTATACATGTGTGTGCATAATATATATGTATTTACATATATGTAGGTAGATGGATGATGTAACAAGAAACCTCCTAATACATCTCAAATTTCCCAATCAGTGATTATTTCTCAGAGGACAAATAACAACACTCAAAGGAATCTAAAATGTATTGCTAAAGATTATGAAATCTTTGTAAAACATTGAAGACTTTAGGTACTCATCATGTGTTTTTTGCTCTGTCTCTAGGCCTCTGATAGGGCGGTTCTGCTTTGGGGTCTCATCTCTTGTTTGCACACCTGAATCTGCTTTCCCTTCTGCCTAATCTGGCTCATCACTCCAAATTATGGGAGTCTTTTTGGGTAGCCCTGGTCTGTATGAAGGAGCTTAAAGCATATCTGTACCTTTGGTTTTCTTTATCACTGCTACATCTGGTACATCTTCAGACGTCTCCTTGAGTATTTGGAGGTGTGAAACTCCTCCAGATTCTCACACACTGTCTTCTTCCCACAATTCCCAGGGTTCTTTTTATTTTTCCACAGAGCATCCCAGTTGTGAATGAGAAAAGTGAACCAAAACATATGATCCACCCAATACTTTATTTTCTATAGACATAAATTTCAATAAAACAATAGTATTCAAGTTTGGCTAAATGAGAGAAGGACAAATCAAATTTTCTTCTTTTCTTTCCAGTCTAGCACATAGTAAGTACTTAATAAATGTTTCTTGAATGATTCTTTGCAGAGATGAAACATAATCTTTCAGACTCTGTTCATATGTTGGTTTTTATGAGCTTCTTCTTCCTCCCCCCCCCAACTTTGTTTTTTGTTCTTTGATGTCAAAGCAAAAATTATCAAGACAATTAAAAAAGAGCAATATATATTTAATTGCTATGTTTGCAAGGTATAATCCAAGAGATAAATTTAAAAGATTTAAAAGAAATATTACACTCAAGTACAAATTCCTTGATTAATTTCAACTGCTTAGCACACATACCCTGACCCTCTCTTCTTTTCCTTCCCCACTCCCAAACTAGGCTAAGAAATAAATAACTGTCATCAGCTGGAATTATTTGTTATGATTAGAATACTGTAGAACACTACAGCAATTACAACTAAATTGCTGTAGTCTCTCTCATTCCAATCTGCTTTGAAACTGTGCTAGTAGGATACAAACACTTTAAACTTTTCAAATTCTAAAACTTTTATCATCTTACTGTTGTTGGAAACTTTTTCTCTTCTTGAGCATTTAAAAGCATATTTTGAAGAGAACAAAATGTTTTAAAATACAAATTAAATGGTGGTTTTCTCCTTGTCTCTATAATAGAGTTAATTGGTATGTGTTGTCATTAGTATCTAGAGCTAATGAGGAACAAATAACCCCATACAGAATTTTTTTTTTAAGCTGTTTCGTTTCCTAGGTGATAATAAAAATGGAGTGAAAAAAATACTTTAGGAATATCAAAAGTGCTATACAAATGTAAGTTATTATTGTTATATTGACTCATCCTCGTGAGATCAGCATCTATAAAGCAGGGCTGGTATCAGGGAAAAGGCCAATACTTCCTCTGTGAGGAAATACAGAAATAACCTGCTCCTATGGAACTGCAAGTGTGAGCTTCTATAGAGACTAATTTCTCTTAGAGCCCAGTAATGGCATGTCAGGATAGCTAAGAGAAGTCGGTTTGTCAAGTTTAGGACTCTCATCTGTATTTCACATTCTCTGAGCTAAAGATGTACTGCTGGTCATCCTATTTATCGTCTTAGTCTATCTTTCAGTAGTGGCCACATAAATAGCCTAAGTTGACTTTACCTATTTGGAGGCAAAGTGAGAGAGGTTTTATTTAGTTCAGTAGTATGATATTGTGGGTTCAAAAGGCCCTTTGTACCAAAATAATTGCCTTTGAAATTCTCCCATTAAAGAATTCATTATTTTGATATAACAAGAAATCATGGAGGATAATGGATGGTTTTTATCTAGTGTTAGGCGTTAAGATTCTTGCAGTAATATCTGTTGGAGTCAAAAGAGTTTGTAGCTCCCTTGTTGGAAGATCATGGGTAGCCCAAAAAGAAGCAGTCAACCCTGGGGAACCTTGTGCTTGTAAAATCCCTAATGTTCCGGCTGCTATGATAGACATAGCAATGGTTTACTTCTGTACCTCCCAGGGTCACAATCTAGACCCAGGATAAGGTGCCCCTAAAAAGGCTGCCAAGTAGTCCCCCTTCCAGAGGAATGTAAAGGCAAAGCAGTTCACCAGATCAGACAATGTCAGATACCAAGAATAATGACCTTGTCTTTGCTGATTCATGGTGACAGATTCAGGAACTGGGGTATGCGGTTATAGTTCATGGGATAATAATTTTAAATCTGGAAGGATATCAGAAGCCATTCTAATCCAAGTCCCTCATATTATAACTGACAGGGAAATGGCCTGCCCAGAATCACCTAGTAAATAAATGTATGAAGTAGTATTTAAATCTGAGGACCTTCTAAATCCAAGCCTAGAGCAAGGATTCATGAATTAGAAGGAATGAGCTGTTTGAAGGCAGCTAGGTGACACAGTGGAGAGAGAGTGCTGAGCTTGGGAGACACTGAGTTCAAATCTGGCTTCTATTTATTTAACTCTGCCTCAGTTTCCTTATCTGTAAAATCAGCTGGGGAACGAAATGCCAAACAAATATCTTTGCCAAGACAACCCTGAATGGGGTCACAAAGAATTGGACATGACTGAAACAATTGAACAACAACATCAACATGGCCAGATTATAGGCATGCTCAAAATGGAAGAGCTATTTATCCAAATCTATCCAAAATTTATCCAAAATGGGATAGCTATTTATCCAAATCTATCCAAAATTTATCCAAAATGGGATAGCTATTTATCCAAATCTATCCAAAATTTATCCAAAATGGGAGAGCTATTTAAGTCTTCTTGACCCCTGGACTAGTTATTTCATTTTTCTGGGTTCTAGTTTTTCATTTTTAAAATGAAAGGGCTTGGACTCATGATCACCAAAGTCACTTCTGACTCTGACTTTTTATGAAATGTCCACAGGTGAGTCAGAAGTCTGAGAAAAGGAAACTAATAATACTTGTATGAGGAGATGAGAGAAATGCCAATAGTTATAGAGAGGAAGTACTCTTGCCATTTCTAGTGATTTTCATTTCTTTCTGGAATTGGGATGAAAGGAGTAGGAGGGATTGGGTAATATAATCAGAAATTATAAAGATATCCCCATATGGTCTCCTAGGCTGGAGTGAAATTTTATGAGGGTATAGGAAGTTAAATTTGATTGGGAGCTCCCCATGCCAATCTGTGCTCCTAAGCTGATCTGTATTTCAGTGCAACTTTACTGGTTCTATTACCTCAGTTATGCCCTGGCATAAAAAATGTGAAATTGATATGTGGAATCACAAAATACATCTGGGGCTGCTTCCTTCTCCCAACTACCTCCTCTCTTGCCCCCAAAGAAATGTTCCAGGTTACACTCTTAGATGGAAGAGTTGGTTGATAGCCAGCCAAACAACTGAAAGGAATTCTTCAGTGACTGAATTTTCATAAATACATCTATTACAGGATGACTGAGTTCTACCAGAATTGAGAGGGGCAGGATCAAACCTTTCTCTCTCTTTTGATACCCTAGGAAATGCACAAATTCTTTTCACAATGAAACTATTGATGTTTCATCTGATTACACATATCTTCAGAAAATGTTGGAAGACAGAAAATACAATCATTGATTTATATGATAGCTAATGTTGATATTTCCAAGGTATAGCATGATAGTGTACCATAATCATTAGCTAAGGTAATAATATTTTCAGAAAAATAAAAATTTCCATAAGACCAGTTATTATACTATCTTGGCCATAGAAGCAAAGAATTGGTCTAATGAGAAACACATGAGCACATCTTAAGGGTTAAGAGCGGCTCCTAACAAAGTCCATTTTACATATGCTAAGAATTTTCTGGTTTACCCTCATTGCCTCTTAAGCATTCATATAATTTTTGGAAAGTTCAATGGTTTTTGAAACAATAAAAAATCATACTCTATTGTGTTCTGCTCCTTCCCTGCTTTCCCCACAAGAGAGGCAGAAGGACTTAGTGCCCAGTGACTTAAATGGGTTTGACTCAGCAGATAGGATGCTGACGAGTCAGTGACTTGGTCCCCTGATCATTTTCTTTAGGAGATGTTGAAATATTGAGGCTGACACTCTTTAATCTACCACCACAAAAGCATAATCCTCAAAATAATTGCTGGGAAATGCAAGGGTGGTGATGTCATGGTTTTGCCTCACTTGATATTTGCTAAATCCGCAGGGCAGGAATGGGTCTCCTTTAAAGTTCTCAGTGATTTATGCAAAGAGACCTGACTCTTGGATGTTCCTCTAGCAATAAGTACAGGGCATTAAAAAAGCATTTGAAAAAGAAGCCCCACTAGAGCGTCTGGATGGGGTCTTTGGCAGGATGGTGTGACCGGGCACTTTATTTGAAATAGCACTAGAGAAATAGGAGAAGTCAGAAGGTTTTCCTTTTCTATTTTGCCTTGAAGCTGACTTCAGAATCGATTTGTATGGAGAAAAGGCAGGGCAGCTGATATGATTTTGGCATTCATTGGAGGTCATGAGTTCCCTTCCTGGGGAGGGGAACAGATGTCAGATCTTCTCCCCTCTTTCAGGGTTATGTACTGTTTGACAAGAACCCCTTTCCTGTCCTCAAGAAAGATTCAAGTTTCTCACGCTCTGAGTTGCTGCGGTCACTAAGAGTGCAGGCTGACATGTAGGTGACATTCTAGCTTTGCTTGTGGGCTTCCCCTGGAGCTACATCTCTGTTGTTGTATAAATGGTGTTTTTCCATTTTACAGATGAGCATTAGAGAGGCAACATCCCATGTTAAAGGTTGTACAGCCAATAAGCAACATAACTGATCCAATTAAAAAGTCCAAGTGATTTCCTTTGTGACCACAATACCCCAAAATTAACTTGACTGTATGAAAATTCACCAGGAATGAATTATAATGGTTTTACCAGGCCCCAGAGAACAGAACTAGGGATAATGGGTGTGGCAAAGAAACGAATTAGGAGTGATAACAGGAAAAAATATCAAAAATTTCTGACCAAAATTGGAAGGGGAGGCTTTGGGAGCTTATGGCTTCCCTCATCAGTAGATGGTACCTACAAATAAAGGCTTGATAACTACGTGGCATGAATGTTGTAGGGAGGATTCTTGTTCAGGTATGAATTAGACTACTTGGACTTGAAGGTTCCTTCCAACTCTGAGGTTCCCTGAGCCCAGGTCTTTTTACATAACTCTAGTACTTAGTCTACTAGATCATGTTGCTTCTGGGTTGACAGTTTCAAAGCAATGGTCTCTAGACCTTCACAGCTAATATGCTCAGTTTAGATCGTGATTTAATTATTTGCAGTAGAGGTTAATAAAATCTGATTTATATTAGATCTGGGAAAAGGACCTTAACATTTCTCCAGTTTCTTCTTTTTCTAGAACTGAAGCCCAGAAAGGAAGTGCTTTGCTTGTGGCATATAATTAATCAATGGTAGGGTAAAAATGAGACCCAGATCTCCTAATATCACATCTAGTGCTCACAGACTTACTGAAAGTCACAAGGCAGTAAACGATGGATTTGGATTTTGAAGACAGGCCCTCCAACTCCAATTTTAGTAACCTTTTCACTAAACAAGGCTTCCTCTAAATTCAATGAATTTCTTGCAGTCATCACTCATATAGGCTACTTAAAGTTGATATAGAACAAGAGACCTATTTGAATTTGTGAAAGTCAGCCCTGATGTGTACAGACAATCCTTTTAGAGGCCTGACTCCATTATTACCCCAACAATCTCTAAAAAGTTCCAGGGGGTCCAAACCAGACTGCCCTTTTCTCATCTTCATAAAAAGCCATCACTAGATGGCTCCTCTGAGCCATCTCCTCCTCCTATATTAATGGATAAGCCCATCTAAAGGCTTAGTAAAGATGTCCCAGCTTTAAAAAATTTTTAATAATAGTAATCAAACGCTAAAAACTTCTTCAGTTCAGAAAAATTCTTCAACTTTGGGAGCTAAAGAGCTCATCTATCTTCTCAGGGTCAGTAATCACTCTCTGCTGAGAGATGATGTGACCTACATAATTCAAAGATGTTCTACTAAACTGTCACAAATCAGTTTACTGCTTTAAACCAGAAACTTCTAGCCAATCTAATGCCTAAGTCTTCTTTCCTTAAGAGCTTCCAAAGGATTAAATAGAATATAATACTAAAAAACCAATGTTTCCCTTTTTAAAGGTTTAAATTGCTTTATTTTTCTGGTTATACACATAAATTAATTTTTTAAATACACATTTCTTTATGTTGGGAGAGAAAAATCAGAACAAAAGGGAAAAACCACTAGGAAAAAAAAAGAATAAAAAGGAAAAAGAGTAAACATAGAATAATTCTCTCTGTGGATACAGATATCATTTTCTATCCATAGTTTATTGGGATTGCCTTGAATCACTGACCAGCTAAGAAGAACTGTCTTTCATAGTTGATCATTGCACAATCTTGCTGTTACTGTGCACAATGTTTCTTGGTTCTGCTTGTTTCATTCAGCATCAGTTCATGTAAATCATTCCAGGCCTTTCTAAAACCAGCTTGTTTATCATTTTTTAATAGAACAATACTATTCCATTTCTTTCATATATCATAATTTATTCAGTCATTCCCCAAATGATGAGCATTCTATTCATTTTCCAATTCTTGCCACAATGAAAAGAACTGGTACAAACATTTTTGCACATGTGGATTCTTTTCCCTCCTTTATGATTTCCTTGGGATACAGACCCAGTAGAGACACTGCTGGATCAAAAGTTTTATAGCCCTTTGGGTATGGTTCCAAATTGCTCTCCAGAATGGTTAGATCATCTCACAACTCTACCAACAATGCATTAATGTTCCCATTTTCCCACATCCCCTCCAAAATTTATTATCTTTTCCTGTCATCTTAGCCAATCTGAAATATGTGAGGTGCTATCTCAAGGTTGTTTTAATTTGCATTTCTCTAATCAATAGTGATTTGGAGCACTTTTTCATATGATTATAGATGACTTTAATTTTCATTATCTGAAAAATATCTATTCCTATACTTTGACCATTTATCAATTGGGGGAATAATAAATCAACATTTCCAAATAATTCATGTCCTTAGTAATCTTTCCTAAAAGCTGCTGACATGGCTAGGACTTTAGAAATCCTTTCAAGGGCATATTCTCAAATTGGTAGAATCATCCTGGTCAGAAAAAGCTTTACTTTTCCTTCTCTTCCTATGCCAATGGAGATCTGGTAGTTCCTACTGGGCAAGTCTAACACTGGCTACCCAGAAGACACCTACAACTTTTCTGTGAAACTCCATATATACTAAAATATAGCTCAGATTTAGATGTCCTTTCACTCAGTTTATTGAGACCCACTTTTTTTCCTGGCCATTTCAGAATAATAGAATTTAAAAGTACAATCTCTAATTGATGACTTCCAAGCAAACAATCCCGAGATTCTAATGGATAAGGATGGATACTGGTCAAATTGATAAAGTTTGGGGAAGGGGAGAGAGAGGCATGGAGGAGCAGAAGACAGAAAATAATGAGAGTTCTCTCCCTTCAATCTAAGATCTCTTTACCTCTGAAATGTTAAAGTCGCATGCCACTTTTTTTTTAAACATCTTGGTCAAATATCTCTAGTGGTTATTTTCTATTTCTATTCTCCAGCAAATTTTAACTAAATAGAGTGGGCTTAGCTTCCTGTCCATTTGGATTGTATACCATTAAAGGATTGTCACTTTTCACTGTGGGGACCAGCTCCATTTTAGAGGCAGAGAATGCAATCCCAAGGCATATTTATATCTCAGTTTGTAAATCACTTTAGAATCCTTTGGGATGGCAGTTGCTGAGTAAATATGTTATTTATTATTTATCAATTTTATCCTCTTAATGGTCCCTCCTGACTATGCAGAGTAAATTGAGAAGAGGGTTGGGTGTAAGAAATGCCATGTGATTCCTTCTGAGTGAATGGGCTTAACAACAGCTGATCAGCAGAATTGCCATTATTATCATAAAATAGTTAGTATGATTTCAAACACAACTTATAAGCAAAAAGCTGATATGAAATACACATGAAATCTCTCTAGCTAACTCAATCACATGGACATTTTGAAAACATATTAGAACCTCAATTAATAGAATGTTTGGAAATAGAATTTTCTATAAAATTTGTTAAACATGGTTATCTTTGACTTTTCATTCTCCCTCACCTCACATATTTAGTCAGTTTACAAATCTTAGCATTTTATTTCTCCACCTTGGTTTGGGTCCTCATTCTCTCTTTAGTCTGGATTATTGCTGTCACCTACAACTTGATAATCTTCCCTCAACTGTCTTTTTACACCAAGACATCTTCCATTCAGCTATCCAAGTGATTTTCTTAAAGCACAGATCTGATCATGACAGAAAACTACCTTCTCCCACTTAATTGCCTCTAGTGGTTCCCTATACCATGAGTATCAGATATCAATTCCTCCATTGTGTGTTTAAAGTTCTTCACCACTTGGCCCTTTCTTACCTTTTCATTCTTGTTAGACAACACTCCATTCCTGCGCACTATACAATCCAGCCATATTGATTTATTTGCTGTTTCATACGGGTACTTCAGCGCTGTGCTTTTGCTCTGCTTCCCATACCTGAAATGGATTTCTTCCTTGTCTCCACCTGCTAGAATCCTTGATTTTCTTCTTCAAGGTTCAGCTCACTTACTTTCTAGGAACCTTTTAGCCCCCCGACTTATAGTGCCCTCCTCCATACACTTTTATATGAACACATTTTATCCCCTGTTAGAATCTAAGTTCCCTAAGGACAGACTTTCACTTTTCTTTTTTAATCCCCAGTACTCAGCCTGGAGCCCAGCACAGAGTTAAAATTTGATAAATGCTTACTGATTGATTAACTGATTAGTTAGTGGATATAGTAAAAGCAAAAACAGCTGGAATATATTATACACAATAGGATGATAGCATAGGTTAATATTATTTATTAAGACTTTTTGCCTTAATTAATCTTATAAGAATTTGCACTAAGGAGTGGCTTAGTTTTATAGAAGTTAATATTCAACAGATCTTATTACCTCTAAAAACCAATTAAGCAGTCAGTCAATAAACATTTATTCAGCACCTATTATGTGCCAGGTATGCTAAGCATCAGGGATCCAAAACTATAAAAGAAAGATAATTTTTGCTCTCAAAGAATTTATAATCTAATGGGGAAAGACTGATTGTTTGTCCTATTTCTCAAAGAGGACCAAAATAATATCAGTATGCTGGAGTCAAAGTATGCTGCATCTGATGGTGTCTAATCAGAACAATAGGAGCTCTACCACGGATAGGGCACAAAAAGCCCTATGAGCATTTAGAGTGGCGATGTCTCTAAATTTGCTAATCTCATTTCTTTTGAGCTACTGCAATTCTACTTCACTTAAAATACATAGTGCCTACTTTGATGCTTGCACATCATGCTGGGTAGTCTTTTGCCAATGTCTCCCATGTCTCATAGTAGATTTCAAAGTTTTCCAGAGAGAATTTGAGCGTTTCCTTATATTACTTCTTCTGACCACCATGTGACTACCTGCCTTGTGTGAGTTTTTCATAAAATATTCTTTTAGATAAACATATAAACATATTTGGCATGTGAACTGGGTAGCCAGTTCATAAAGTATGCTCTCTGTAGTTTAATTTGAATCCTTACTAGTTTAGCTCAGGCAAAGACCTCAGCGTTTGGTATCTTATCCTACCAGGTGATCTTCAGAATCTCTCTAAAACAATTCAAATGGAAGCAATTCAGTTTCCTGACATAATGCTGGTATACTGTCCTGGTTTCATAACCATACAACAATGAAGTCAGAATGATGGCTCTGTAGATCTTCAGCTTGGTAGAAAGTCTAATACTTCCTGTCTCCCACATTTTCTTGGGAACTTCTCGTGTACTTGGGAACACTGAAGAAACTTTGGTGTTGAGTGCATCTACCTTACCATCTATGTGTATTTCCCTGGAAAGATTACTGTCAAGGTAAGTGAATTTATCCACAATATTCAAAATTTCTCCAACTATAATGGATGGTTCCACTTATGGACCTTGTGGAGCCTGCTAATGGAGCACCTGTGTTTTCTTGGTGTTAATGGGGGAAGACTACATGCAAAAGGAAACTGAAATGTGGGGAGTGACAAGGTGGGAGAAGAAAAAGCATCTGGCCTTAAGATGGAGAAGTGTTGAGGACCATGCGTAAGTGTGGAATCTAGAAAGCCTGTAAAAAGGTATAAGGAAACTGCATCTTTAAGGAGCAGCTTGGTTCTTTAAAGCCCCTTTTCTCCCCCCATAACTGTGAATCCCAGCCCCCACAGCTGTGAATCACAGCACACTAGAGAAATGAAAGGAATGTCTTGGTAATTTTTATCTAACTCTCTAAGCAGAACTGACAAATCAAGAAAGATCAGCATAACCCAGAGAAGTCAGAGATATCTGTCTGGAGGTCATAAAACAAATTTACTAACACAGATGTTGTTTGTGAAAGAATATATGCTTTTATTTTAATAACCTTGCTATACTTAAAAAACTTTTATATACATTTTGTACTAGGAATGAATAAAGAGAGAGGTTCAGAGATTTTCACTGCAACACTGCTTCTCCATCTTCTTGTATCATTATCATCCTTTCACATGATGTGATCTATTCTGCTGGTCAGAATTAGATCCCCAGCTGCCACTAGCAGGTTTTTCCCATAACAGAGAGAAGTTCAAAGGAGTGCAGCTTGGTGGGAAATGAAGAGATGGCTGAACTGGGTCCATTCCTTAAAAGGAGATTTTTGAAAGATCTTCACTTCACCCTCCAATCACAGGGTTCTGATGAAATGTGAGTAGTAAGACTGATTTAACCTTGTAAGGTGCTGAAGTTCCTGATGATAAGATCCCTGGGATCTTAATGGAGAAGTCCAAAGGGATATAGATGGGTAGGAAATGAAAAATATGCATTAAGTAATTTCCATATGCTAATCACTGTGTAAAGCTCTGCTATGCAAAGAAAGTCAGAAACAGCCTCTGTCCTCGAGGACCTCAAATTCTTTTTTTCAACTAAAAAAATTAATAATAGCTTTTTATTTTCAAAATACATGCAAAGATACTGGATTTAATATATATTTCTATTGTGATTGGTTTACTTGCGATCATGGTGAGGTGGGGTTGGAGGGAAGAGAGGGAATTGGAACATAAGGTTTTGCAAGGGTGAATGTTGAAAAATTATTCATGAATATGTATTGAAAATAAAAATATTTAATTAAAAAAGAGGGATACCAACAAGAACAATAAATGACAGAGCAAAAAAAAAAAATACATGCAAAGATAGTTTTCAACATTCACCCTTGTAAAACCTTGTGTTCCAAATTTTTCTCCTTCCTTTTCCCCCACTTCCCTCTCCTAGATAGTAAGTGATCCAATATAGGTTAAACATGTATATTTCTTCTAAATATATTTCCACATTTATCATACTGCACAAGAAAAATCAAATTAAAAAGGGAAAAAATTAGAAAGAAAAAAAGCAAACAAACAACAACAAAAGGTGAAAATACTATGTTATGATCCACATTCAGTCCCCCATCCTTTCTCTGGATGCAGATGGTTCTCTCTATCACAAATCTATAGAAATTGGCCTGAATCACCACATGGCTGAAAAGAGTCAAGTCCATCAGAGTTGATCATCACATAGTCTTCTTGTTGCTGTGTGCAGTATCCCTTCAATCAGCATCAGTTCATGAAAGTCTCTTCAGGCCTTTCTGAAATCATCCTTCTGATGGTTTTTTTATAGAAAAATAATATTCCATTACATTCATATACCATAACTTATTCAGTCATTCTCCATTTGATGGGCATCCCCTCAGTTTTCAGTTCCTTGCCACTACAAAACGAACTGCTACAAACATTTTTTCACATGTGGATTTTTTTTCCTTTTTTTATGATCTCTTTGGGATGCAGACCTAGTAAAAACACTGTTGAATCAAAGGGTATGCACAGTTTGATAGCCTTTTGAGCATAGTTCCAAATTGTTCTTCAGAATGATTGGATCAGTTCACAACTCAACCAACAATGTATTAGTGTTCCAGTTTTCACATATCCTCTCCAACATTTATCATAATTTTTTCCTGTCATCTTAGCCAATCTGAGAGGTGTTTAGTGGTACCTCAGATTGTCTTAATTTGCATTTTTAAGGAGCTCATGTTCTAATAGAGGGGAATGATTTGTAAATAATTTTAAGTAAGATAAGTCATAAATAAAAGATATAAACAATATATAATAATATAAACAAAATCTATTTAGAGAAAGTATGAGGTAATTCAAGGAAGATACTAGCAGCTAGGAAACTGAGAAAAGTCTCCCCCAGAAGATAGTGCTTTAGCTGAGACTTGAAGGAAATGAAGAAAGCTAAGACAAGGATATGGAAGGAGAGAATCCTAGGGATGAGAATAAACCAGTGCAAAAGAACTCACAGGGGGGAGAGATGGGATGCTGTGTAAAAAATTGTTAACAGACCAGTATAGCCCAGTGAACTAGGAAAGTAAATAAGGACCACGTTCCGAAGAGCTTTAAATACCAAATCAAGGTCTCTATATGTGATGCTAGAGGTAACTCCAATTAGTTGAATGCTGTCTCCAGAATAACCTTCATAAAAAACGATTTTTATTGATACTTTTAAAGACATTGCTATACTTCACAGCATTCCCCTAACTCCCATAGGAAAGTCCCATATAAATAAAAGGGCTAACAAGCAAATTAAACTGACATGACAAAAAAGTTAGTCAATAAATATTTATTAATCGCTTATTATATTAAATCCTAAAGATACAAAGAAAGGGAAAAGTCAGCCCCTGCTGTGGAAGAACCCAAAAATCTTTTTAAAAATTGAAAAACAACTATTTACAAAATAAGCTATATTGGTATGTATAGAATGTCTGACAGCTCTTGTATGTCTCATTCCGCATCTGTAGTCCACCCCCTCTTATTAAGAGGATGGGAAAATAATGTACCTTTAAGCTCAGTGCCTGACATATAGTAAGTACTTATCAAATGTTAATTGATTGATTATAGTAATGACAAGTTATTGTATTGATATTAAAATCTATTGTTTTAATGTTTTCCTTTACATTCTTGTTTTCATTTTGAGAATAACAATTCACTTTTGATTCCTCTCTGTTCTGCATCACTTTGCACAAGCCTTACTATATAACTAATGTAGCTATATAATACTTTGTAATTCATACTTATGGTTACATGTGGTATAATAGTATTATTACATTCATATATTACAAATTGCTCAGCATTTCCCAAAGGAGCGGTTCCCACTGTTTCCAGTGTTTGCTACCACAAAAAGTTTCCATAATCTTTCTCACATACAAATGTCGCTATCTGCTCTTCTGCTCAAATATCCTTGGCATCTTGCTTATTGAATAAAGTTCACTTCCTTTGTCCAACATTCAAAGCTTTCCTCAATTTGGCACCACTTTGCCTTTCTAGTCTTATCTATTGTTTTTATTATTATTATTATTATTGTTCCCCTCCATGCATACCCTACTTCTGTCAGACTGGTCTCCTTGGTCTCTTCTTTGCTCTGTGAACATTCCCCCTCAGCTTGTTGGTTCACAGTGTTCCCCGTACCTGGAATACCTACCTCTACCTTGTTTGCCTATTAAATACCCATGAGATCATTCTTGATTCTCCCTGCTCCCTGGCTTTTCCCCAAAGATTTCACAAACTACTTTGTTCGATAACTAATATATGCAACCTATATCGTAGTTATCATTGACTTTGTCTTGTCCCTCTTTGTGACTCAAGTTCCAGCTGGACAGTGACAGTGTCCCATCTCCCTATCACGCACCCCCCACCCCCACCCCACACCTAGCACGGTGCTCTGCCCTTAACATGCATTTAATGAATACCTGTTGAATGAATCAATGAATGAATATGAGCAGTTCCAAATCTTTCATCTCCATCATAAGTGTGCTATGGTTCCATTATTCACAACGTGTTCCAGCTGCATTTGTCTTCACAATACTGATACATATGTTCTCATCTGTATTCAATATTGAATGAATAATGGTACAAATAAGAGAACAAGGACCAGTGGAGAAATTCAGAGCTTCATCATGCTGTGTGGCAAATGCCCATTCATTACCTTGTAGGTACAGCACTGACTATATTATTTATTGTCTGTTGCAGATTAGCCTGATTGGGATCTGTATTAAAAAAAAAAAAAAAACAAACAACCTTCATATTTAAGGGAGTCAGTGTAATACAGTAGATAAAAAGTGCTATACTTCTAATCAGAAAGGCCTATGTTTGGATCTCACTCTAATATATACTAGTTAGTTGTGTGGTCACGGGCAATCTGCTAAATTGCCAGTTCCTCTTCCGTAAAATGGGAATAGTAATACCTAAGTATCTCCTTCACAGGGCTGCTATGCAATTCAAATGAAATCATGTCTGTAAAGTGCTGTGCAAACCTTAAAACACTGTATAAATGTGAGCTGTTATTTTAAGACTGGAATAGAATGTACATTTCTAAAAGGCAAGAAGCACAGCTTCTTAGCTCATTTTGTCCAGCCCTAGTAGGGGCCTTCTTGCAAACAGAGCTTATTGTATGCTTTTGGTAATGTAGATCTTCTTCATCATCTTCTTCCCTCACAAGATCTGAGCAGCAAAAGTTAAAAGTTTGTGTGAAGGCAAAATGTTGCCATGTGGTAGTAAGTATAAAGCAGTTGTAGGGGGCTTATTTCTGGATCTGGAGGCATAATTAAAATGTCCAGAAATCTCTGCCATTTGATCACTCGTAACTGAGGAAGAGCTGACTTTGGACAATTGCTAAATGGTAACAAGAAAAGCACGGGTCAGATTTGCTTATGTCCAGTCTTTCAGTCTTCTTCTACATTACTCCAAAGAATAGGAAAAGAATCATGGTGAAGTTTTGGTCTGGGTGATAGGGAGAGTGCCATTGCTATGAACAGAAATACATGACTATTTATGCCCAATCTGTGGCAGAGCCTTCCAAGCTCCTCCTATTGGTCAAATTAGCCACAGTCAAACACATTGTACTTTAACCCTGACATAGTGATGTCATTCTGGTTGTCTTTGTGCATGAAAAACAACCAACCAACGGTTTTGGAACATGTTAGATTTAGATACCTCACTGAGGTATCTCTTTAGATATGATTTTAGGCAGGTGATAGAAAAACCACTTTGTTTTCTGGCAGTATCATCTCCCTCTCTTCCTTTCTGTCTCCCTCCCTTTACCTTTCTTGCTTTCTCTTGCCCTCTCTTTCTCCTTTTCCCTTCCTTCTTCCCTCCCCTCCATCTCCTTCTCCTCCTCCCTCTACTTCTCCTACTTCCCTCACTTCCTCCCTTATAATAGTATAATTTTTGTCTTGGTATTGTCCCTTTAAAAATATCTTCCTTGTACCACCAACATTCGCCTTATCCATCCATGATTTGTTTTATACTTAAGATCCCTGAGAGGGTGGGATGGACAGGCCACATCATCCTCTTTTTATTGACAGACATAGTTACTTCTTTAATTATAGTATTTTATCTTCCCCAATACATGCAAAGATAGTTTTCAACATCCACCTTTGCAAAACCTTGTGCTCCAATTTTTTTCTTTCTCTCTCCCTCTCTCCTACCCAAGACAGCAAGCTATCCAATATAGTTTAAAATGAGCAATTCTTCTAAACATATTTCCATATTCATAATTCTGTGAAAGAAAAATCAGATCAAAAGTGAAAAAAAAACACAAGGGAAAAAACAAACAACAAAGTAACAAACAAATAACAACAAGAAGGTAAAAATATTGTGCTTTGATCCACATTCTATGTCCATAGTTCTCTCTCTGGATGTGGTTTGCATTTTCCATCCCAAGTTTATTGGAATTGCTTTGAATTATCTCATTATTGAAAAGATCCCATTAGACCCAGTTATTAATCCATATATTTCCCTCATTAGAATGTGAGCTTCTTGAGGATAAGGACTACTTTTGTCCTTTCTTCACATCCCCAGTGCTTTGCACTGTGATGGACACATAAAAAGCATTTAACAAATGGTTTGTTAAATTGTTGATTGATGAATAATTGTAAAGGCAACAATAGAATTAGGGACTACACTTGAGATTTCATCGATAGAGCCAATGCAAGTGGGCACCTAGTAAAGAATTTTGAGCACTTAGAAAGGAATTGACTCGCCCTAGACCACAGAGCCCATATTTCTTAGAGGTGGAACTTCCTGGGTCTTCCCATGTCTGAGTTTATGACTCTACTACACTAAGTTTGCTCTCTGGGATGATGCCAATAATTGTATTAATAATTGCTCACATTTTTCTAGTATTTTATAGTTTTCAAAGTGCTTTACTCACACTTTAAGTTGGAAAGTTGGAAAGAAGCTACATAAGTGATTTGCCCCAGTTCATTAGGCATATTTTTGGTGAAATTGTACTAGAATCTTGATTTTCCAAGCCTGGGTATTTTCACAAAGTTAAAGGATAAATCCTTTGTAGAGGGCTTTGAGGATGTCTTCTCTTCAGGAAATCTGTTTATCTCTGTTTGTGAAATCAAATTCATCAGAATAAATTTGACTGCTATAGTTAAATAAAATATTCCTGGTATACAACAACTGACTTTTATAGAAATTGCTTAGTGTCTTCATTAATATTTCTTTAAAAAAACTTTCTATAATTTTTTTCAAATAATGTTGCATGGCAGTAGAATAGAGTTGAACTGGAATATGGCCATTAAAAAAATACTATGTAAAGAATAAGACATAATTACAGCATTGACATTCACTCCTCTAATAAACTGATGACCATTTCTATCAATAGACTGTCAAAAGAGCCATTCCTGCATAGACACTCTTAGAGTTTCACCTATCTCCTCATTCTGGCATTTCCTTGATTCAAGTCCAGACAGCATGAGAAGTACCTCTAAGACTTGCTGGCAGTAGACAGAGATAGAAAATTACAAGAAGATAATAGCTCTCTGGGGTGGCTAATATCGAACCTAGTAACTTTCCTTGTCAGAACACTTACATAAAAGGCAAGAGTTGCTTTGGAAAGCACTGGGGTAGTTAAACAGACTGTTTAAGAAATGGATGCTATATGCATAGGCTTTGAAATATTTACTGTGACTTCAACTGCAGTTTATCTTCTGCACTAATGACAACTCGCACTAAACTCTATGTTTACAAATTTGTTGAATAATACAAAACACTTACTATGGAAAGTATAGAAAATTGGCCTCATTAAAAAAAATCCTAAACTTGTTTAATTTGTATATTTCAGATACTTGTCCCTGTTACATTTTTTTCTGTGTATTACCCACTGGGATAGTCAAATATCATTCACTTAGCAAAATCCTGGTCAGCTAATCCAATTTGCTTTTCAAACATGTTATCGTCAGATAAAAGGTTTAAAATTTTTTTTCTTCAAATAAGCAGTTACTTAGGATATGATGACAATGAATGGAAGCTTTAGATCTTATAAACCAAAGCTTCTTAAACTATGGATTTCAGTTCCATATAGGGTCACATAACTGAACATAAGGGTTGCAAAATTATGACTTATTATCAATAAGTGTTTTATTTGTATACCTGTTTTCTATACCTATATACTTGGGATTGCATAAACATTTCTCTGGCAAAAAGGGGTCCTGACTAGGAAAAGTTTACGAAGCCCTGTTAAAAACCTGCCATCCTTAGACAAATTCTCTATATTTTAGGACCAACCTAAATTCCACATAACACCTAAAAGATTAAAAAATTAGCTTTAAAATGATTTTTAAATAATTTATACAATGACTTCAATAAGCAAATGAAAACAATACTTAATGATAATTAAACTAAAATCAATTACAATGAATAATCTAGATCCAGAAAAACAAATGGATGCAACACACTTCTCACTTTTGTGATTTTGAATGTATTGCTTAGATTCCCTGGACCTCAGTTTTATCATCTGTTAAAGGAGGATGTTGTACTAAATGATCCCTTCTAATGTTATAATCCCTTTTTTTTTCCAGAAAAAAAAGATGGATGTGGAATGCTGCGTACACTGTCCTTTGTCAGTTTTGCTTAATTTTTTTTGTTTCAAAGGGAGATTCAACAGAAATGGTGATAGTAGTTGGAGAAATTAACCATAACATAAAAAGCATAAGGCATAAATAAAAGTTTAAATAAATTAAAGCCTCTCTCTCTGTTTCTCTCTCTCTCTCTCTGTCTCTCTCTCTCTCTCTGTCTCTCTCTCTCTCTCTCTCTCTCTCTCTCTCTCTCTCTCTCTCTCTCTCTCTCTCTTTCTCGCTAACTTTTCAAGTGCCATTGTGAATTGAGGGCAAAATCCAATTGAGAATGGCTCATTCATGTGTCTGGAACTTTAGGAAAAAGTAAAAGTGGTATGGTACTTATTATGTGCTCTTGTGCCAACTTCTGACAGTGATGAAAGCAAGAAGGCAGAGACTGTGCAGCTTAATAGACAAGCTAGACCCAGAGAGTATTTCCTCTAAATACAAGAGAGAGTTTATATACTCATGCATAGTATTTCTCAGTTAAATTGACTGAGGTTCCTTCCCCATACCTTGAGCCAAATTAATAATACATTAGGAACTCTCCTTTCTCAAGGATATGAGAATAAGGGCCTTCCTGATACCAAAATGGATTTTCTTTTGTATTTGCTGCTTACAAAAATAACCAGACCACTGATTCATTCCACTGAACTTTCGAGCTTCTGGTTAGCTATGTGTGGTCTCATGAGATTAGGTAAATTCAATCATCCCTGCTACAAAGTCCAATGTAAAGCCAGTTAAATACAAGATATTCATTGTCCCTTCCCCAAAGGAGATCTTCATTTATATAACTTCCAAAAAACTCCATCTCTGTTTCTTGTTCTGTTAATTTGAGTATTTTAATAGATAAGTAGATAATCCTCAATTTCCTTTAGTACTCAGTTTTTCTAGTGTTTGTGCATAGGAATTTCTGATTATTATTTTTTTCCTTCTCTTCTTGTGCTTTTGATATTTAATTTTGTTTTGTGATTTCCCTCTTCTTTTTTGATTAAGCCAACTAAAGGTTTCTTTATTATTCTTTTCAAAGAACCAGTTTTTGATCTTATCAAATCTTTAGTCTTTTTGTTTGTTCATTTTCTTTTCTAATTTTCAAGATTTCCTCTTTTTATTTGTTTTACTTCTTGATTTTACAGTTTTTCAAATTGTTTACTCAAATTATGTCCTTTTTATTTTGTTAATGTGTGTCTTTAGATAATTAAAATTAAATTATAAAATACATGTTGAAATTATAATTTTCCTTTGAATACTGCTTTAGTTATAACCTAGCAATTTTGGTATGTTGGCTTATGGTTATCTTCATAGCTTTTAATATTACTACTTTTCAGACTCTGGTTCAATTAATTTTACATGCATTAAGTAGCTCTTATGTGCCAGGCAGCAGGGCATAATAACCTGAGAGCCAGAGTTAACACCAGGAAGCCCAATATTCAAATCCTACCTGTGACAAATACTAATTGTGACCTTCATCAAATTCGTTTATCCCCAATGTCCCAAACATCTCTCCAAGAAGCAGAATACAGAACAATGACAGATCTATATTGGTAGGGAGAATTTTATTTCCTTAAGAGTTTCTTATACCAATGGCATTCCAGGTCTAGGGGGGAAGGGGGGGAAACTATATCAGATCCTGTGCGCCTGAATAACCCATCTAGTTTTTCCTCATGGACCAAAAAAAAAAAAAACCTTAAAGAACTGTATTCAAACTGTATTTGATCAGACTGTATTTGATACTATTGGTGGGTATAATATCTTTTAAATGACATTCTTTTGTTAAAAATGAGCCTAAATTAACGAGATAATAATATTAAGGAAAACCATCTTTGCTTCTTTGTCTTCACATTGGCCACTAGATGGAAGTGTCTTACAAGAATACCATATAAGCTATTATTGTAAGTCATTTGAGTGACATCTCTATTTTAGTCATGGAAATGAAATTTATCATTCCTAAATACCCTAATGAAAGGGGAAGAAATGTCATTTTAAAAATTCTAATTTGTATATAAAAGAAATTCCCATAAAAAAAAACTCTCCAAAAGTCTCTGACTCTTATGATATTATAAATATATGTTGACCAAAATAATTCAGGTAACATATGCATGAATGCAGGAGTTTAAGCCTCTTGGGTCTTTATGAGTAATTCTTTCTGCTTGCTCTGGGGACCTGATTTCTATAATGTTCTCTCTGTGATCATTTGGGAGCCATCTTAGCAGGGGGCTTGTCTATTGATGGTAATGGCTGCCTGTACTTGATGATTTTTCCTGGTAAAATAAGAAAGACAGTCATTAATCTTCAGAATTACTGAAAGATGTTGTGGAGGATATCTAGATGTTTTTCCTCCTTTACCTATCCACATCAATGTTTGCCTATCTTTAGGCAGTTATTTTATTTTATTTTTTAAACAGCTTTTTATTTTCAAAAAATATTCAAAAATAGTTTCAGCATTCACCCTTGCAAAACCTTCTATTCCAAATTTTTTCCTTCCCTTCCTCCCTGCCCCCCTCTCCTAGATGGCAAGTAATCCAATATGTTAAACATATATAATTCTTCTATAAATATTTCCACATTTATCATTCTGCACATGAAAAATAAGATCAAAAAGGGAAAAAATGATAAAGAAAACAAAAAAAAAGCAAACAACAACATAAAGGTGAAAATACTATTGTGATCCACATTCAGTCCCCATAGGCTCTTTCTAGATGTAGATGGCTCTCTCCATCATAGGATTATTGGAACTGGCCTGAATCACCTCATTGTTGAAAACAGCCTATATCCATCAGAATTGATCATTGCGTAATTCTGTTGCTGCTGTATTCAATATTCTCTTGTTTTTACTCACTTCACTTAGCATCAGTTCATGGAAATCTCTTCAGGCCTTTCTGAAATCATCCTCTAATTGTTTCTTATAGAACAGTAATATTCATATACCATAACTTATCCAGCATTTCTTAAATGATGGGCATCCATTCAGTTTCCAGTTCCTTGCCACTACAAAAAGAGTTGCCACAAACATTTTTACACAGATAGGTCCTTTCCCTTCTTTAGTATCTCTTTGGGATATAAGCTCAGTAGTAACACTACTGGATCAAAGGGCATGCACAGATAGACCTTTGGACATAGTTCCAAATTGCTCTCCAGGATGGTTGGATCAGTTCATAGTTCCACCAACAATGTATCAGTGTCCCAGTTTTCCCTCATCCCCTCCAACATTTATTCATCTTTTCCTGTCATCTTAGCCAATCTGAGAAATATATAATGATACCTCAGAATTGTCTGGATTTGCATTCCTCTGATCAGTAGTGATTTAAAGCATTTTCCATATGACTAGAAATTGTTTTAATTTCTTTATCTGAAAACTGTTCATATTTTTTGATCATTTATCAATTGGGGAATGGCTTATATGCTTATAATTCTGAATCAATTCTCTATATCTTTTAGAAATGAGGCCTTTGTTAGAACCCTTGGATGTAAAAAATTTTTTCCCAGTTTTTTGCTTCCCTTCTAATCTTGTCTGCATTGGTTTTGTTTGTACAAAATATTTTTTATTTAATATAATCAAAATTATACATTTTGCATTTCATAATATACTCTAGTTCTTCTTTGACCATAAATTACTTCCTTCTCCATAGAATTTGCTTATAGTATCACTTAAACCCATTTTGAATATATCTTTGTGTTAGGTGTTAGTCAATGCCTCATTTCTACCATCCTATTTTCCAATTTTCTCAGTAATTTTTGTCAAATAGCAAGTTCTTATCCTAGAAGATGGAATCTTTGGGTTTATCAAACGCTAGATTATTATAGAAATTGACTATTATATCTTGTGAACCTAACATTCCTCTGATCAGCTACTCTATTTCTTAGCCAATCAATACCAAATAGTTTTTATTTATTTTTTTAATTTTATTTTATTTAATACCAAATAGTTTTGATGACTGCTAATGCTTGCCTATCTTAAAATATAAGTCCCTGAATAAAAGATGGCTTGCAACTAAAAAACAAGCAAATAAATAGATTCATCTCTTCATAGTCTATGTAATGTTCCTTAAACTTTAAAGTCTTTAGTTCTAAATCTATGATCCCTAAGTTTCAGACCTTCTTAGTGATGTATATATTTGATAAGAAAGTTTTTCTAGATTTTATTCCAGAACAAATTCTTCTGTCTTACGGTAAACACATAATGTATATCTTTCTGCTATTTATCAAAATGTGTTTATGTGTACATATATATGTGTATAGATTAATAAATAGATATCACTCAGTTTTTTTTTCTGTTTATTACACTATAGTCTCATTATAGGCTAATTTCCATATTTTCATTTCTTCTTTCCTCAACACCAGACCATCAAAAAAAGTTTGTTTTT
Organism: Antechinus flavipes; assembly: GCF_016432865.1. NCBI lineage: Eukaryota > Metazoa > Chordata > Mammalia > Dasyuromorphia > Dasyuridae > Antechinus > Antechinus flavipes. Next base: position 389,159,754 of record NC_067401.1, read on the forward strand.
AGGTCGTTATTTTTAAATGACAGTTTTTATTAACAACATTATACCTGTTCACTCTTCTCTAACAAGATCAACAAGATCAATGAGCTTTCTTCTGTGATATAGGTACTACTTCTCTATTGCTGAATTTCAAGTATTTATTCCTATCAAAGGAATAAAACCTGGGAAAAGTCCAAGAAGAAACCATAAGTGAAAGAAAAGTGAAAGGATATAAAGAGAAAATATTCCCTTTGAAAGCTTTTGTATGGTTACTTTTATAGAGATAACCCTAATCTTAATTCCAAAGTTACATTTTGGGTCAGTATAGAATATTCTCAATGAAATCCCTTGTCATTCAAGAGATTGTAGCAAGCCATACACAGCAAAATAGCAAAGTGAATGAATAATAAATAACAAGTAGTTAGAAAAACCATTGAGTTAGTCTGTTTGTATATAGCACATACATTTGCATATGCGCATGTATATTTGTTGTACACATATGTATGTGCTGTGTATATTTTTCTATCCACACAGGCATATATGTGTTTATGTGTGTATACATGTATGTATATGTATGTAAGACATATGAGAAACTGCACAAGGTTTCTAACAAATCCAAGGTGGTTGCTGAAGCAAAGCCTACCTTATTTGACATTGATATTTTTCACAATGATACTACATTTGAATGTCATGTAGCTGTGAATCATGGAACGCCACAATCTTAGATGATTCAAAATTACTGACGATATAAAAAGCAATGAAAAGATGCCTGGTAGATATAAGTGCAATTTTTTTGTCCTCATCTAAAGTCTTTTTTTTTAATAAAAGCTTTTTTATTTCCAAACACATATATGGATAATTTTTCAACATTGACCCTTACAAAATCTTGTATTCTGAATTTTCCTCTTCTTCCCCCCAATCCATCCCTGAAATGGCAAGTAATCCAATATATATTAAACATGTACAATTCTTCTATACATCTTTCTACAATTATTGTGCTACACAAGAAAAATCAAAAAAGGAAAAAAATGAGAAAGAAAACAAAATGCAAGCAAACAATAAAAACAGTGAGAATACTATGTTGTTATCTATATTCAGTTCCCATAGTCCTCTCTCTGAGTGCAGATAGCTTTCTTCATCACAAGACCATTAGAAGTGACCTGAATCCTCTCATTGTTGAAAAGAACCACGTCCATCTGAATTGATCATTATATAATCTTGCTGTCGCTGTATACAATGATCTCTTGATACTGCTCACTTCACTTAGCATCAGTTCATGTAAATCTCTCCAGGCCTCTAGGAAATTATCCTGCTAATCATTTCTTATAGAACAATAATATTCCATAACATTCATATATCATAACTTATTCAGCAATTCTCCAAATGATGAGCAGCCACTCAGTTTCCAATTTTTTGCTACTACAAAAAAGGCTGCCACAAACATTTTTGCATATATGTGGGTCCTTTTCCTTCTTTATGATCTCTTTGAGACACAAGACCAGTAGAAACACTGCTGGATCAAAGAATATGATAGATACAAAATTTATGCAACATATTATTTGTGATGGCTTACTCATGAGAAATAGTCTAAGAGGTTCCAATAGGGTTATTTGTGATTGAAAAAGGAAGTAGTCTGTTCAGGTATTGAAGGATTTATAAGAGATGGACAGCCCAAGTATGACATTGGTGTTCATAATACAGTAAAAGAATTAGAAGACCTATAATTTGTTGGATAGATTCTTTATGGAGAATTTTTGGAAAGATCTTGACAAGAATTGCACAGGCTGAGAATGTATGAAGACAGTATTCTTGTCTATGATCCATTGAAATAATTATATCTTTTGTATAGCATAGCATCTTTAATCTTTGAGATGCAATGATTGAATTCACTTTTTTATCATTTTATAACCATTATTGACAAAAAACTATCTACTTCTAAAGAGAGAATTAATGAAGATTGAAGCATACTTTTAAAAACTTTGTTTTTTTATCTGTGTATATGTTTTCTTTTGTAATATAGCTAATATGGAAATAATGTATTTTATAACTTCATACACACACACTCACACACACACACACATTACTTGCCTTCTCAATGGATTGGGGAGGGGCAGGAAAAAGGAAGAAAATTTGAAATTCTAAATTTTAAAATGAATGCTAAAATGTTTGTGTATATAATTGGAAAATGTTTAATAAAATATATGACAATATATTAAAAATAAAATATATTCCACAAAAAGTATTTCCCTCCTGTATATTCTAATTTTCAGTAAGTTATAAAGACTTTTTGCCCTAGAATATAGTCAGTAGTTATAAAATTATTCAGTATAGCTGAATAGTAAGTATATTTCTTTTGATTCCCATTCAGTAATTACTGAATTATTACTAGATCTAGCATATTTAACTTTTGAAAAATTCTAGTTGAAGAGTGTGTGTGTGTGTGTGTGTGTGTGTGTGTGTGTGTATTATCATGTACTTGCTGATTTCTATTTATTCCATTCTATTTTTCAGGGTGTCCATTCCTTGAGGAAGGTCTGTTTTAAACTATTCTCCTTCTTTCTTTTTCAGCCTCAAGATCTATAATTTTAACTTTCTTTTTTTTCCCAAAAAACTAGTGATACGAAAAACTTTAACAATTTCTACCATCAAGAAGCTTATAATCTAGCTGAGGATATAAGACATATGCATACATATATATGTATATGTGTATGTGATGATTTTGTCATTCAATATCTTTGGGACCTTGGACAACTCATTTTACCTTTTTTATGACTCAATTGTTGTTATTATTGTAGTTCTGTGAAAAATATAACAACATAATTAAAATATAAAGAGAAAGCCCAATGAAATGAATGAATGGTTGGACTGGTGTAAGTATTTAAGTACTTGCAATGGACCAATGCCTGGAGAAATAAATACAAATAAGACAATCTTCACCTCAAAAAGGAGCATATATTGTATTAAGGTTATAATATAGAACTATTGAATCATACATTTAGAACTGGAAGGGTCCTTAGAAGTATCTTGCCCAATCCCCTCGTTTTACAGATGAAAAAAAATGAGGCTCAAAGTGGTGAGTGACTTATTGCCCAAGAGAATAGATGTTTTGGATAAGAAAATCAAAGCAAATGGGCTACTAGAGGTATTGGACAAATGAAGGATTAGCTTCCCCAGAAAGAGTTGTATTTATTTGATAACTATTAATTAAAGGTGAGTCTTTAGCTTGATTTTAAAAGATGGTTGGAATTTAGATATACCTAAGTGAGAAAGGAGTTTCATTGCAGGTGGGGGAGAATTTTCCTCAATTATTTGTTGCTTTTCTCTGCAAAAAGTGGCATATCCTCTTGAACTGATACTGTGCATACACATACTCACACTCTTACACACATGAGCTTTCAATATTTATCTCCTGCTACAAGTTATAAGTTTAAAATTTTACAATAAATCTTGAGCTTTAATGAGAAGCAGCCTCTTGGTGTCCAAAGCAATCTCTCTGAAAGCTTCAGTGCTATCGTATTTTCTTCCTCCATTGGAAAGTTTTGCTATCAGTCTGGGGAAATAGCATTGTGGTCACGATCACAATGGGACCTGATCTAATCCTGGAGAATTGGCCAAACCTTTGAAAGTGAAGTCCATCAGAGAGGTTAGGGTCACTTTTGCAATTTTCTCTCTTGCTCAGAGGTGGACATTGGTCTTTGTCCTATACTATTAGGTGATGGCAATGGACCCGGGAACATGAGGTTTCAGTAAGATATACAATACACATAAAACACCTTTATGACACCGTGCAGTGGCAGTGTTGTGTTGGTTGCTGGTGATGTCTAGGGAATAAGAATGGTTCTATGTTATGTACTATAGGGTTAGTTCCAGGCCTTTCCCCCCACAGGTTTCCCTTGGTCAAACAAAATGTATTCTTTTGCCTTTTCTTTCTCATATCCTTTATCAGGCTCAAAGTCTTTGAAGAAAACATGCCCAAATAGTTTTTTATTCTGCTAGTGGAAAACATTTTTTCTCTAACATGTATTTATATATATATATATATACACACACACATAAGTATATATAACATACATGTATATACACATACATGCACACATGTACACACATATATTTCACAAATCTCTTACATACATAATATTATATATACATATTTAGTGAACAAAGAAATTTTATTAAAATTTTTAAACATTCCTGATGATTAATTATAGGAATATAATTAAAGGAACAGGAAGAGTTATTTGGGAAGCTATGGTGCATTATAATTTATACCAGATATTTCCCCTTTTTTCTGCTGCTATGAATTACCAGAGTTGCCCAGCAATGCTTAGAATAAAATGCCCACCTTTCTGCTTGGCATGAGAATCCTATTTCCCTCCTCCCTCTCCTTCTCCCTTTTTTTATGTCTCTGAATTTCCCCAAATCTGTTGGTCTCATATTTAATAGACTTGTGTTTGTGTAAATCAAGATCTATAAACAGTTCACTTGGGAACCCAGGGCTAGGGTTTTTTATGGCCCCAAAGGACAGTAAATGCGGCCTCCACACACTGCAGGACCAGTTTTGTGATTGAGTTATTAAGTTGTTGTTAGATTCATCCCTGTCCTGACGGGCAGCCCATCCCTTACAGGGCAGAATTTCTCTCCTAAGTAAAGATCTAAAAGAAGCACAAGTCTCAATTGAAAAAAAAGGATAAAGGGCTGAAGTGCTCTCTCTCTTTGGGAAGCCAGACAAGACTGGGTATTGAATTCTACTTCAGTCTGGATCATTTCAGTTTCCTCATTTATAAAACAGGGATGACAAAACTGTGGGTGATCACTGAGGTTCAAATGAGAGAATGCATGTAAAGTGTCTTAAATATGTCAATTATTTTCATTCCTGTTCAGGAATTGCACTTGCTGCTTTCAGCAGCTTATTCCAAGTTCCAAGATATGCACTTATTTTCCTTTGTAAATTAATTTTGTGTTGTTTTCTTCTTCTTTTCCAATCATTCTTTTTGTTTTCAATTTATTCTTAAATGTAAAGAAAAATAAATGAATTATCTTCAAAGTATACAAATTAATCTCTAAGTCATATCCCCAGAGGATTTCTCAATTCCTTTCTCCTGAGGGAATGCTCCTTCCACATTTTTCCCAAAGTATGTGCTGGACTTCCACTGAGGAAGACCCAGATTCATTGTAATTCTATCCTGAGGCCTACGAGCTGTGCCACAGAGGGCAGGTCCCAATCTCTCAATGTCGTTAGACACACTCTAAAACTTCAGTTTGCAGATGACATAGTGATGTGTTTTGGTAGAAAGGGTAGTCACACAGAGACTTCCTTATGTCTTTGCAGTCTGGATCAAAAAAAAAAAAAAGTCTTTGTCAGAGAATAGATCCACATAACAGGTTATCCACTCTTTTTTTTTTTTCCTGGTTTTTTTTGTTTCTTTTTACCTCCTATATTTTATCCTGTTGGCTTTTGCTTCTGACTTCTTTGGAATGATTCATTTTCACTTTTATTAAATTATTTTTGATTGGATGCTTTTCCTTAGGTCTGGCGCATTATTTTGGGATTTGGACTTTAATTAAGGTTTTAGATGCTTTGCTTCAGAGGGTGACCCTTCTATGGGAGAAGGAAGATTTCATTTTGAAGAACTAGATGAAAATGCTTCTCAAGGAATTGAGACTTGAGGATACAGTGTCTCTCTTCAACCACCCTGAAATTTCTAAAATTAGAGGAGCTCTTGAAGGGCTTTAGATATGTTATATTTTAATTGAGATAAGGCTTTAGATGACTTTGAAAGACTAGCCTTTTATGTCTAGCTAACAAATTAACAGACTACTTGATATGAATGACTTAATACTGTCATTCCTTAGTTGAGTGCAGAGCCTTAAGTCTGAAGGACTTAGTTTTGTTTGGAAAGGAAAGCAGGAGATAGTTCCTGATAGTATAATGCCAGTGAATCCAGGAACCATTCTGAAGGTTCTGGGCACAATAGAAATATATTAAAAGTCGAGTGTATATTGTTTAGTCATTTCAATTATGTTCAGCTCTTCATGACACTTTTGGGAGTTTTCTTGGCAAAGATACTAAAGTGGTTTGCCATTTCTTTCTCCAATTCATTTTACAGGTAAGAAAATTGAGGATTAAGTTACCTGCCCAGAGAGCTAGTGTCTGAGATCAGATTTGAACTCCCTGACTCCAGACCCAGGGCTCTAGTCAATGGCCCATCTGGTTGCCTCCTGTGTATATATTGGCAAATGTTTAATAATTGGCTCTCCAAAATGCACAATATATTTTAAATTTAATCTGCATTATTAATGTTTTCTTCACCACTTTCTTAAGAAAAGACAGTCAACAAACAATAACTCAAGCCCTGGTTTGTAGTGGTTGAAGACTTCAAAGGTACAAAAGCCAATACTGAAATTTTCACAATCTCTCTTGAGCTACTTCTGGAGTTAGGAGAAGTTGGTGAGGACAGACAATGAGGAACCTTAAACATAAACCTTGCCCCTTAAGTTTGCCATGTGAAGCTAGTAATGCTTATCAATACTAATGAATTTAAGGCATTTTCTAGCTTAGTAGGTTCCTACTATATGAAAGTTGCTGAGCTTATGGTCCAGCATTTTTTTTTCAATTAAAAATTTTTTACCAGGCTTTTGATTTCATTAGTATAAATTTCTAATGAGGAAATCCCCTTTACCAGTAAACTACAGAATTTATTTGACAATCTGTAGCTTTAAGAAAACTGCCTAAGGAATTGAGAGTTCAAGTGATTTATTTGCCCAGGGTCACTTAGTACATATCAGTAGTAGAACTTGAACCCAGATTTTCTTGATTTCCAAGTCCCAAGTCTTCTTGATTTCCAAGTTAACTTGCTATTCTCTTTGCCATACTAATGCTAGTATAACATAGAAGAAAGATAAAAAATTGAGCAAATCCTGTCATGAAGAAACTTACATTTTACTGGGGGAAAGAGAGAGACAACATATACAAATAATTATGATACAAGCTAGGATGTAAGAAGATGAAATACTCTAGTATATCTGAAGAGAGAAAGAATCAAGAAGAATTTGCCCTACTTTATTATTTCCATAACTCAAGCCCTAAAGCCATCCTAAAGCATGGGATGCTTTCCTTAAGAGTGGAGATCAATACTCTGAACATGTGTGAGAAGCAAGGCAGAGTTGGTAAAAGTGAAGAAGACAAAAATCTGGGTTTCTCAAGCTTCTAGCTAGGAGAGAGAAGAGAGAGAAAGATTCTGAGAAGAAGCTAATGTGAGAGGAGCTGGAACTCTCTATCATGTTCTAGTCTTCAATTTACTAGGCTAAATACGTCAATTAATTTTCTCCTCTGGTAAGATAATGGAACTCTCTTTCTTGGTTAAGCTTTCTCCCAATGGTAGAGTTCCATCAATCAGTATTGTCTGATTTATATTCTCATATGTATTCACGCTCTGATTTCTGTTTATCTTGGCTAAATGAATTTCTTTGCTATTTGCAAAATATATTCATTGAAGAATTACTATTTGATGGGAAGGGGGTCAAGCCTTAAATATAAAGTTTGGGCCTCCCCTTTTCCTATTTTTAAATAGTGACCAGGCATTTAACTTGAACCTTAAAGTTGAAGTCTCAAAGGGTGATATGAGTTTGTTTTCAACTCAAAAGGCTCTCTTAGAAGAATTCAAAAGGATGTTAAAATAGAGTTAAAAGGAAAATGGGGAAAGGAAGCGAGAATATTGCAGGGGAGTTTGAAAAAGGAAACAAATTATCTGAAGAAAACACCTTTAAAAATAGATATAGAGAAATGGGAAAAACATATAATTTCATACAAAATAGATGTGATAAAATGGAAAAAGAAACCAACTCATTAAAAAACAGAATTTGTGAAATGAAAAAAAAAACCCAATGAATAAAACAACTCATTTATAAGTTCAATTGGCCAAATGCAAAAGGAGATAAAAAAGTTAAATGAAGAAAATAATTCACTAAAAATTAGAATTGAAGTGTATGACTCAAGGAGACATCAAGAATCAGTCCAACAAAACCAAAAAATATAAAAAATAGAAGAAAATATAAAATACCTCAATGGAAAAACAACTGACCTGGAAAATAGATTTAGGAAAGACAGTCTAAGAATTATTGGACTTTCTGAAAACCATGATGAAAGAAAGAGCCTAGACAACATCTTTCAGGAAATCATCAAGGAAAACTGCCCTGATGTCTTAGAAGCAGAGGATAAAATAGCCATTGAAAGAATTCACCAATTACCTCCTGAAAGAGACCATAAGATGAAAACTTCAAGGAATTCCATAGTTAAATTTCAGAATCATCAGATCAAGGAGAAAATATTACAAGCAACTAGAAAGAAACAATTCCAGTATCCAGAAGCCACAATCAGGATTCCCCAGGATTTAGCAGCTTCCACTTTAAAGGATTAAAGGTCCTGGAATATGATATTCCAAAGGGCAAAGAAACTTGGATTGAAACTAAGAATTAACTATCTACCAAAATTAAATAGTATATTTCAGGGGGAAAGATGGATGTTCAATGAAACAGGTGAATTTCATTTATTTCTGATGAAAAGACCAGAGCTGAACAGAAAATTTGATCTTCAAATAGAAAACTCAAGAGAAGCATAAAAAATCAAAAAGGAAAAAAAAAACCTGTTTCTTCTAAAGTTCTTCACAATTTGACTCCTTCAAGGCCAAATAAATTCTGGAAAAGGGATTTCTTCATTGGACCTCTCTTGTTTTATTTCACATTGTTCCCTTTTGTACTTTCCATTCCCATTAAACTGTTTTCTTATTCATGACCTTCTTTCTCATCTTGAAGTCTTTGTACAGGTGGTTTTCCATGTATATAATTCACCCCTTCCTCTTTTCTGCCTCCTAAAATCACTAATTTTTTTAAGGCTCAGCTTAAGTTCCACCTTCTATAGGAGGTTTTTTTTTTTTCTCTGATTCCCCTGATTGTTGGTGCTTCTTCTGAAGCTTTCATAAATGATCTTCTAGGACAGGCTATATCTTTAGAGTTATACAATCTATGGAAATATATAGAAAGAATAAGATCCCATTATTCTTACAGTAAGTTTGTTATAAGCTTATTGAGAATAGAACCTATTTTTTATTTTGTCCTTGAGTGCCTGTACCTAGCACAATTCTTTGCAAATAATAGGTGCTCAATAAATGTTTGTTGTGTTGTATATTGTAAGACCAAATATAACTTGAAAGGTTGTCTACCAACAGAGCATCACTCATGTACCTGTGAAAATCACACAGGATTATTTCAAAGAGGTCGTTAAAGAGACAACTTTTTTTTGAAGACCATTAAATTATTAATGGCAAATGAGGCATAAACAAGGAGCATGTAAACTTGCCAAAGCTGTTTGCCTTTGCCACTGAAAGATCCAGAAAGATTCTGAAAGGAAGAGGGATCTACTGATGGTGGAGCCCCTCAGATACTCTGATTTGCAGCTAGCATTATTGTCAGGTCCCTGGACATTGTAGAATTTCCTAAATAGTTGCATAATCACTCAAAAAAGTCCAATCTAATAATCTGCATAGGATGTTAATGAAGAATACCCATTGAACTTGTTTGCTTGACTAGACTTATTTGTAATGGGTTTATTTTTCTTGCTTTCTCAATGGGTGTGTGAGGAGGAGGGAGGATGAGAAAGTGAAACTAAAATCAAAATAAAATTGAATTTAAAAAATAAAAGAATGTCCTTTGTATAGGTAATGATATGTATAATTGGATGGATAATCCACAGAACAGGCCCATTGCCATGTCTATCTGTCTATCTATTTAATTTGGACAGAAATTGAGAATGTACCATGAACTAGGCTTAAAAATAAACCAGAGGAGGAATGGGTCAAATTGCCTTTGGGAAATTATCTAATCCTTCTAAAGTCTCCAAAGTTTCTTCCTAAAACAAGGATCTATTGTTTTAACACTGATGTTCTACTGGTAGCAGGATAAAGCTGCAAATCATAAAACATCACAGCTTCCAAAGGATTAAAGTTAAGGGTCACCCAAGGGGCAACAGAGAGATGTGAGGAGGGCATGAAATAGTTGCAAAATAGCTACCAACAATGAACTGTGCACTTCAGAGGTTTTAAGGAGGTATCAGAAAGATCTATGACCAGAAAAGGAGTTGGGCCAATCATTTAGCAAGAGCCAAGGACAACTAATGGACGGTACTCATGGTTCACTAGTATTCACACATATGAAAAGATCTAGAGCAGTGGTTCTTAAGTGCTTAATCTTTTTTTTTTTTTTTTTTTGGTGTCTTGGATTACTTAGGCAAGAATCTAGGAAGCCAATAGATCCCTTCTCAAAACAGTAGTTTTATTATTTTTTTTTAAATAACTTTTTTATTGACAGGACCCATGCCAGGGTAATTTTTTACAACATTATCCCTTGCACTCACTTCTGTTCCAATTTTTCCCCTCCTTCCCTCCACCCCCTCCCCCAGATGGCAAGTGGTCCTATACATGTTGAATATGTCACAGTATATCCTAGATACAGAAGGTAGAAATAACCCAGGAAGAAAAATAAAAATGCAAACAGTTTACATTCATTTCCCAATGTTCTTTCTTTGGTGTAGCTGCTTCTGTCTATCACTGATCAATTGAAACTGAGTTAGAACTTCTCTTTGTCAAAGAAATCCACTTCCATCAGAATACATCTTTATATAGTATCATTGTTGAGGTATATAATGATCTCCTGGTTCGGCTCATTTCACTCAGCATCAGTTCATGTAAGTCTCTCCAAGCCTCTCTATATTCATCCTACTGGTCATTTCTTACAGAACAATAATATTCCATAACATTCATATACCACAATTTACCCAGTCATTCTCCCATTGATGGGCATCCATTCAATTTCCAGTTTCTAGCCACTACAAACAGGGCTGCCACAAACATTTTGGCACATACAGGTCCCTTTCCCTTCTTTAGTATTTCTTTGGGATATAAGCCCAGTAGAAACACTGCTGGATCAAAGGGTATGCACAGTTTGATAACTTTTTGGGCATAATTCCAGCTTGCTCTCCAGAATGGTTGGATTCGTTCACAACTCCACCAACAATGCACCAGTGTCCCAGTTTTCCCGCATCCCCTCCAACATTCATCATTATTTTTTCCTGTCATCTTAGCCAATCTGACAGGTATGTAGTGGTATCTCAAGAGTTGTCTTAATTTGCATTTCTCTGATCAATAGTGATTTGGAACACTCTTTCATATGAGTGGAAATAGTTTCAATTTCATCATCTGAAAATTGTCTGTTCATATCCTTTGCCCATTTTTCAATTGGAGAATGGCTTGATTTCTTATGAATTAGAGTCAATTCTCTATATAGTTTGGAAATGAGGCCTTTATCAGAACCTTTAACTGTGAAGATGTTTTCCCAGTTTGTTGCGTCCCTTCTAATCTTGTTTGCATTAGTTTTGTCTGTACAAAAGCTTTTTAATTTGATGTAATCAAAATTTTCTCTTTTGTGATCAGTAATGGTCTCTAGTTCATCTTTGGTCACAAATTTCTTCCTCCTCCACAAGTCTGAGAGATAAACTATCCTATGTTCCTCTAATTTATTTATAATCTCATTTTTTATGACTAAATCATGGACCCATTTTGATCTTATCTTGGTATACTGTATAAAGTGTGGGTCCATGCCTAATTTCTGCCATACTAATTTCCAGTTATCCCATCAGTTTTTGCCAAATAATGAATTCTTATCCCAAAAGTTAGGCTCTTTGGGTTTGTCAAACACTAGATTGCTATAGTTGACTATTTTGTCTTGTGAACCTAACCTATTTCACTGATCAACTAATCTATTTCTTAGCCAATACCAAATGGTTTTGGTGACTGCTGCTTTATAATATAGTTTTAATCAGGTACAGCTAGACCACCTTCATTTGATTTTTTTTTTCATTAATTCCCTTGAGATTCTCAATCTTTTGTTATTCCATATGAATTTTGTTGTTATTTTTTCTAGATTATTAAAATATTTTCTCGTAAGTCTGATTGGTATAGCACTAAATAAATAGATTAGTTTAGGGAGTATTGTTGTCTTTATTATATTCGCTCGGCCTATCCAAGAGCACTTAATATTTTTCCAGTTATTTAAGTCTGACTTTATTTGTGTGGAAAGTTTTTGTAATTTTGTTCATATAATTCCTGACCTTCCTTTGGTAGATAGATTCCCAAATATTTTATGCTATCGACAGTTATTTTGAATGGAATTTCTCTTTGTATCTCTTGCTGTAAAACAGTAGTTTTAAATAAATAAATAAATGAAATATGTAAGATTATACAGGAAACCAATTATGCTGATAATTGTCAAAATATCTTTTTCATAAAGTTCATAGTCCTTAGCTTGAACCTTTTATCTAGATTAAAGGAATCTTCCTGTAATCACCCCCTGCAGAAGATTTATGGGATAGAAGAAAATACCACAGGATGAGAAAAGTATGGAGAAGTCATGGATTGTACTATTAGAGGAAATACCCTTCTTGATAAAATCATAGATTCTTTCAAGTATAAAGTATGATTTTTACTCTCAAGTTGGGGAGGTAAAATATATAGATACAAGAAATGTTTATTTAAAATATACAGCAGTGTACAAATGATAAAACTAGAAAATTTTATTGCCAGGAGGGATCTTAAGGATCCAAAAAACAGATTTTTATTAAGCACCTACAATTTGCCAGTCATCATGACATACAATATGTGCACAAACACAAAGAGTCTTTGCTTTTGAAGAACATAAATTCTAAAGAGAGAAACCTTCACATAAATGGGAGTAGAACGTGAGGATTACTGTCCCTGAGATAGGGGAATCTCCTGTGGTAAAGTCCCAGTGAGAGGAAAGCACAGCTAAGAGGGGAATAAAGTGTGACTAGAATTGTGGGCTTCCCATTCACCAATGGGAAGAAGAAAGCTAGCAAGACAGAAAGATATTCCAAGTCATCTGTATTATGATGGCAAAGTCCAGAGAGAGTAAGAACAACCATGACCCACAAATATTCTAAGATAAAACAGAAATCATTGCCAGCTGGGATAGTCAAGAAAGCTCATTGTTGTTATTGTTGTCATTAATAATAATAACCACTTCTGGCTATTACTTGATGATGATGATGATGATGATGATGGTGATGGCTACCATTTATATAGCATCTACTAATATGTCAGACACTTTGACAACTATTTTACAAATATTATTTCTTCACAAGATCTTCACAAGAACCCTGAGAGGTAGGCACTATTATTATTCTATTTTACAGAAGAAGAAACTGAACCCTTAACTGATCTGTTCAAGGTCACATAGGTAGCAAGCCTTGGAAGCCACATTCAAACCTAAGTTCTCCTGACTTCAGGCCCAGAGTTTGGCCCTGTAGCAGAGGTAGGATCTAGTTAGCGGGATAGAATGGGGGTGGGGAGGAGGCGCCCAGGAATAGAGTAGATATATTCCCTCTGGGAGTGGGAGGAAACATTATAAGAAAAGGCACAATGGTAGGTTTACATAGGAAAAAATGAGGAGACATCTGGAGGAGAAAGTGGGCTTGTCATGGGGAACTGTAGAGCTTAAGGTTAGAAACTTAATCTTGTATGGCAGAGTAAGGCAGATGAATTTATCCTGTAGTCAATGGGGAGCAATGAAGGGTTAAAGAAATGAAAATGGTACTTTAGGAAATTTACTCAAGGGGTAGCATTCAAGATGGATTGGAGTTTGGCCATCTGGAAACAATTTGATTATCAGTTCATAAGATAAATCCAAGAATAAAATGAGTTAAATATAAGGAACTACGGAATAGAAAGGAGAAGACAGCTCCAGAATTAGTAAAGAAAAAATGGTGACTAAGGATTGAGTATGTTCATGATGAAGTCCTGAATATTGGTTTGGACCAAAAAATTGATTCCTGAGGCAAGTAGGCAAAAGGTTCTGATAGGGATCAGTTTAGCTCCACCCTTTGGGAAGGTGTTTCAGTCTGAAATCCAAGTTATGTCAAACTCCTGAGACCCACCCTCTGCAGAGATCTCGAGCAGTCTCACCTTGCCATATCCTGTCAGAAATCCCAGTCATGTCCTTGAGGTTAAATTTTCTCCATAAAACCTACTTGGTGGTCATCCCATAGCTACTTCCCTTCCTTGGATCAGTCCATCACTGATCCAAAGTCACTGCCTTGTGGTGTCTTTCTCCTTATCTTTCCTCCTCTATGTTCCGTGGTTCCTTCCCTAACTCCACTATGCTTCCCAGTCCCACTTCTCCCCATTACAGCTAACTAACTCTTTTAGTCCCTCTCAGAATTTAGCCTGCTAGCTAATGGCATGCCCCCACCTCATGGGGCATTCCCTTTCTCTTGAGTAATTGTGAGTTCCACTGAGGTACTTGTCTTTTCTATGTTTTCCTACTCTATTTCACATTTACCATTTTTGGTGTCTATTGTATCCCTTCATTTTGTCTGTAACCTCTTCCCTAAATAAATCTACTTTTTGCCGAAGAGAATGGACATTGTGAATTCTTCACATGACCAAATTCCAACTTTTGGTGCCTTCCAGCTTTGGTGACAAACCCCACATCATTCAGATCCACTCATTAAATAATTATAAATTTAAAGTTATCTAATTCAATGGACCTTGTGGCAGCACCTACTATCTGCATTGCCCATTGCTGGGATATTATGCTTAGAGTCTTTTACTTTTTCCACAGTTTTGGAGATCAGCATAAAGTTCTATCATTCAGCTGATGATTTTCAACATTACAGTTTCTGCCTAAGGACATTCCATATAATCCAAATTCAACGTACATTTATTAAACATTTACCAGGCACTGAGAAGAGTCCTCTTCTAGGCACTGAGGGAAGATGATAAGTTTAAATAAAATAAGTTCACAAAACTCATGGTCTATGAAATCATGCGTTTAATGCTGGAATCTGGCCAAAAATAGTGTTGATTTTGTGGCCTGAAACTTTTAAAATGTTTTTCTTGTTTTCTAAAGCTCTTTCATCTCATTCATTCCTCACTGACAAGCCCAATGTCTTATCCCTTTCAACAGTATTTCTATTTTATGAAAGGGATGCAAAATTTAAGTTCAAAGAAATGACTTTAAATGTGGAATTTCAGCTCTTATGAAGCTATTTGGAGAGAGCTTAAGAGATACCAGAAAGGGTCTCACTAGGATCTTTGAAATCACAATCATGTAAACATTTAACCTATGTGTGAGCTCAGTCCTAGAAGAAATATTTTTTTTAATCCCACTGTGGCAAGAGCTGAGTTGTATTGTGTTGTGTTGCATTGTGTTGCATTGAGTTACACTGTATTATGCTCGTTGTTTTTGTTAAGTTCCATTGTGTTGTGTTGTGTTGTGTTGTATTTGCACTGTATTACATTGTATGGATTTGGTGATGAGGATGATCTTTCTTAGCAGAGAGAGAAATAATTTTATGCTATTGAGATAGGGAATGTTTCAAACATCTGTTTTTATGATATTTTAAAAAATAATTTTAAATTTACAAAACACATATGTATGTTACTGTGGCAGTGGAGTATGGTTTGCATTTAGAAGTACTCAACAAGCATTTAGACTGATTTGTGTTTCTGAACTATACCCACCCGAAGACTCTGCTTTTTAAAAAAGGGGAGGCAATTGATAAATGGTCAAAGAATATGAACAAGAAGTTTTCAAACAAAGAAATCAAAGCTATCTATAGTTATATGAAAAATGCTCTAAATCACTATTGATCAGAGAAATGCAAAATAAAACAGCACTGAAGTACCATTTCATATTTATCAGAATGGCTAATATGACAAAATAGGAAAATATTGAATTTTGAGGGGATTTGGGAAAACTGGGACATAAATGCATTATTAATGGAGTTATGAATTAATCCAACTATTCTGTAAAACAATTTGGAACTATGCCCAAAGGTTATTAAACTGTGCATACTTTTTGATCCAATACTGTTACCTCTATATCCTAAAGACATCCAAAAAAAAAAAGACATTACAAAAATATTCATAACAGTTCTTTTTATGGTAGCTAAGAATTGGAAACTGAAGGGATATCTATCAACCAGGGAATGACTAACAAGCTGTAATATGTGATTGTAATGAAATATTATTATGCTATGAGAAATGACAAGCAGGATGATTTCAGAAAAACCTGGAAAGATTTACATGAATTGATACATAATGAAGTAAAAAGAATCAGGAAAATGTTGTGTTACACCCAGAGAGAGGACTATGGGAACTGAGTGTGGACCACAACATAGCATTTTCACTCTTTCTGTTATTGTTTGCTTGCATTTTTGTTTTCCTTCTCAAGTTTTTTTTGTCTTTTTAGATCTGATTTTTCTTGTGCAGCAAGATAACTGTAGAAATATGTATGCATATATTGGATTTAACATACTTAACATGTATTGGACTACCTGTCATCTGGGGGAGGAGACAGGGGGAAGAAGGGGAAAATTTGGAACAGAAGGTTTTGCAAGAGTCAATGTTGAAAAAATTACCCATGCATATGTCTTGTAAATAAAAAGATATACTAGATTTGAAATTTAAAAAATTTTAAAAGAGAAAATGTATTATTTGATGAAGAACTATGAATGACTTAGTTATTCTCAGCAATACAATGATCCAAGACAATCCCAAAGGACTAATGAGAAAGCATACTATCAGCCTCGAGAGAAAGAACTGATATTGATTGAATACAAACTGATGCATGATATTTTTCTTTCATTTTCTAATTCAAATCTTGTGTGACTAATATGGAAATATTTCACATAATTGCACATGTATAATCTATATCTGCTTATCGTCTCAAGGAGGGAGGAGGAGAAGGGAGTGAGGAATAGAATTTGGAATACAAAACTTTAAATAAAACTGTTAAAAATAATTTTAAGGGAGTCAAAAAGAACTAGGAGAACTTCTTTGAGAAGACAGAATTGGAGGATCAGAGGAGGGCAGTTTAAGAGGTAAGCACCTTCATTTCTGTTTCAATGTTTCAAATGTTAATGGCCTATTTTTAGTAAAATGAACCCCAGCAGGACACCTCTGATATTTTCCTCAATAGACAATCTTCCAAGAGGTTTCCAAAGCCTAGCAGTCGATTTTCAAGAGGTAGAGTACGGCTTGGTTGATAGCTTACTGTGAGTGGGACTGATCAATGGGTATTGTGATAAGCATGGAAACAGATCAGTGGTAGTCTGTGCTGCTTTCTAGCTGTGACAACGGGGCCCCTTGACTCTTCTTTTAGTCCTAGCCTGCTTCCTGGAAGCCTAAAAGCATCTTCTTCTCTGGAAATTCTGCAAACCATTGACTTAAGATTCCAAGATACCTCAGAAGCATCTGGTTCAAAGAGAATTTGTTCTGGCCCACACATTTGCCATGGTTCAGAATATTACCTTGGGAAGGTAGCATCTTCCCCACTTGTTGAACAATTCAGAGGTATCTGACTTTTCTTAATTCTGTTTGGGGTTGTATTGGGAAAGATACTGGAGAGCTTGCCACCTCCCTCTCCAGCTCACTTCACGCATTTTTGTAT
Source organism: Antechinus flavipes (assembly GCF_016432865.1). Taxonomy (NCBI): domain Eukaryota; kingdom Metazoa; phylum Chordata; class Mammalia; order Dasyuromorphia; family Dasyuridae; genus Antechinus; species Antechinus flavipes. The sequence goes on from NC_067401.1 coordinate 389,177,250, forward strand.
GAAATACTTAGCATATTGTAAAGTTCCTACAGAACAAAAGCAGTATCTGATTAAAGGCTGGAATAAGATCTATGCTGCTTAGTTGTTCTGGGCAGATATATAGAAGAGCCTGGTAAATTCTGTAAGCTATTATCTATATATAAACCAGGAGCATAGTATTGTTCATTGTCAGTGTGCCATGGGATTCTCTCAGTCCAGCAGAGCAGAGTCAGCCTTTTGTTGTTGAGTCCTTTTTCAGTCGTGTCTCTTTGTAGCCCCATTTCTTGGTAAAGTTACTGGAGAGATTTGCCATTTCCTTCACCAGCTCATTTTACAGATGAGGAAACTGAGACAAACAGGCTTAAGTGACTTGCCCAGGGTCACACAGCTGGTAAGTGTCTGAGGTCAGACTCCTAAAGATGAGTCTTTTAGATTCCAAGTCCAATGCTCTATCCACTGCACCACCTATCTACCTGCACATACCACTAACTTCTCTAAACCATCCCCCAATTCCACCCTACCCATCCCACTAATCCCCTTCATCTCCCCCCAAAAAAGTAAAAGAAAAGTTTGTATTCTTACACTGGGGAGAAATATATAGATCATGGAGCATCCCAGTACAGAAGATATTTTTGGTGAGTGAAGGACTTCTATACCTTAGTGTAGTTCTGGCACTGTTTATAAAGAGATGCTTCATAATTTGCCAAAAGTCAGCTGGGCTTTGAGGTTGATTAAGGATATTGTTGTTGCAGTAGCTTCCTAATGGGTCTGCCTAGTTCTAATTTTTTTCAACTCCATCCTCCAAATAGCTAAAGACCCTAGAATGTTGATCTGACCTAGCTTTTATTGGTCTCCTATGTTTGTTGGGGGCAGTAGATGGCATAATGGATCCAGCTCCAGCCTTGGAGTCATGGGATCTTGAATTTAAATCCAGCTTCAATTATTGGCTCTGGGATCCTGGGCAAGTCACTTAATTAACTATTTGCCTCAGTTTTCTCATTTGTAAAACGAGAGAAGGAAATGGTAAACCATGCCAGCATCCTTGCCAAGAAAATCCCAAATAGGGTCACAAAGATTTGGACAGATCTAAAATAATTCAAAAACATTTATTGGTGGTCTTTCCTCTCCAGGCTTCATGCCTGATTCTCTCAGACTTTATATTGAATGATAAGCTCATTCTATCCTAGACTTGCTACAGTGGAACTGTTCTCTGCTCCTGCAGCCTCCCTCTGGGTGGTTGGATGCCCCCAGGACCTCCATTCTATGGGTGTCCATGACAGTCATTCTACACCAACCTGCACTCCTTACTTTCCCAGACTTTCTCTACAATGTCTCCTTGACACAGAATAACGCCATCATCTTTTCTCTCCCACCCCCATCCACTTTTCAGGTTTCTTTTTCTAATGGTAGGTAAGGGTAGGAGAGTTTCCCCCATTACAATGTTAGTTCCTATATTTGAAATTCCAGAACTTAGCATAGTACCTGGTTATAGTAATTTACTCAAAGCTACTTGAGTAATTTACTCAAGTCTTGATTTGACCTTGCTATTCTCCTACTGAAAAAAAAACTTCTATAACTCCCTATTACTTCCAGGATAGATGAAAGTGCCTCTATTTGGCATATAAAGTCCTTTACAATATGACTTCTCACTGACTCCTCCCATCTAGGATCATTTTAATCCCCTTCATACTCTTTTTCCAGTCAAACTGGCTTTTTGCTGTGCATACTATTCCATCTCTGTTCTCCATTTCTGTTCACAGTATTCCTACCCACATCTGGAATGCAGTTTCTTATCACTTCTGTTACTTACAATTCCTTTCTTCAAAGACACAATGGCTTCCAGCAGGAGGCATTTCTTGATTTCCTTGGCATTTAGTTCATCTCTCTTGAAATTACCTTGTGTCATTTGGTATTGACATTTATTTTCTCCCTACATGTTTTATTTTTGTATTTTTTTTTTTTACATTTTCCCTATATGTTTTATTCTCCCTACATTGTTCTCTCTTGGTTTCCTTGAGGGCATTCCTTGAGATTAGATTTTACTTTTAAGTTCCCAGTACATGACCACTGTTCCTAGCACACAGCAAATTGAATATTCAGTTCAGCATCATATCATTCAGAAATAACTACTCAAATAGGCTTAGACATAGATTAATACATTTTGTTTTATTTTTTTTTTAATATACTGTTGAGTCACCCTAGAGAAGATGAGAAATACCAGACTCACTTCTAAATAATTCCCAAGTGCAGCCAGAACAAGATTAAAAATGTAATTGTGGAAATGTTTAAAAGTGCAAATAAAAAAACAATGCAATGCAGATAATGTTAATTTGTAGTTTTCTAAGACAATAGGCATCTGAATTTAACTTTTGGATTTGACATCAGGGAAGCTGAATCTGATTCTGTATATCACCAACTGCAGTATGTAGGCTTTGAGCCCAAAAAAAAAAAACCATTGGTAGGAAGAAAGCCCTCATATATACCAAAATATTTATAGCATTTTTTTGGTGATAGCAAAAAACTGGAAACAGCTCAGTAATACTGTGATATTCATAAACCATGATTTGCTCGGCCAATCAATAGGCATATAGTTTGGTTGAAATTTTTTGTTCCATCTTAGAATTGTCATTGCTGAAGGCCTGTAGCTCAGCATTTCACCATGCGTAATCTTCTCTTGCCAATTCAACAAACATTTATAAAATACTTTGAGAAGGTGCCTTACCCCATTGGAATGACATTATTTAGCATTATTTTTTTTTATGTTGCATATAAATATGCCTCAGTAAATGCTCTCCAAGTAAATAACACGGAAATAATATAGTAATTTATACTTTGGGACATTTTAAGAAGCTTGGAGTTTATGGTCCTTTTTATAGCAGTTTCACAGATCCAAACATTACTAAGAAATCAGTGCATTTTAAAATAAACACTTTCCAACATAGTCCTATTGACATTAAAATAGAATATTATAGAACTTCTGCAAAACTCCAAACTACATCCATTCATCTTCTACATGAAACTGGCCATTAATTTTACTTTATAAGTTTGGAAGACTCATAAGTAATTTCCATTCAATGGACACTGAAGAAACTTCATAGTTGGTAGTATATTTTTCAGTAGAGTAACTGTTAGCTAATGTCTGGACTTGATCAATACAAAAATCTTTTTTCTCAAATTAATTTCTGTATTTCTAAATGTATAACATTAAGAGAAAATTATTTTAACTTATTTTTAAATGCAAAAGGCCAATTTTAAAAGTGACATGGCAAAAACTCTCTCATCTGAAAATTCTGCTATTTATTTATTTTGCAATTATCTGATACATCGACCATAGAGAGTAATGCCTCTGTCATACAAAAGCAAACAAAGTCATGTTACATTAATGATATGTCTGAGATCATGTAACTGACTGGCTATAATTCTATGCCCCCTTGCTATAAAAAACATGACCCTGGATCTCAACCAGCTTTGGAATAAAAGGCCCTGCAATTATGTTATGGTAACAAAGTTCACGTTATTTACAACTTGACTAGTTCAATGTTCTTTGTCTATCCATTTTTATTTTAACTTTGATTTTTATACATGGTGGTAAAAAGTTAGTGGAAAATTCCCTCCTCTGCCTTTCAGAGGCATATTTCATTTTTCCCAGTGGAAAGAAGAGAACTATAGTTCATGGCTCTCATTCAATGAGAGAGGAACCTCTTTATTGAAAGGATTCTTGAGAGAAAAAAATAACCATTTCATTCATTCATTTAGCATTTACAAGTGCCAATTGTATATTCTATTATAATTAAAACACATTGGATTCAGAGTGACTAAAAGAGAAATATTGGTTTTTCAGTAACTTGTTATCAAGGAACTATAGAATAAAGAGAGATTGCCTGGGATAAAGAGATAGATGACCTTGGAGTCAAGACAACCTAGTTCTACAATAAATAAGACAGACTTCTATGATCACAGAAAGTTTAAAATACAGGAGGAGAATAGAAATGGAAGCCCATAAGTATAACTGGGGATTGACTAGTGTATTCAGAATTTCACTGACTTCGTTCCCCCCATCACTTCCCCATGGAAGAGGTTGGGGAGCCTCCTTCTCGGACAGTTGTGATGACCTATAATGGAAGTTCCTTACAGAGACCTTAGAGCATCCATAGACATTCTGGAGTTGATTCCTATGTCAGCTAATCACCTGGTGGACAGAAATTTCATTGAATGATTGCAGGTGCTGAATTGAAATTTGGGGTTCCTTCAAAAGGCTTTAATCAACCTTAGCCTTTTCCTGAATATAATGTATAGCATGAATGCAGGCCTCAGTTCATTGACTGTTTCAGAGTTCTCTTGTTTTAGGTGACAGAGATTAATCCCTGAGCTTTGAAAGGTCAAGATGTCTATCTGGGCATCTGAACACTGAAGAGTCTAGGAACTGAGGTCATCCCAAATTTTGCAGTCAGCAGAGCATTAATGCCCATATAACTGAAGAGTATCCTTTGGGTCCCTGCCCAATATTGGCTGAGGTGGGAACGGAGCCAAGGATTCATCAGACCATGATGCTCAATTTGGACTCAAATTTGAGGGGGAAAATGCTAATATAGAAATTGTGCTAAGACTAAGTTTTCCCAGAGACCAAGATAGTATGGGGAGGAGTATAGCCCTGAGGGTGTTGAGGAAATGTTTGTACTTCTTTATTCTTGATATCTTCAAATTAAATATTTGTAAACATTAACTGATGCTAATTGATTAATTCAAGTGCAGGGAACTAGTCATTGATAGAAGGGAAACATACCTGGGCTGAATTTTAAGTTGAAGGTATTGGGATACTAGTCACTGGTGGAAGGAAACATACCTAGGATGGGGTTTCAGTTGAAGACAAGTAAGGAAGAGATATTCTACCCTCCTCAAAAGTTTCCTTAGAATATCTAACAACTTGGTTCTGGGGTAATGAACCAGAGGATACTTGCCACACGATGATAATACAATTAGAATACAATGAGTGGAATCAGAGGAGCTAGGTTCAATTCCCAGCTGTTTCTTCCCATTTCTGTAACTTTGGATAATTAATTTAATCTCTGGGTTTTACATGAAGGAGTTAGACTAGGCTTCTAAGTTGTTTTGTAGCTCTAAATCTATTATCTAATGACCTTCTGATCTTAAAAAAAAGAAAAGGATTGTAAGATGCCATGACAGTAGATAAAAGAGAAATAATTTCTTACTAGAAAGGGATCAAGAAAGCTTCATAGAGGTGATATTTAAGCTAAACCTAGTAAAAAGAGAGATGGTGGGAGTGGGAGAGCATTCTAAAAACAGTCTGTGGAACAGTATAGACAAAGCTAGAAAGTTGGAGCGTGTTCCAAAGAGACAGAGGTTTAGATGGTTTGAAGATTATGTGACAGGGAATACTATGGAAGGAGGAAGGTCAGTTGGAGACAGATTGTGAAAAACTTTTATTAATGACAAGCTGAATCATTAATATTTAGTCCTTTAGGATATAGGGAGTACTTATTTCTGAGCAAATATACTTTATAGCATAGCCATGCAATATCAGTTTTTTAAAGTTTTTACATACAATAAATGGTGGGGAGTTATTTCTTCAACATGGGGAACTCTTTGCTGTGGGAACTCCCATCCCTAAAGTAGATCGTATGAACAAATAACTCATTGAACAGACAGACATCTATCAAGTGCCCACTCGGTGACATGTGCAGTGCTAGGTTCTGGGTATACAGACACAAAAATGAAACAGCCCCTTGCCTTCGTGGAGCTTATTCTTTATTGAAGGAAACAGTCTGCAGATAAATAAATCTATATGAAACATTTATACATAAAGACAAGAAGTACATTAATAATTAGAAGGCTGAGAAAAGAAAGAGTTTTAGATGGAAGGCGTGTCTTCAGGGGCATTTTTAAAGGAAATAAGGGATTCTAAATGAGGTGGATGTGCATTCCAAGCCTAGTCAGGGAAAAGGTGTAGAGACAGAAGATAGGATTATGTGCCAACAAAAATAAAAATGCCAGTTTGACTGGATTGGAATGATCAGAAAATAGGTTGGGGAGTAATATACAATATTATATGTATATGACAATGTACATATAATGTGAAAACTCATTTGTTATTTAAAGTTTCATAAAGTTGTCTAGGGTATTTATCAATACTAAAATGACTAAATGATTTGACCAGAGTCACAAAGCTAATGAAGCTCAGTCAAAATTCACACCCAGATCTTTCTTACTCCAAGGCAATCATCCCTCCATCCATATTCCTCACTTTTTCACTTTATACTACTCATTTACTTGAAACTATTATAATAGAAGTCCTACTCATACAAACTTCTCCTTTGGCAATTACAAATCCAAAGTGGTTTTTTTTAAGTTATTTTTTGTGGAAAGTTATCCAGGGCAAAAAGTGACTGGTGTCTTAGGAAAACATTACTCTCAAAGAATACAGATGGGTTTTTCTTTTTCCTTTCTCATAAAGCAGAGTTCTTGCATACACTTTTGTCCTTCCTGTGAGTTATCAGGGTCTGGGGGGAGATTCTGCCAAGAAAGCTCCCACTGTTGCAACATGTCATCCAGTGCCCCCAACTTTTATCTTCTTCAACAAGTGTTTACAGAAAAGTGTTGATGCTTATTAATCTGTTTCTCGTCTTACAAATGTATTTGCGCATGATTGGTAGTAAAATTGGCATTTCTGACAGTTTTCAATGTAATCTACATAGTGGGGTGAGGCTGTTACATTGAACAGATGTGGTTTGGGGTTGTTATTCTTTGTAATTATCATCATTAAGTGAAAGCATGTGTCAATCAGTGAGGTACTTTAAACACACCAGTCATTTTGGAGAAAAGTGCATTTTATTTCCTCTAAGTTGCCTGTGTGTTTGACATGTTTAGTGTGAGTATGTCTTTAAATACGAGGGAGATGAAATTTCCCCTAGTTATTGTTTCCCACTGGTTTGAATTAAAGTTTGAATTTTATTTTTTTAAAAGTGGTTAACAACATCAGATGATGATGTAGCTCATTGATAGTTTAATAAATAGGCTAATTTTAGGTTCTTAATTCAAAAAAATTTTTAATAAAGAAGGAAACTCCTGGCTTTCCTCCAAAAAAAGTATACTTTCATGTAAGCTTTGATCACCAATATTTCTTAACTATATAAATTCTAAAGCATATTTATCATGATACTCAATTACATGTTGTAGGTTACTATGCAAAAGGTTTTTTACATCAGAGCTTCTAAAACATTTTCTACTTGTGACCCTTTTTTATTGCCTGAGAAATTTTTATATGACCCAAGGTGTATGCATATATATATATATACTTTATTCTAGATACATCTTGAGGACGTTTAATAAAAAATTATCTAGATTTAGAACCTGTATACGAGAGAGATCTTTTCACCTAGAATATCCTGAACTTTTGATAATAATTGACCTTAATGGAAATTGAATGGATACTCATCAGTTGGGGAATGACTGAATAGGTTATGAGTGTAATATTATTGTTCTATAAGAAATGGGCAGACTAATGTCAGAAAAAAAGCCTGGAAGGACTTACATGAACTGATGCTAAGTGAAGTGAGAAGAATCAAGAGAACATTGTATAGCAATAACATTATGGGATGATCAACTGTAATGGACTTGGCTCTTTTCAAGGCAATTACAAGAGATTTGTGGTGAACAGCATCCAGAAACAGAACTATGGACCACAACATAGTATTTTCATCTTTGTTGTTGTTTGTATATTTTTATGCTTTTTCCTCATAATCTTTATTTTTCTTATGAGCATGACAAATATGGAAAATGTTTAGAAGATTTGAATAGATTTAACCTGGATTGCTTGCTGTCTAGGGGGGAGAGAGAAAAATTTGGAATAAGGTTTCACAAGGTGAATGCTGAAAACTATCTTTGCTTATATTTGGAAAAATAAAAAGCTATTGTTAAAAAAAAACTGACCTTGTATGTTTTCTTTCACAACATGACTAATATGGAAATATGTTTTGCATGATTGCACATATATTTAATCTGTATCAAAATGCTTACCATCTCAGGGAGAGGGGTGAGGAGAGAGGAATGAAGAGAATTTGAAACTGAAAAAAATGTTAAAGTTTAAAAATTATTTTTTGCATGTAATTGGGGAAAGATATATTAATATAAATTTTTTAAATTTAAAATAATATAATCTTGTGTGGTAGGTACACACAAGATTTTCTTGTTTTAAAGCAGGAATAGATAAAAAGTAGCCACATTTTAGTGGTCCTGGAGTTGATAATCTGATCAGATTATATAGGGAGGGTTTTTCCTCACTTTTGCCATTTGAGCATTCAGAGAGGGAGGATGGCTAAGAAGAAAGTGGATGTGATGAGACCAACTGAGGGGGGTTAATTACAACAATCTATGTCTAGTCTCCCCATTACCTGGAACAGGTAGGTGGTGCAGAGCACTGAATCTGGAGTCAGGTAGACTCATCTTCATGGATTCAAATCTATCCTCAGACACTCACTTGCTATGTGACCTTGGACAAGTCACTTAATCCTGTTTGCCTCAGTTTCCCTGTCTGTAACATGAGCTGGAGAAGGCAATAGCAAATCACTTCGATATCTTTCCCAAAAAGGATTTGTGAAAAGCCAGACATAACTGAAACAATCCCTATTACCAAGAAAAACTGAGATATGTAGATGAGATTTTAGGAAGCTTTCTCTCACTCAAACTTGTTTTGAAGCTTCTCTTTCTCCAGGTCATATATTTATTTAATCCCACTAACATCAGCGAGACCATTGGCAGGAGAGCACACTGAATTTGGCTCAGGAAGACCTGGCTTCACGTTCCACCTCTCATCCTCACTAGTTGTGCAAGGCTAAGGTCCTTAAACTTCAGATCGCCTCATTTATAGGAGGGTTTGAGACTAGATAAGATGAAGATGAAGAAATGAGTGAAAAGCATTAGACGTTCACAGTAGAGATGTGAGGTTTTTGCCAACTAAGCTGGGAAAGGTCTGAGGAGCTATGTAGAAACTTCAGGTACATAGAGAAGCTTCAAGCTCAAAAGGCACTGAAAAGTAGAATGCTTATTAATGCACATCATGGGGTAGCTAGATTACAGCCAGAGTATGGTAGTGGTTAAGAGTTCTGGATTCAACTTCTGCTTCAAGCTCTGAGATTCTCAATCAGTCACCATTTACTAAGTGCCTGCTATGTGCCAGACACTGTGCTAACCTCCAAGTAATTTTATTGTTTAGTCATCTGAGTCATGTCTGATTCCTCATGACTCCACATGGATTGAAGAGACAAAAGTTTCTGCTTTCAAGGTTCAACTCTGGGTACAATTCAAAGGATACTTTTTAATTTAAAAAAAAATAATTCCTTTCTTTTTTCAATGTGGCTATTATGAAAATGTTTTCTATGATTTCTTATCTATAAATGATATATTGTTTGCCTTCTCAGGGGATGGAGTAGGGGAGGGAAGGAGGGAAGGAGAAAATCTGGAATTCAAAATTTAAAAAAATGTTAAAGGAAAAAAATTCCACCCAATCTTATGGAGACAACAGTAACAAATCCCCCCCCCCACACACACACACGCAAACAAATTATATCCAGATAAATAGGAAATAATTAGCAGAGGTAAGATACTAGACAGAATTGAGGGATTAGGAAAGACTTCCTGTTGAAGATTTTAGTTGGTGCTTAAAGCAAGGAGTGCCCAGAAATGAGAAGGGAGACAAATCACTTAAATTTTCTGTGCCTCACTTTCCTCATTTGTAAAATAAAGTTGCTACTTGAACCATTCTGAAGTTTTAAATTTAGGATCTTCTGAGCTTATGAAAGCTGTATTACATAGGAGTAATTCAAGGGATTCTGAAGGTTTGATGCCATAGAAAGGGGGTATTTTATGGGCAGCATCTAAGGGAGCCATGGAGTCAAAATTCTATTGATGTGGGGGCAATAGTTCAACCCTATGGCTCATGTACTTCCTGTGTGGTGTGGGTAGAAGTAATTCTGACCTGGTGCCAGTGGTTGAGATAAGGATGAACTAGAAATGGAAATTGGAAATTAGCACAAAATCCTAAACTAATCACCAAATTTTAATACTTTTGAGAGTTTCTTGTGTTATGGTAAAATAATATCCTTTAAATGATTGAGCAAACTACTGTGTTTGTTAGGCGGACATTATGAGAGGGAATCAAAGATGTGGTAATGGAAGCCAGAGCCTTTGTATTTGAAACAAACCCTGGATTTCCTGGGAAGTGATGCTGGAAATTAAATACATTGCTGTTAAATTGGTGTATTATAAAAATAAATACTAGGATGATAAAACACAGGTTCTTGAAGGGAGGAGAGTAACATTTTGAGGAACAGGAAGCACAGTGGATAGAGCACTGGGCCTGGAATCAAGACTATTTTCTTCAGTTCAAATCTGGTTTCCGACACTCAGTTGTGTGATCCTGACCTCATTTGACCCTGATGCCTCAGTTTCTTAATCTGTCAAATAAGAGAAGGCAATAGCACACTATTGAAGTATCTCTGCCAAGAAAACCCCAAATGAGGTTGCAAAGAGTCGGACATGATTGAACAACAGAATTATTTCTAATACTTGCTTTTACCTTATAACACTGGCAGTACACATAAGCTTGCCGAATCCCCTGTGTATGGAGGTAATTTACTCAAGTAGGTAGTACTCTTTGTGGTAGCAAATGTGGCTTATAATAGTTGCTACATCTGGAGAAGCCAGATGCTCAAACTACTCCAGCTTATTTATTCTATTATTCTATAATATTCTATTACTCTATGTGAGCAAACTCACATAAAAGCCTCAGCTTTACCCACTCATTTACCAGTGATAGCCTCCCAACATCTTTTCTTTTAGTTCCCCAGGAATGATGCCTTAATGTCTAGAGGAAAGAATTAAAACCAAACAAAAATCCAAGTCTTAGAACACTTTGCTCATGGCTCTGCTTACTTTTAATCCCCAATCTTCTCCCTTCTCAGAAAAGTTAATTCACTGAACATATAAACTAAATGCAATTTACTAACAGGAAATTGAAAGCAAAATGTAATCACTCTAATAAATGTAATAACATATAAAGCAGTTCATTTGCCACTTTTTTTGCCAGTTAAATGACCAATTTCCCTCATTCTGTCTTCTGCATCCCTCACTTAAATCTACCCATGGGCTATTTGTAGAATGGTGTTCTCCCGGGTTCTCAGCCTCAAGAGTCAAAGGAGATTGGCTCTCTCCGAAGCAGTTGCCTGGGGCTTCTGGATGCTGGCCAGATGAATCCAGAAGTCTGATATTTCAATGGGCTGGCCACAGAAAAGCCCCCAGTAATCCCTTCCAGACAAGTTTTTTCCCTGAAAAGAAGCTGGTACACTACACTAGCAAGAGAGCAAATGCTACAAAATTCTGTATTTTGTCTTTTTAAAAATCCTGCCACACATTGTGACCAGCATGTAACTCATGGCAATTAGTGTTCCTGTATCCCTCTCCCCCTCACTTCTGTCTTTGGTGTTTGGGATCTGGGAAATCCAGAAAAGACTGGCAAGCACAGGAGGCTGAGTTGTAGGGCTTACGTTCAGTTTTTATGGATGCTTTAAAACAAGAAAAATAATAGCCATGACTCTTTAATCCCACATGTTCATTGAATCATTTCTTGTAACAAAAACATTTACACAAAATCATCAGAGTATCTAACATAGTTCCCCACCACTCTGAGAGAAAGCAACTTTCCCCCCAAACCAGGGGTATTCTCTTCCTCCAATATACATAAGAGTCCATGAGGAAAGAATAGGAGATGGGAGGGAATCTATTTCAGGAATGGGATACAGCTAATACAAAGGGATGGGATTGGGGCAAGGAATGGTGTGAAGAATAGCAAGTAATCCAATTTATCTAGACTTCAGAGAATTATGAGGCAGGGGTGAAGGATGTGATGTGTAAGAAGTTTAGAAAAATATGAAGACACCGTTTGTGAAATGCTTTACATGCAAAAGTAACTTTGTTTTGATGATGATAGGTTTAAAATGTAATGTACATAATGTTGGACTCAAGTTTGGAGGATGGTTTGAGGTTGGCTATATGTATAGATTTGCATAGAATATATGTATATGTATAGAGGCGTTGGTAATGGAACCTGTGGGGGCTTATGTCACTGGATGTAAAAAAAAAAAGAGAGAGAGAGAGAGAGCAGGGCAATTGGAAAAAGGAGAAAGAGCCAAAGCCCGAGAACTGGGGGGAAAAAGAGGGGGGGAGATTAAAAAAAAAGACAAAAGGGAGATGAAATAGAGAAAGAAGATGCTGTATATAAAAAAGGAGAAAGGAAAGAGTAGATAAGAGAGAGTAAGTTATCACAGAAAGTAGAGAAATAAAAGATTAAGATAAAGGAAATGTATATTTAGCAAATTCTTAAATACATATATATGTGGAAAATTGGATAAATCAAGATCAAATCCTTTATTTTCCATAAAGGAAATAGAGAAAAGATATAGTTCCAAGAGAGAAAGAAGGGAGAGGTAGTAGAAAGAGAAAGCATTAAAGTCACTAAGGAAGGAGATAGAAAGAAAAGAGCTTCCTAATATGAAGAATGGTAACATAGCAACAATGATTCTGGGGCTCTTCATACCATAAAACTTAATGTTTATTTTCTCTTTGTATTTTGACTTGTGCCAGCCATCCTCATGACTATTAATTGGCATGTGACCGACTGGTAACTGGTTATTTGAAAAGGTAGCTTTACAGTGAAAAAGTCAACTGGAAAGAGATTCTTCTCCCATCTTGCCTAGAAGTATTTGTAACAGACCCTCTCTAAAATGAAATTTGAGTTATGTTTTTTCCTGCGGACATGGCATAGAACAAATATCTTTTCAGCATATGTCAGAACCCTTATTATCAAGCTAATGAGTGCTTGTCAATAGGAAATTTTGATTTGAGATGGTGGTTTGACTCTTGCTTTTCAAAGTCCATAACACCGGTGCAGAATCCACAACTGCACCATGATCTTGGAGAACGTCTGGTAGAACCTATGACAATTTTCTGTTAATCTCTCTACTATCTATGTGTGGACATCCTACCCATCCCTCATGATGTAGCTTAATTAGTACGTCCCCCATCCATCTTTTCCTGCTCACACAGACTCTCATATTTAATTCCTTAGTAGACAGTGGTGATACAAAGACAAACACAAACAGTTTCTTGCCCTCAGGGAGCTTACATTCTAATGGGAGGCATACAGCAAATATATGTACAAAGTAATTTATAGCTGGTAAGAGTGCTTTTACAGGGCAGTGAGGTGATACAGTAGAAAAGAGTTCCAGGCCTGAATTCAAATCTAACCACAGACACTTAGCTATGTGGTCCTGGGCAAGTCCATTAAACCTGTTTGCCTTAATTTCCTCATCTGTAAATTGAGCTGGGAAAAAGAACAAATCACTCCAGTATCTTTGCCAAGAAAACCCCAAATAGCATGAAAAGTTGGACAGAACTGAAAAAAAAATGAAAAGACTGAATAAGAGCCTGATTTCAATGGTAGAAGGAACTCCCAGTTAAGGACACTAATTCTATTAATGCAAGTCTACATCTTCTCTGCAACTGATAGGCACAGAGAATTGCCTAGAACAATGAGGGATTAAATGACTTGCCCAGCCAGGATATTTCAAAGGCAGGACCTAAATCCAGGTCTTCCTGGCTCTTTATTCACTATGCTATGCAACCTTTTTTGGCAGGGAGGGATGATAGGAGAGAAAACAGTAGAGTTTTAGAGAGGAACTAGTCCCCAAGCCAAGTCCTGAGGAAGGAAAGGATGCTGAGAGGCAGTAAAGAATAGGAAGAGCATTTCTGTAGGATGGCACAAAGGGGAGAGAATCTATCTATGCTGGAACTTTGCATAGCTCAGCACTACCCTTCTGTCTTCTAGCAGGACGCCATTAGCACAATGGATAGAGTACTGGGAATGAAGTTAGACTCTTCTAAGTTCAAATCCAGTCCCAGATATTTTTTGTGTGACTCTGGGCAAGTCATTTAACCTGTCTGCCTCAGTTCCTCAATTGTAAAATAAGGATAATAGGTTATTGTGAAGATCAAATGACATATTTGGAAAGTGCTTAGCACAGTGGTTGGAACATAGTAGGCACTTAATTTTTGTTCCTTTCTCCTCTTCCCCTTATTGTTATTGCACAAATGTTTTATCTTCCTTACTAGACTGTCACATCCATCAGGGAACAGATTGAACCCTATTTATGCTTTTATTATCCTCGTGCTCAACCAAGTGTTTTGCCTATAGGCTTAATAAATATGTTGAATTGAACTGAATGAAAAAGTGCAAACATATGTGGAGGGAAACAATTTAATCCAAGACTCCTCCAAGGCAGAATGAAATTTCAATAAAAAATTTGTAAACAACTTCTCTGGATTAGAATTAGAGTGTTTTGGAATGAGTCCCCTAACTCAGTTCTACCCTGGACTTCAGTTCTAGATTTATTCTGGGAAGAGGGAGTATTTGCTCATTCATGCATACATTCATCTGACAGGTATTTATTGTACAGCTGATAAATATCCAGTACTGAAGAATCCTTGAGGAGCTAAAAGGCTTATATTCCATAGAGATTTTAAAAAGAAAGGGGGGGGGAGAGAAAAGATTCATATGTACCAAAATATAGTTTTTTTTTTTCACAAAGTCATAAATTAAGGAGGTATTCATCAGTTGAGGAATTAAGGTAAGTGAATGTAATAGAATATAATTGTACCATAAGAAATGAAAAGATGGTTTCAGAGAAACTTGGGAAGATTTGTGTGAACTGATGCAGAGTGAAGTGAGAAGAACCAGGAGAATAATTTGTTCAATAAAAACATACAATTTTAAAGACACACGTTAAAGTGAGAATTTGTTTTGTTTGAATGTTCTTTGATTCATATTTATTACAAGAGTTTTGTTTTCCTTTGTTTTCTCTAAGTTGAGGTGGGAGCATTAAGAGGGAAAAAAGTTGATGTTTGTTAATTGAAAAAAAAGGCATTGTCGATGATACAAAGGAAGTTAAGGAATTGAATTAAAGAAACAAATTATACAACCTCAAAATTAAAGAGCATAGGCCTGGGATTCAGAGTTCTTAGATTCTACTTAATGCCAGATAGTCTGAAAGAGCCAGTGGGCACACAGTGAGGAGACCAAGGTTAGTACATCCATAAGGAATCCTGAGGTGAGTGAGCAAGAAAGATGATGCACAACATAGGCTTCAAATATTCACTCTCTCTGTCCAACTTGTAGATCTCAATACAATCTTGGATCCTTAGCTTTCAGAGCCTGAACCAGTGCTCACAGGTGATCGCTCCAAATGGTAACTGATTAGAAGCCAAGGGCTTGTAGGGTTCCTAAACCCATCAAGCCTGAACATGAACCAACTGCATAAGCTCCAGATCTGGGCTGAACTCTGATCATTGTTTTACCTAGTCCTGGGGTGGGAAACCTTTTTTATGCCAAGGGCCATTTGGATATTTATAACATCGTCGACCATACAAAATTTTCAACTTATAGAATTCAAACAATGGCAGGTTGCTGTACCTAACTTTTAGCCCATTATTACCTTAGCAAATAATTTCATGGACTTTGTATGCTTGTTCCCCATCCCTGGCTTAGTTCATTCCTATGAGCCCTGTCTTATAGTAGAGTACCTATAGCAGGCATATTTAATACAGAAGACTAACATTCTTGTGCTATTTGGAGAAATATTTTTATCAATGTTTTGAGTCAGTCAACATGGCAGAGTATAAGAAACATTATATTAAGCTCTCTAAACAACTTTAAAATAATGCCTCAAATCAGTTGGCCCAGAACTCACATGGTAGCAACACCAATTGCTATTTTTTAAAATAACTTTTTTTTTGATAGAACGCATGCCAGGGTAATTTTTTACAGCATTATCCCTTGCATTCACTTCTGTTCCGATTTTTCCCCTCCCTCCATCCACCCCTTCCCCCAGATGGCAAGCAGTTCTTTACATGTTGAATGGGTTGCAGTATATCCTAGATACAATATATGTGTGCAGAACCGAACAGTTTTCTTGTTGCACGGAGATAATTGAATTCAGAAGGTAGAAATAACCCGGGAAGAAAAACAAAAATGCAAGCAGTTTATATTCATTTCCCAGTGTTAACACCAATTGCTATTGGCAATAGTAGCAGCAGCAATAGCTTTAGTAGCTTTCAGCACAGAGATAGTAAAGGAATTGGAAAATTAGCAGACTTGGTTAAATGAGAGAAGAGGTTCAAAAGCTTACTGCAAAAAATAATTTCTTAAAAATTAAAATTAGGGAATTGGGAGCTAATGACTTTAGGAGACATCAAGAAACAATAAAACAATCAAAAGAATAGGAAAACAAATAGAAAACTTTAAGTACTTAATCAGAAAACCATCTGACTTAGAAAAAGATCCAGGAGAAATAATTTAAGAATTAATGGACTACCTAAAAGTCATGATTAAAAAAAAACCCAGCTTCAACATCACATTTCAGGAAATTATAGAAGAAAATTGTTCCAATATCCTAGAACCAAAGGGTAAAATATTAAAAGAATTCACTAGTCATCTCCTGAAAGAGATCCCTAAAAGAAAATTCTCAGGAATATTATAGTCAAATCTCCCAACTCCCTGGTTAAAGAGAAAATACTTCAAGCAACCAAAAAGAAAATATTCAAATCCCATTATTCCTTCCACATTGCAATTTTCCCCATTATGGTTTTGATATATCATGAGTCAGTATAAGAAATTACATATGAATTTTTGGGAGTTTTGTAGAAGCCACAGATGACACACAAGTCAGCATATGACACAGAAAAAGTTCAGAAACACATAAAATATTCTAAGATTTCATAAGTTGGACAAAAAAAAATCAAGGAGAAGAATACAATGTAAAGCCCAAACTATATAATTTGTGTTCTGATGTAGAGTAATAGCCTCAGTATTGGAAGGTACCTCAGAGATCATCTGGTTCAAACTATTCATCAGAATGACCTAAGGAGATTAAATGAATTTCCCAAAGTCACACAGATGGCAAAGGTCAGAGGTAGCATCTGAGGCCATGTCCTCTGATCCCAGAGTCAGTTCAATAATATTGTGCTCTTCCAGTAAGAATCCCACTTCCCCTTCTTCCTAGGTGCTGAAATTGCCCCACCCTATTATTACTTATACAGATTTGTTGTTTTTTCACATAATTTACTATGAATCCTCTAAAATATTTAGGAAACTGCAGGATATGGAGGAAACAAAATAGAAGGTGAAAGAGGCGATTAAATAATGATCATTGTTGTTGACTTGTGTAAGCAAACTGTTAAGGGAAAATTCCCACCCAATGCCATCTCTCTGGAACAGGTAGACCAAAAGTGCAAAATCAGCAGGCCCATGCCTTGATGTGGATCTTCAGCTATTCAGAGAGCTGCAGAGATTTTACGCTTACACAAGCAAATCCTCTAAAAGAAGTAATTTTCTCTTTAGGAATGTAACAGTAAAGAGATGGGACCAGCAGTAAATTCAGTGTTTTACAAGAAGAAAAGCGAAAATCATATGAAAAGGAGTAAGAATGCAATCAGAGTGGCCAAGCTCATATGACTTTAATGATATAGTGCTGCATATTTTTTGAAAGGAGGAACTTCTAATGTTAGGTCTCTATAGGATAAAATGAAGAAGAGCTTAGGCAATTAAATGATTAATTCAAACAATATCACCGCTAGGCATTTTGACCTGCAATATTTATATTGGCTATGTCCTAAACTATTTCTATTTCCTTCTCAATTTCCTATCAGCATTTTGAACCTAGTCTGTCTAAAGAAAAACTCATTACTTCCTACCTCTATCTGACATATACATATCCTCCCTCCCCCAAAAATGAAAAATAGCCCCTTTTTCTTTTCCAATTCTGTGAAGGTACTAACATTTTTGATCATTAGGCTCTTTATTCTTCCCATTCTTTCACTCCCAATAGCCTATCAGTTGCCAAGTGTTTAAATTCTTCCTGTACAATAATATCTGTTTTGCATCCTCCTTTCTCTTCAAGCATGCAACCTCTACCCCATCTTAGGCCTTCATTACCCTTTTCCTGGACTATAGCAATGGACTCTTTAAAAAAAAAAACACTTTAATTTATACATTGCTTACTTTTTCCCTCTCCCCCAAGAGCCAAACCCAGACATTTTTAAAAATATGAGTAAGAGGAAGAAAAATTGAGCAAAACCAATAAACAATGAAAAATGTGACAATATAAGTGTGGGGTAGGTAGCAGGGATATCTCATCTCTCCTCTTTAGTTCCAAGCTTGATTTTCACAATTATGCAACTTTCAGTTTTAATTGTTGTGTGATGGTGGTTTGAAATAACCAAAAGTGAAATCTTCGTTCATTTTTAAGCATAGTAATATTCCATTACATTCGTGAACCATAGTTTGTACAGTCACTCTCCAAATGATGACTTAAGCTTTTCATAATTTTGTTACTTTAGTTTCTATTGTTTTGTGGTGATGGTTCTTTTCATTTATAGTAATATAGTCTATATTGCTTCCTGTATTCTTTATTACTCTTTGAATTAGCTCATTTGAGTCTTTTTTTAACTTAATATTTTATTTCTCCAATTACATGTAAAGATAGGTTTCAATTTTCATTTGTTGTAAGATTTTGAGTCATAGAAATCTTTCCATGCTTCAGGGCTGGCCTACATGTGAATCAGAGGCCCTGGGACAGCATCAGTCTAAGTTTCCACTGGATTCTGCCTTAGCCCTGATCTATCCTTTCAACATGACTTTGGGAATGTGAAAGTGACCAATTCAGTTGAGACTCCAGTAGTCAGTTATAGAACTAGAATACACTAGGGATTTTTAATCTGTCTGTGTATTATAGACAATCTTTAAGAGCCTAGTGCAGCCTATTAACCTCTCAGAGCAATGCTTTTAAAGGCATAAAATAAAATACATAGGTGCACAAAGAAAACCAACTATATTGAAATATACTTATCAAAATATTAAACAAGTTTATAGAACCCAGATTAAGAACACTTAATTGTTAGATCATTAGAATTAAAAATATTATATCTTTGCAACTCCCTTCCCCCACCTCACATTTTACAGATGAGACAAGGGTACAGGAGGAGAACATAATTTACTCTAACATTATAGGGCTAGTGCTTCTCGGAGGTGGAATTTGAATTTAGGTCTCTTAGTTTGACTCTGCTGTGCTGGGCTGAAAGAATTTTATGACATACTGGCAACAAAGGGGGTATTTTATGTAGTCCCACCTTCCTGATTTGTATGTAGACAGTAGCTTACAAAGCTCACCAGGACTTGTTAATATACCTGCATAAAATTCTTGAGCAACGTAGATCTTACTCCATTTAATCAAACACTGTTTTTGTTCTCTAAGAACTTTACAACATTCTGAGAATCTCACACAAAAGTTTATGGAGTGTTAGCGATGTGACAACATTAGAAACAAAGATGGAGAACAAGATAATATGAATTTGGAGAATACCAATGCCCTTAAACACTAGGAGAATGAAGGTTAGATTTGCAGTCTAATGACCTGGGTTTGAATCCTGGTTCTGTGACTTACTGTGCGATCTTTAAGTTAAGTCATCTTTCTTTACTGTGTCTCAGTTTGTTTCTCTGTAAAATAAGTAGCTAAATTACTTCTTAAGTTCCTTCCAATTTTAAATCTATGATCATATCACTTGCCAACTTCCAATGGACAGCTGAAAAATAGTTTGAGTCAAAGGAGGTGAACAAGTACTGTTAAAAAAAAATCAAACTATCAATAATATAAAAAATACAGCAACTCACTAATAATTTATGCAAATTTAATCAATTCGGTGATTGTACTTTATGCCCATAATATTGGAAAAAATAACCAAAAAAAGAAAAATGAGACAAGAGGAGGCTGTGAGGGAAAGTTATGAATTGGTTTGGCTCTTCTGGAAAATTTGGAACTATGCTCCAAATATCAAACTGTACATACCTTTTGACCAACTATACAGACAGACATATATACATTATATACACATATATATCTCTATAACCTAAAAAGATATCCAAAGGAAAAGAAAAAGGACTCATATGTGCAGTCCTTGTTTGTAGCAGTCAAGAACTGGAAACTGAATGTGACATAGCCAAAGCAGCTTAGAGATCCATTGCTATCCTTGTCAAGCTTAGTGTTTCACTTTGGCACAGGAGTAAGTTCTCACCTCCTGATGCTCACAAACTTCTGTCTACAATATTCCTTCACTCAAGACTAGAAATTTGGCAGAAGAAAAAAACATTATGTTAAATAGAGAATAGCAGCTAGTATTTATATAAAATAGCCTATTGTGTGGCAGGCACGGTGCTGTGTTTTACAAATATTTGATCTTCATAGAAACTCTGGGGGATAGATGCTATTATTTCTGTTTTATAGATGAAGAAATTGATGTAGACACTGAGGTAAAGTGACTTGCTAGGGTCATGTAACTAGTAAGAACATGAACTCAGAGCTTCTTGATTCCAGTGCTCTATCCACAGTGCTACCTAGCCACATTTCAGGAGAATGATGGACATAGACAATGACAATTTTCAGGCCAAATATTAGGGATTCCTAAACCAAACTGACATATTTGGACACTGGACTGGAATGATGGTGAACGGGTAGTGTGTTGGGGATGGGGGTGTAAAACAGTGCCTGCCATAGATGCTGCTCCCGTATCCTTAGGCTATTGGGACTTCCACTTGACTTTCCCAATTGGTGTTGCATGGCTTTGAGTTTAGACCCAACCATTCCAGGATCCTGGAGGCAAGGGATTAGAAAATTGTATTCAACAGGAAAATTAATAAACATTTCCTAAATGCATTGACTGAAAGGACTGATTTTTTAGCCTCCATTCTCTTCGTTCTGTTACTGAAATATTTTTGCATTCAAAAGATCCAGTTGTTTATAAGTGAGTTTACCCTAATAGTCATGATATAACTAGATTATGATTTCAGATTCCTCTGGAATCAGAGGATCTAAATCCTCATTCCTCTCCAGGCTGAATTCTCTGGACTTTTCCCAACATATCACAAGTCTTCTCATCCTGGGTTCACCCTGCTCTGTGTACCTTCACTCACCCAAATCCCTTTTTTTCTTTTTAACCTATTGTTTTCTTCCATGAGAATGTGAATTCCTTATTTTCTGCTTGTTCCTAGCCTTCAGCCTAGTACTGGCATATAGTGTTGATATACTATTTGTTGACCTGAGATTAGTTCCAAGCTCTGCCACTTATTTACCTGTGTAGCTTTAGACAAGTAACATTGCTTCTTTGGGCCTCAGTTTTCTCATCTGTAAAATTAGGAAGCTGGACTAGATGACTTCTGAAATTCCTTCATATTATCCTATGATCCATATCACAAAATATAGATATTACTAGTGCTAAATTTTTAAGGTCAAATTTAGTCTATCTTAATCAACACACAGGTTACACACACACACAAAAAAAATAGTCAATAGATTAAAGAGGTAAGAGCTGTTTAGAATGGATTATCTGATCATAGCAAATCAATACTCAGCTGTACTCAGTAAATTTTTTCTCTAATTTTTCTAATTCCTAATTCTAATTTTTTTTCTCTTTGTGGCTGTTATTTCTCTACTCTTGAAACCAGAATTGTTTCTGGTTCAGTCTCATTCTCTTTTAATATTGCACACTGTACTGATTAAGTAGTACTATAATACTTGTTGCTGAGTTTTTTGCTCTTTTGCAATTTAAATATGAAACCAACGAAATAACCTTACTTTGTTAACTGTATTAAATTGTAATTTCTTTTATTTTGTATACTGATGTACAGTAAAACAGCTTACATTTACAAATAGCTTTTCAGTTTCACATACATCATTTCAGTTGATCCTCATGACAACCTGTGAGGCAGTGAAATTATCTTCATTTTACAAGTTACAGTAGCTCAAAGAAATTAAGGATTTTATCTGACATCACTTGGTTAGTGAGGGGCAAGTCTGGGATTCAAAATAGCACTTGGAACTCCAAGACCAGAGCTCTCTCACTCCTCCCTACCAACATCTCTTTTAAAATATTTAGCACAACAATAATTTTTTTTCTTTCCATAGCTGCATCAATGACAATTTATTCTAAAATCAATATTGTGTTTGTTGGATCTTTTCAAGAAAAAAATTGCTTTGAAAAAATTTTTTAAATTTAAATTGATTGAAAAAATATCTTTTGCTTCATTTCCCTCTCTTCTTTCCTTTTTTCTCCTTTCTTCTCTCTTTCCTCTCTCCTTCCTTTTTCCCTTTTCTTCCTCCCTCCCTTTTTCCTTCCTTCTTTCTTTTCTCCCTCCCTTTCTTCCAGCTGCCCTCTCTTCTTCCCATCCTCTTTGCCTTCCTTTTCCTTCCTCCCAACCAACTTCTGACTTCCTTCCTCCCTCTCTTTCTCCCTTCCTTCCTTCCCTTTCTTTTTTTGAAGAAGTTTTTATTTCATCATCTGTAACTAGCCTAAATGAGACAGACATTTGTTAATTATTTATTCTTCATTTGTCATTTCCATTTAGAACAAAAACCATCACCTTCAATTGATTGGATTTTCTCACTAGGACTCACTTGGAGAGTTAAGTTCACCTATTAGACATAGAAAGCCTTCATTAATATTCAATCATCTTTTAAAAACACAAGTAGAAAACATATTCCTACATCAATAAACAAAATATCTAGCTAATGAGCCTACTCCCCATTGTTTTCAGCCAAAAAACAGTTATTATTAACCTTAGGTAGGTATTGCTAATTTAGAATTCATAGAAAAAAAATAGGCTTCACCCCACCCCCCCTAAATGGGAGCAGCTAAATCCTGAGATCATTTTATGTTACATTACATATACTTCAGTGGAGTAAGAATATGTTCCTCACCTTCCCACCCCTGATCTGCTCTGAAAATTCATAGAAGAGTTTTTGATTTCCTGCTTGATTTTTTGAAGTAGAGGGAAAGATTATTTTAAGAAGAAAAAAAATGGGCCTGAGTTCCAATCAAAGTGTTTTCTGAGATTGAAGAGTCAAATTTATTTGTAAATTGATATTCTATTGAACCTTTTTCCTCTTGTCAGTGATTCATGTATAAATTAGTTTTGGATTCCTGATTAATTTATTTTTGCTGCTGTTCTTGGATTTTAAAAGCTTTGCATTCCTCAAGATAATCCTCTTCATAAATACTCCCATAACATAAATTTCCACTCGGCATGATCATACAAGTCCTAATATTGAGTGATCTAATTGGACATTTTAAAATATGAATTCACTGACCTTCCCTCACCACATGGATTGAATTAGATCTGATGAAACAAAAATAAATTTTCTGTTACCAGTTAAAATGTTACCAATGCTCTGTAGTTTCTTTTGCTTCAGTCACAAATGTATGCAGGTAAAGTTTGATGTGACCATTCTTCTAATATGTGATTTTTGTTCTTTTCTTACTTTATCATGTTTTTTCCACACACATGCAATTAGCTCCAACAATTCATATAAGCATTTTGCTTGAAGTATTTTTTTTTCTTTTCCAAAAAAAAAAAAAAAATCAACTGAGAGACGCATCTTTACTCTTATAAATCCCATTAGTGAAAACCAGAGTCATCTTGCTGCACAGGGCAATGTTCCTTAATGGACACAATGCATTATCCTGGTAAGAAAGATCTAACTCTCATTCAGGTCTAATTAGTTGATTTTGACATGCTTGTCTTCCTTCCCTGCATAGTGTTGATAAGAAAAAAAGAAAGAAAGAAAGAAAGAAAGAAAGAAAGAAAGAAAGAAAGAAAGAAAGAAAGAAAGAAAGAAAGAAAGAAAGAAAGAAAGAAGGAAGGAAGGAAGGAAGGAAGAAGGAAGGAAGGAAGGAAGGAAGGAAGGAAGGAAGGAAGGAAGGAAGAAAAAAATAGAAAGAAAAAGAGAAAAGAAAGAAAAAGAAAGAAAGAAACAAATAAAAAAAGAAAAAGAAAAGGAAAGGGAAGAAGGCAGGGAGGAAGAATGAAAGAGAAAGAAAAGATAACAATTTAATATTATTTTGTCATAATGATAATGTTTTCTCCAGCAATCAAGTCATTTATGAACACTTTATTTAAGATTAAACATAAAGTGCGATTGCATTTTGGGAGTAGCATTTAGCTAAAACATCTTTAGTGGATAAATCAAATTCCCCTAAGTTCTTTGTTATTTTTCTCATTATGATATCTTCTTATATTAAGAAGATATCATTTAACAAAACAATTGCAGCTGGGCATAATTGAATTTGACAATATCTTTAAGCATGGGGGAGATAAAATCACTATATTTAGAAAATAATGATTCTCCACCCTTCCCTTCTTTCCCCCCTCCCATCCCAACACAACCAGGCACGTATTCAGGTTAAATGTGTGCACATCCTGGTAGCTGGAACATCTGTTTCTAGCTTGTTGTTCCTCTTGGCTGCTTTTCAATTGGATTTCCTCAAGCAGGTCCCAAGCTTGTCACCTTAGCCAGGGTCTGTTAACTATCACCACTGGTCCCACATTAAGTAGGAGGTTCAGGGCTAAGCTAATAAGTCTCCTGCCTATCTGACGGATCGGAGAATCGGATCGCAGCACAGTGATTCTCCCAGTGGCTACTTATCATGCTAGGCTCTTTTGGGAGGGTCATCTTTTGTCTATACCTCTGGGTGGGACTGTTTGTGTTCTTTTCCGCCACCCCCTTCCCTTACTACATGTGGAAATGTGGAGAGTGTTGCTGCTGTTGTGGGATACAGTGTGAAGTCCTTGAATTTGAGCCTACACCAAGAAAGCCTTCTGTAGAACGAGTGGATGATCAGGCAGTCTCTGAATTTCTGGATGGGGGTGCACCTCTCTTATTTACTGGGAGTCCAGCACATTAAGTGATTACTGATAGCTCCTGCCACACTCAAAAGCATTAAGTCTCCTCCAACTAGATACCTATTATCTAGGGACCACAAGGCTATTCTTCTCACCTTTCAAGCTTTCCCTCTCCCAACCACAACAAAGACTCCATTGCCGACTGAATCTTAAGGGAGAGAAGAGTGGCTTTGGGAATGAAATAGAACACTTTAAGATTCTGAGTTCTGGTCATGATTTGGCATAAAGGCATAGGATTTTAGAGAGTGTCTAGTCCAGCTCCTTCAATTTACAGCAGAGGTATAGTGGTACACTTTAAAGATGACTGGCCCTATAGTCAGAAGTTCAAATCTTCCCTGAGTGACATTGCACAAGTCCCTTGACCTCTCTGATCCTGTTTCTTCATCTGTATAAACAGCGTGTAGGACTCAATGGCCTTTGCCATCCTTTCTCTCTCTAGTTCTAAGATCTTATGAAATAGGGCCAGAGAGCAGTGATTTGCCCAGCCACACAGTAGCATATGTCCAAATCTCTGATTCCAGATCTAATGTTCTATATTTTCTGCTGCAAAGTGAAGTAGATTCAACCTTTTTCTGGTGTCATGGATACCTCTGGCAAGCTAGTGGAGTTTATGGATATCTCAAAAGGAAGTTTTAAAATTCATTAAATGAAATAAATTTATAAAAGGAAATCAGTTCTATCAAAGTAAAAGTGTATTTTCCCCATCCAAGTTCAAGGAAATTCTGCACTATATTCCTGGATCCCTGATTAAGAACCTTTGATATAGAAGAATCTACTAGAAGTACCTACAATTCAAAGACAAAGCAGAAAACAATTCAGGGCAATATTTAAGCCAAGTGATAAAGCCATCTGATTTTTATAGGAATTGAATGTCAGTTCCAGTGGAACTTTTGGAATGTTGATTACAGTTCCTCTAAGCAGTAATTCCCATGCACAGAAAGAAGGGAAAAGGAGACTGTGCAATTAGAAAGGGAGGTCTCTTACAATGTTTTGATTTCTATTTTCTGCCTACTTCAGAGCTGTATAATCACTTAGATAGCACAGTGGATAGATCTCTCTGGCCCAGGAATCAGGAAGGGCTGAGTTCAAGTCTGTCCTCAGATTTATTAACTGTATGACCTTAAGCAACTAATTTCACTCCATTTTTCCTCTGTTTCCTCATCTGTAAAATGAGCTGGAGAAGAAAATGGCAAAACTACTCTTGATAGTATCTCTGACCAAAAAAATTTCATTTGGTGTCATGAAGGGTCAGATATGACTGAATAGTACAAAAGAGCAACACCTGTGTGCAAAGCAAGCCAGTTTGAAATGTAATTTCTATATGATTTTAATGTGTTGATATTTTAATTAAAAGAGAAAAATGTATAAACATGTATGATTTTATAAATTAATATGTGTCCTCCAGAAATCCTATTTGATTCTGCATAAGTTACCACTGGCCTAGAGAACTGCAAAGGTAAGCGGCATTTGTGGGACTCAGAGGTGAACTTGAATCTCTTTCTTACTCATTCCCAGGACAACTCTCTATCCATTATACAACACTGCCTCTTATGTTTACAAAGATATAAGAAATAAAACATTCTGGTAAACATGGGTAATTTTATTAAACAAACAAATAAAAATCAATTATTCTGATCTTTGTCCTCTAAACCCATTGGGTCTCAGGCAGTATAGATTGAAATGGCAAGCTATTAGTCTAAGCTCTTGTCTTCAGCATTTTCAGCATTTGGTTGAATCACAATTGATTCAGGCTGCCACAGTACTAGTTTTTTCTTCAAAAAACACAACTTCTGTTCTCTTGTAGAGGCTTATAGTCAAGTAACAAGATGGAAATCATCTACAGATAAACTCACAGCCAATTGGTATATGATTAGGTGAGCATTCCAGACCCAGGTCCCCATCCCTAGATTGTAACTCTGCAGCAAGTCAGAAACCCTGTCTTTATGAGGCTCTGCAGAAATGTATGACACTGATGTAATCTGGGCCTGAATGGCATGAGAGAGTCAAAATGAGGGGTGGGTAGAGACTACCAATTAGAGGGAAAACAGGAGCCACTTCATGGAAGAGGTAACACCTGAGCAAGAAAGAATTTCAACAGGTAATCTAGGAGAAGCAGGCCGTAAGCCCGTGTGCAAGGGAGACCAAGTATGAAAAGTAGAAACCTTAAAGTTAACGTGTAAAGGTGTTTATCATTATGATTTGCACAGGAAAATGTATAGTGTGGGAAAAAACAGGCAGCAGAAGAGTAGTCCAGTTTGGGAGGCATGCAGAATGCCCTGGAGGGGATAGTGTGAAGCTAAGGCTAGGAAGCTGAGATTGTAAGGGACCTTGAATGCTAGGCCAAGGAATTTGTTTTTTTCTTTGTTAATCAATGGGAAGATATTAGAAGCTTTTGAGCAGGGAAGTGATATGATCAGAGCCATGCATTTGAAAAATGCTTCTGCCAGTGGTGGGAAGGCTTTACATCATCTCTGATTTTTTTCTCCCCAAAAGAATGCCTTTGTCATGTCAAATTATCCCAGACAGGTCACTTAATCTCTCTGAGCTTCAGTTGCCTTATCTGTAAAATAAAAGGGTTGGACTGGATGGCCTCTGAGGTCCCTTCTAGCTCTGGTTCTAGGATCCTACATCTAATTAGTTTCTGAGAGCTGTTAATTTTACCTCTACAATTATCTCTTCCCTCTGCTCTCATTGCCTTAGTTCTCCTGTATAATATTTGGTGATTGGCCTGCCTCCCATCTTGATCTCCCCTCATCCTTCACATTAATATCAAAGCAAACTTCCTAGGATTCAACTTTTAGAAACTGTAGACATGGAAACAATTTAGGTGACCGCTAAAGCAAAAATTTTCATTTTCATAGAGGCTTAGGATTTTAAGAGGCAATGAATTCTTAGCAAGTTGAAGGAACTAGCATTTGTTAAATGCTTCCAACATGCTTTTCCTTTTATCTAACAGGAAAGGACAGAACATATAAAGGCTTTGCATTTGAAACCTTTCAAAAAGACTGAGTTATAACAGAAAACATCCAACAATGTAAAACCATATGTATGTCTACTGCCTCAGGAAATCAGAATCTCTTTTGTGTGTGTGTGTGTGTGTGTGTATGTGTGTGTGTGTTATCTGTCTGTCTCTTGTCTTTTGCCTCTGTCTCTTGTCTTTTTCTTTCTTTCTGGGGCTGTCTCTTTGTCTCTGTCTCTGTCTCTCTCTGTGTATCTGCACATACACGCACACACACACTCATTAAAGGGAAACTTTAGGAATAGATACAAAAGTCCATAAACTGTTTTACTAACACTGAGTTTGCAGGGATACTAGCTATTTGCTTCTTCAGCTCATTTTGTAGATGAAAAAACTGAGACAAACAGGATTAAGTGACTTGCCCAGGGTCATACAGCTAGTAAATGTCTAAGGCTGGATTTGAATTCAGCAAAATGACTTTTGGCTGTGGCTGGCCCAGCACTCTATCCACTTTGCCATTTAGCTTAACATCCACCCTTCAAAACATTTCTCAAACATGCCTTCTTGTTTCTGCCACCATCTAGGTACAAATCTTCATTAGCCTGTATCTGATTGCAATCACCTGCTGGTTGGTCTGCTGGTCACAAGTCTTTCCTCCTTCTATCAACCTGATCTTCCTAAAATACATTCTCACCATGTTGCCCTTTCTATTCATTTAATGTCAGTAGCTCCCTATTACCTCCAAGAGCACAAATAAATCCCTGTTTTTGGTTTTTTACACTCATCACCAGCTCCTGACTTTCTCAGTCCTCTCACACTTTGTTTCCTTCCATGTGACACAAGATAATCTCACTGTCCTTCTACTTGGTATTCTCTTCCCCATTTCCTCTGCTTCCTGGGAGTCTTGGGTTAAGTTCCATTTTCTGTAAGCAGCCTATCCCACTCCTCCCTAATCTTAGGATCTTCTGGGTGATCTGCAATGTATACAGTATGTATCTTGTTTGTATGTAGTTCCTTACATTCTGTTTCCATTAGCCTGTGAGTTCCTCATGATGATTATTATGATTATTATTATTTTGCTTTTGTAATTCCAGTGAGTGCCTGGTGCATATGAGGCACTTAATAAATGCTTATTGACTGACTGGAAAAAAGTTGCCTAACTTTCCTTTTTCTTTTCTCCTTAAAACCACTTTAATTTTCTTGATATTTAACCAGAGGATGTGTCCTTTTTCTTCCTTTGATCTTTTAGGAAGTGGCATCGTGTTGTCTCAGTATATAAAATATTTGGAATTTGTAGTGAATTAGACCTGAATTCAAATTCTGCTTCAAACATTTGTCAGGTATGTGAACATGGACATATCACTTAACCCAGTGCTTTAGCTTGTTGACTGATCTCTCTCAACTTAAGTTTCCTTATCTGTAAAATGGGCATAGAAATAGCATCTAACTCATAGGATTGTTGTGAGGGTCAAATAAAAGGTTTATGTAAGACTCTTTGCAATTCTAAAATATTACACATATGCTAGCTATTATTAACAGTAACGATAGAAAATTTGTTTAAGATTGTTTAACAACTTTCTAAATGTGTGTCTCAAAAATAGCTATACTACCTGCTTAAGTCTCACTTACCTTGTTCTCTTCTTCACATTATTCTGGTTGAGACAGCTTTTTTAGAACCTCATCATATGTGCAGCCTTCTTTGGCTTCTTCCCACACCAGGTTTTTATGGACAGTGTTCATGTTCACTGAATACACAAAAGAAAATTCTCAAGTCTTTGCTTAGAAGCTTTTTTGACTAGAAATTACTTTGGAAAAATATCTAGAATCCTTCGTTTTTCAAGAACCAAAACAGCACATTTCCAGAAATAAAAGTACTTTCTTTAAAGCAGCCAAAGGGATAGAATCACATTTATTTATCTGTGGGAGAAAAATCTAATTACTTCAGAAGTTTGACATTGGATGAGTAGCAGCTTAGATTTCTACAACAGTTAATTCACTCATCTGACCTCGGAGACGGAAGGAACAAAATTTACAAAACAAAACAGTAGAGTTGTTCCAGGGATTAGTTAGTAACTCAAAACTTACAACCATAAAATTGAACTCAAAAGGAAAATTCCAAAATCCTTGGCAGATGCCATTCTCCCCCCCCCCCTTTATGTTCAATATTTAAATTGTTTTGCAGAATCAAATTTACTTTTTGACCCATCTCCACACACCAATAAATTTGGTCTCTGACTGTCTTGGGGAAGTGGGAGGGGGTCCAGAGGAAGAGCAAAACAGAGAAGGGATATTAATAGGTGTGTAATGGTATAAAATTTATTCTAGGGGTGAGGTAAAACTTAATGGTTCATAAATAGCGAATTCATTATGTTTTTAATACTTGGGTTATATTAACACCATATAACATCTTTATAGTACCATTAGTACCATTTAAATCCTAGAACAACTTAGAAAATAAACATTTCCAACTCTTATCCATGAAACTATTGGTCAAATAAAATGTATTAATAAATTTGATTGGATTAGAACATGGTTGGTTAAGTCATAAACTGTTTTATAAATGTTTTATGTTGTCTGTTCCACCGCATTCTTAAATGCTAACAAATTAATTTATTTTAAAGGCCGCATCAAGGTGAAAACACCTTGCTTTCATGGGGGCATTAGCTAGCAGGCCAATACATCATGCAACCTTTTTTCATTCAGTCAAAGTAGTAGCAGAAGAAATGTTAAAGACATAAAACGTGATATGGTTTGTTAAATATTCATTTATAATTTGCATTCATTATTAAATTATGTGTTAGCACTAATCTTTAATCTTAAAAATACATTTGGTGTCATAAAGCTCTCTGAATACATAATAAATATTTTATAGTTTAGTGTTGCTTTAAGTGTTGACGGGAAGACACACAAATGTTTGCTACTAATGATATTTAATTATTCCAAGGAGATTTGATCTGCATTGGTATTGATTTCAATAATTCATTCAAGCCTTCGGGTCACTAAGAGAAATATCTGTTTGGGGATGCAGTCTCTTCCATGATTAATGATGATTCAGCTCCCTCTCCTCCTCCTAGTAACGCTGTCATTTCTTGCCTGAAACCATCCCAGTGTAAGGCAATGACTTTGAGAGGCTTATTTCCAACTAGTCTGAAGTTTCCTCCATGACTATAACAAAGAACTTTACCTCCCTAAATATGTCAGTGTGCTGAACTGAGATCTGGAAGGATGCAAATCTCTAAGGTCCCAGTCTTTTAAAGGGCTAAAAGAAAACAATACAAAAGACAACATATAGAGTGAATTTCCAGGCCAAGTTGCTTCTTAGGCTCTGGAGAGCCTCAAAGTGGATCAGTTCCTGTAGTGGTGGTGTCCAAAGTGCAATGTATAAACAGATAAAGTAAGGCCATCATTGAGAAAGCAGAATGTGACAAGAGTAGTGATTTGTATTGGGGAGCTTGGTACTGCCCAATGAACCATGTAAAAACAGTTCATTAAAATGTTTATGTGCTTGACTGGTTAATGCAAAGAAAGCTTTATTGCAGCCTTATAAAAACCTTGGTAACTTCAGATTGAAGGTAGATCAATGTATTGTAATAATTCAGGGGCACTCTGTTTCTGGTTTGAGGAAAAAGATGGAAGATACTCTTTAAAATTGACTTTTTCTATTTTCTTAAAAAGCTTATCTGGTCTCTATATTTTTTAGGTTATCTGTCTTATACCAATGCAAATAGTATAGGGGATGTCTCTGTTTAAACCATATATTTTTAAAAAATTAAAACACTGAGTATTATTGTAATATAATATTAATACCTAGTATTTATATAGCACTTTAAAGTTTGAAAAGCATTTTATATAGTCCTTTGATTTTTACACTAAATCTATGAGATAGGTGCTATTTTTACCCTAATTTTAGAGATAGACACATCAATTTTTAGTAACTATTTTTTAAAAAAACATTCTATTTGCTGCCTTTCAAGGTTTTACCTTTATGGAATTAAGCCTCAACTCAAATATACAGCAAATAGAAACTAAGGTGAGTAAAGATTTAAATTAGAAAACCAAAATGTCAATTTTCTTCTAGCTAGTTCTTCCCTCTGATGCCTAGATGTTTTGGAAAATAAAGTTATAGTGAAGTGTGATCGTGAGAATCTGGCTTCTTGAGTTATCAAGACAATTTGGTCAGGTCCTTGTTGGAATTTTTAAAAGGATTTTTAAAAAGCACTTGGCTCTGACACGGAAAAGAGTAGACATGCCCTCTTTTTAACAACAACAACAAGAAAAACAATCAGTAAAATTTACTATTACATCTTTAGGAGTATACAGCATCTATTCAAACTCTGGTCTGCAGGGTCTTTCAACAACATAAATGTGGGTTTGTCCATTAGCTGAGGCTGTTGGAATTGCCTCAAATGATATTTAGAAAAAGAAAAAAGTACTGTCTTTTTTTAGAAAAAAAAAAAGCAGTCCAGAAAATGCTATGAAGAAAGATACTTTGATGGGTTTTGTCTCTTTTCTCCAACACACCTTCCTCTCTTTTATGTCAATAGAATCCAGGACCCCAAGTCTGTGTGGACCATCCAGTTAATGTTTAGCCTGAAGACGTCAATTAAAATAGATACTGCCCTCCACATACACATACACGGTACACTGGGGGATTTTTGAAATCATCTGTTTGCCAGTCAAGTTCATTAGACTCGATCTTAATGTGTCATAATCCATTCCTCCAGGTCCAGTTTCTTAAATTGCTGTGGTTCCTGGTTGTGGTTAGGGATGCCACTGCTGCCCCCTACTGGCATCTGGATGCTAAAAATCCATCAGACACCAGTCCAGCCCTCAGTCAAGAATTAGTCCAAAACGCAGGAAAGATGAATTCCATTCAAACGAATTGGCATTTTGAGGAGATGGAAAGTGATGGTTCTCTTCAAATTCTTTTCAAATTTCTTTTGAAATTAATTATGAGTCAATTTTAAAATTTATTGTCTCATTTTCTTGCCTTAAGGAGTTATCACCACCACCACCACCATCATCATCCACCATCATTACTGTTATTATTTTAAGCCAAGAGCTGTTTCTGAGTAGAAGGAATGTCAGGGAGCAGGCTGGGGAGTAGATTCCAGATGACCACATTTTGACCTGCTTTGGAGTCATTCCTGCCACATCCGTTTTGAATCTAGCTTTAGAATACAGTATGAAAATAGACCAATAAAATCTTTTAAAGAATAGAATGTAGCAAGTTATAGGATTGAAGCCCTTAACTATACCACTTCAATGTTCCCAAGTGATCAAATGTCTTTCATCCATTTCAGAGTGTACAACCAATCCATTTTCCCATAAGATGAAAAGGATGTAAAGCAGGGATGTAGCTTCCTATGCATTATCTCCCACTTGTGATTAAAGATAGAACCTTTATGTGCATTGACCCACATCTCATCCCAACATTGTAGTCATCACTTTATCAATTCAGGTCACTTTCTTAGAATTGTATTAGGTCCTATTATAAGTTGGGAACCATTTTCTTTTCTTTTTTTTTTAAATAATTGTAACTTTTTATTGACTGAGCCCATGCCTGGGTAATTTTTTGCAACATTATCCCTTGCACTCACTTCTCTTTCGATTTTTCCCCTCCCTCCCTCCACCCCCTCCCCCAGCTGGCAAGCAGTCCTTTACATGTTAAATAGGTCACAATCTATCCTAGATACAATATATGTTTGCAGAACCAAACAGTTCTCTTGTTGCACAGGGAGAATTGGATTCAGAAGGTAAAAATAGCTTGTGAAGAAAAACAAAAATGCAAATAGTTTACATTCATTTCCCAGTGTTCTTTCTTTGGGTGTAGTTGCTTCTGTCCATCATTGATCAATTGGAACTGAGTTAGATCTTCTCTTTGTCGAAGAAATCCACTTCCATCAGAATACATCCTCATACAGTATCATTGCTGAAGTACATAATGATCTCCTGCTTCTGCTCATTCCACTTAGCATCAGTTCATGTAAATCCCTCCAAGCCTCTCTGTATTCATCCTGCTGGTCATTTCTTACAGAACAATAATATTCCATGACATTTATATACCACAATTTACCCAGCCATTCTCCAATTGATGGTCATCCATTCATTTTCCAGTTTCTAGCCACTACAAACAGGGCTGCCACAAACATTTTGGCACATACAGGTCCCTTTCCCTTCTTCAGTATCTCTTTGGGTATAAGCCACAGTTTGATAACTTTTTGGGCATAATTCCAGATTGCTCTCCAGAATGGTTGGATTCGTTCACAACTCCATCAACAATGCATCAGTGTCCTAGTTTTCCTGCATCCCCTCCAACATTCATCATTATTTTTTCCTGTCATCTTAGCCAATCTGACAGGTGTGTAGTGGTATCTCAGAGTTGTTTTAATTTGCATTTCTCTGATCAACAGTGATTTGGAACACTTTCATATAAGTGGAAATAGTTTTAATTTCATCATCATCTGAAAATTATCTAGAACCATTTTCTTTTGAAAGAAGGCTCATTTTTTGGCCATGATTTAAATGAGTATAGGCTATACCTAAGTGTCAGTTGAGGTTGAAGTGTCTAAGAAACCAAGAGGAAAAAAAAGAAATGGGGGAAATTAGATGTGTACTTCGAATGTAAACTTTCTATCATGCTTTTCTTCTGGAGTGTCAGAATACTCAGAAAAGATGAAAAGAGATCTCCAGCTGAGTTTTCCATTTCTTGGAAGTTTAATGAAAGAATGGATGGAGTGGAGAGGGGACGTTTTTGCTCCCTCTGTGAGTCTCCTCAAGCTTTCACAGATTTAATTGTGAGTTTAAATGTCTCCCCAGGCCTGCAGCATATCAGTTTGATGTGTATAATTGATAACCAAACATTTTTTACAGGTTGTTAAATGGTGAGACCACAATGTAATATATATAATGTTGATTAAAGTAGTTTTTTGGTACAAAAAGGTCAGAGACATTAACAAGTTAAAAGAAAGTGTGAACTGTGTTGTTATACGTTTAACCTTTGTGCCTTTCCTTTCCCATAATTGACACCATATGTTTACTGTGAGTATTTTGGAGAAATTTCAGATTACAAACACTAAATATATATATTTATCCTGCAATAAGCTTAATATAAGACACTTTGCAACGCATCCATCAGTGTGGGCTACTGATACTATCATTGTAATAGTTAGGAAAAGAACAATTTAAACAACCACAGTAGCGTGTCCAACCCATAAAAATGCCATAGGTGTAAAGTAACAGTAACTCTGAAATGGATTAAGATGGACATCTAAATGATAATTACTGGGTAATTTTGTTTTGGTTATAATTTGTGGTGTTATTTTTATAACTGACGTGAGCCATAATATGTTTTTCAGAGTTCTCCTAGAGTTAAGAAACAAATGGAATCTGTCAGGAAGTATTTGCAGGTCCTGTTAGAAGAAAGCTGTAATGCTGCTGAAATGCTACCCAGACTGAACATTTTGCAGTTTCTGTATCAGCAGAATACTTTGCTAACAAGGTAATGACTGTAGACATCTGGGGCATAATAAAGGCCTCTTGCCTGACCTTTAAAGAGCCTCATATTCTCACTTGAAAGACAAGCTGGCAAGATAGCATTTCAGGATTTATCAAATAAGTTTTATGCAGTAGTTCTCTTTTCATGAGACTTGGCACTGCATTCGCAGGACTTGGGAGTTCTGGGTTTGGAGTCAAAGGAATTGAGTTTGGATTTTGGTTCACCGCGTCCTTCCTATGTAATCTTGAACAAGCTCTTTAACCTCTTTGAAGAACCAGTGGTTGAAGTAGAGGATCTCTGCAGTTTTTTTTCTGTTTTAAATCTATGATTTAGTGAAGTTTTCCTCTTGAGAACAGGTGAAAACAATAAAAAATAAGTTTCTTTCCATCCTAATTTTGAGAGGCACAGGAAAATCAAATTTATTTCCTCTCCTATAACTTTGGCATCCCACAGTTAAGACTGAGACAACTATTGATGAGTACATCAGAAAATGTTGGCTCCATTTCATAACAATTCATTTCCATAAACATTTCTTAAGCATCTACCTTAAGGTACAAGATACTGGACTAGTTATTGGGGATACAGAGATAAAAACATAATTTTTGCCCTCAAATGATTTATACTACATTGAAAAATAAAATATCATATGCAAAGAAATCATACGAGATAATTTGGAAACAGTAGAGAGTGTAAGACTACAACAATCTAAATCGCTGTATGTCGATATCATTCTACTAACTAATAAATGCTTGTTCCCTCTCCCTTTCCTTCCTTGTCAATCTGTCCTTTTTTCTAGGTGAGATTATACTAGCATTGGAAAAGTTTCTATAATTTCTTATTACCACAGATTGGAAATCAAGATGTGTTCTCATCCCTACTACCTCCTCCACCCAGTATGGTAGGAAATAGCTATAGTGCCCTGCCAGGTCAGTACAAAGTTGAAGGAATTATAATGATTCTTGAACTCCAATCTAAGGATGACACATTTTGTTAAGACTAGTTAGGGATTGAAATAATGTCAGTGGAATGACATTAGTTTACCTTAAGCAACTTTGATTTTCATTTACAAAAAACTATACTTCAAAGCATCAAAATTTAGAGATAACTGAGAAGTAGAATGCCATTTACCTAGAGGCTATCCTTACTAATCTATGCTGGTGAATCCATTCTCCTATAGAAGAGAGAAAGAAATACTCACTTTCTATAGATTCAAGTATTAGAACATATTTAATTTTTCCAACAGTGATAAACTGAAGTCATGCTTTCTGTGACTGATGGAAATTTTTGGTAAATATATTGGAAGCTAAATAACTATGGTTCTTTTGGGAATGTTTTGGGTTCCCTCATTTTTCTTGAATATCTTATCAGTCATACATAAATAATTTATATAAGGAAGAAATGGTGTTTATCAATTAAATGGAATCAAGAGGGAGAAAGAGATTTTATTTTAAATAAATAATATTTTATTTTAATATTTCCCAATTATTGTTCTTTCTCAGAAAATAGATCTTTGAGTCCCAGGTTGTATTTTCACTTTTTTATTTTGATCTTATTTGTTTTAAATTAGTGTTTATGGAAAATACATCATTTTCTATTCCAAACCTCATTAACTGAACAAAATATTTCTAGTATATAAGAGAAGATACAAGAATAGTGAAGTTGGAAACCTGTTTGTGTCTTTTTTTTCCCATGACTAACCCATGTCTATTCTCTATGAAATTGATGTCAAAAAAGTATTATATATTTTCAGTGGGAAATAGAAGGCTGCCCTCTACTATCCTTGTCAGGACGTCGTATCCCTTTAATCATACTTTTCATTTCAGTACATTGAAATTTCCGTTACCAAGGACAACATCATAAATAAAAGTGTTTGTGAAATTTTTACCTGCAGCTTCCTAACTTTGTGCATTAAGCATGAGACGAACAGAGAGGTGGTCAAATGTGAAAATTTATAATCATTTATTACGTACGGCTGAGGCGAGAGGGGAATAAAAGCGTGAAGGCATACATCTATAAACTGGAGCAGAAAAGCTTAAATGAAAAGTAAAGTGAATTTCTGTGTCTTGTCATAAAGTAATGAGAAGCTAGAGCTTTTATTCATAGCAACCCAAGATGCATTTACTCTCAATCTAGCTTTAGCAGTAAACGCTTCCCTGATGTATTGCTTTGAACTTACAAAGAAATATTTGTGCTCTACATAATAGTATAGTTAGGAGAATTACTGCATGGTTGAGAGGATTCTATAAAGGTTTATAGCTGGTGGTGTTACTGTAATTTAATCACAATGTAGCTAATGTAGTGCTTTAATATCTCAGGTTACTTTTTTTATTTACCATTTATTAGTAACTGACAGAGTCAATCATTGCTACATCATAAACAAATCACAGAGGGATTCTATAAAAATCTGAAATTTTCCAAAGAGATGTACTGGAGCTGTTTTACACTAGCTGCATGCCCTATAATGAGTTAAACATCAAATTATTATTTGATGGGATAAGTCAGGTTCTTGTTCTCAGGTCATCAGCCAAAGAAAACCAGGTGAATATTTGGGATCATGAATACAATTAGTATTGCATATCTTTTGCACACAGAAATAAGTCATCAGTTGGTAATAGTAAATCTGGGAGATGATTTCCTTAAGACTTTGGATAAAGAATGTTTCTTTGGATGGTCTATACAAGTGGTGTTAAACTCTGCTAGAATTAGGGCTGATAAATAATATATAAAGATTCCAGAAGGCCAAATACTGACTTAAAAAAGCATGTGTTAACATTATCTATATTCTATGTGTTTTTATTTTGTTAAGTATTGCCCAATTACATTTTAATCTGGTTTGCTACACTTGGGAGTTTTGCTGGCCCCATTCAGCCCTGGTCAATGTTGTCCTAATGGAATTTTTTATCCTAATGATGAGCCTGATTTAGACCCTTCCTTTTGGTATACTCTTTACAACATATTTCTATCTTTACATCTCTCTGAAAAACTGAGTGCAGTGGTGACTACTATCTTGGAGAATGTTGTTTATTGTAGGTACATTTCCTTCAGTACAAACAGTGGGAACAATTTTTATAATGATGACTGGTTGTTGCATAAATCGATTCTTCAAAACTTGTCACTAAAATAACAGATGATTCTAAGAAAATTGAAACCCTGAACATCTAATACTATTTAACCACAACAACTAAGATAATTTATTCTCTCCCAACCTATCCTCCATCTTCATAATAGGTACTTGACAAATATTTTGTGAATTGGCCTGGTTTTTCTTGATTTTTTTTTCATTACTGTGAACTTATGGGTCTAATTTTAAGAGATCACCCCAACCACTTAAATGTAATTGTAATGATTTCATATATAGAATACAATCTATTCCCTATTTGCAGTGTGTTAGTCCTGTTGATGCTCAGTGAGATCCTGAGCCACTGAAAGACTCAGGCAAAAAGGAATCACAGGCTCATAGGTCTAAAGCTGGAAAGAATCTTAACAGACCTTCTAGTCCAACCCCTGCATTTCACAGTTAAGGAAACTAAAGCCCAGGGGATCTAAGTGATTTGACCAAAGTCAAAACTTGACACAAAAGTATTTCAGGTCTTCTGACTCGAGAACTAGCCTGTCCCATGCTTCTTCTTTGGAATTGAATCTAAGGGGGATGTAGAAGGATGGTCCATACTTCTGACCTATCCATGACTTCATTTCTATATTACTATCTTTATGTTCCGTGTTACTTCTACTGCTTTCTGCTCCACAACCTTACTAAGTATATTTGTCATGTACAGAGCATCATTTTAGAGGCAGATGGGGATACAAAAATGACCAGTAGATCCAGTCCTAAAAGAGTTTATGATCTATCAGTCAATCAACATTTATTAAACATCTATTATGTGCCAGGCACTATACTAAGCACTGAAAATGCAAAGAAAGACAAAAGACGGATTTAATCTAATGGGAGAGACAACATGCAAATATATACAAATTATATATATATATATGAACAAACACACACGTACATATATATATAACAAACAGAAAACAATAGAATTAGGATGGGTTGGGGAAGGATTCCTGTAAAAGACAGGGTTTTAGTTGGAACTTAAAGGAAGCCAAGGAAGTCCATAAAAGAGAAGCATTCCAGGCAGAGGGACAGTCAGGAAAGATAGAAATATCTTGTTCATGGAACAAGCAGGAGACCATTATCATTGTTGAAAAGTATGTGTCAGGATGTAAGAGGAAAGAAGACTGGAAAGGTAGGAGGAAGCTGACAATAGCCAGAATTCATACACTGCTTTAATATTTATAAAGCAGTTTACATATAGCACAATATCTTGAGGCAGGTGCTATTTATAATGTCTACTTTACAAATGAGGATCCTTTGGCACACAGAAGTCTGGGTCACACACACAGTAGATATATGAAGTGGGAATCGACCCCAAATCTTAGATTCCAAATTCAGCCTTCTATCCATCATGCTTCACTGCTTCTGAAGCAGAAATAATGTAATGCTGGAGAAACTGAGGCAAGATAGAAATTAGAGAGTTTCCAATATTTTACTCGAAGTCCTCAGAGGGAGAGATTGTCTGGGGGCAGTGCAGAATCCATTTTGCCCTCAGGGCTGAATTGGACTTTTGTCTCAAAGAATTCAGCATCAATGTGAGATTCCAATGATTTTTAGAGGGCTCTCGTGATCAGGAAGACAAAGACAAGGGGTGAAATCCAAACACTGGTGAGCAGGAATTTCTAGGAATGAACCATAAATCCGGTTCTGACAGGAAGGATCATAAATCCCTATAAGTTGGGAGTGAAGTAGGTAGTGAAGCTAGAGCAGAAAGTCTGGAAGGAGAGATAAAAGGTACCAGCTAGGTATCTGAGATGAGCCATCTACTCTTATGAAATGCTAATGGTCAGGGCTCCCAGCCCTAATTTATATCAGTTCTAATGGTCAGGAAAGGGGGGTTTCAATGAGGGGAAATGAGGCAGAACATCTTAGGGAAACTGAGGCAGGACAATTTAGGGAAACTGAGGCAGAACAATTCAGGGAAAATGAGGCAGAACAATAAAAGGAAACTGTGGTACAACAATAATAGGGACACACAAATATTCATATTCTCTAAACCTAACACAATACCTGGCATATAATAGGTACTTAATAAATATTTGTTTATTGGTTCCTAAATATATGATCTTCTGACTTCCTGCTTCTGACCTTATATGGCAGGATAAGTGGGAAGATTAATCAATCATTAATGACGAGAGTATCCAGGCGTATCATGTTCTGTGGAGTTATAGCAGAGTTTTAGACATCTATATGCATATATATATATATATATATATATATATATATATATATTTACATTTTCTTGGCTTCTTCCTTTCATTAGCAAAAAAATCTGAGTAACAAGTAAAAAATATTTTATTAAGAGCCTACAATGTGATCTGAACAAGGCTGAAGATTTGGGACAATAAAATAAGAAATTACGTCCTGATACCTGCCTTAGGGGAGCTGATAAAGTATTTGGGGCCATAAGATTGGTGAACGGAGCACTCTACACTTTGGGGAAACATACTGCTGGTACTGGACCATGGAACTGGGGAAGCAGATGGAAAAGAACAGGGCTCTCATAAAGAAAATTATGTTTTAAAAGAGTTGGGTCTTAAGAGTGCAGAATGAGAAATACATTTTTGGACATGACCAATGCAGGAATTTCTTTTGTTTGACACTCTCTCTCTCTCTCTCTCTCTCTCTCTCTCTCTCTCTCTCTCTATATATATATATATATATTATATATATATATATATATATATATATTCATACACACACGCATATATATATATATATATGTATTTACTCCAAGAATTTTCTTTTTCTTTTCCTTCAGGGGTGGGAAATAAAGTTTTGTCCATTAAAAATGCACAAAATTACATTTAAAAAACCTGGGGCTCACATAAATTTTAATTATACATGTAATTATAATTATTTATAAACTTCCCCTCTTTTCTTACCCGGCTACCCAACTTCAACACTAAGACAAGGTTCTGCCACTCCAAAGATGCATATGTGCTGTTAATGATTTCTTTTTTTTTTTTAAATGAACCTATTGGATAGAAATTCAATAAAAGTAAATGGTCTCAGTTTTGGAAGATCAAGGCCTGAGAAAATAGAAAGTCATTACTAATGCTATTTTATGATCCATTTCTCATAACTTACTAGGTTCCAATGGGGGGAGTGCTCATTCAGCAGAATCCACAAGTGTCAAACCAAGCAGTAGCTAACTCTTTGCGAGTAGGGGGATTGAGATATAGCTTTTATGACAAAAAGAAAACTAAACAATTGAGCTCTGATGCAAGGCCATGAAAGGAATGGGACTGTAATTCTCTTTCTGTTTTCTGATTTTGACCTATGGTTTTACACCCCAAAAGCAAGCTCCCTATTCAGAGCAGAATAGCTCCTGTGCCACTTCAGGTCTAGAAGAATTACCAGGGGCACTAAGAGATGAAGTCAGGAAATTAGTCAATAAGCATTTATTAAGCACCCGACCCGTGTTAAGCCCTAGGGATACAAAGAAAGGCTAAGTGACTGACTTGCTTAGAATCTCCCCTGTAGTAAGCTCAGAGGGAAGATTGTGAAGAAAGGCCAGCTCTCCATTCACCCCATCTGCCTGTCTGTTTCTGTTACCACTTAGTGATATATACATATGTTCAACCAAATCAAGCCAAATATCCACTGGATTTCTACTAATGGCCACCTAACTGACCTCTAGCCCTGAGCTCAAAGACCTCCCACATTGCCTCTAATATACTGAGGTCTTAGGGGAAAAAATGCTAGGAGCTTTTGGGGGTAATTTTAACCAGTATCCACTTGAGGGCAATACCAGAAAACATAAGTAATTTGCTGTCCAGCGACACAGGCACAAACATTACTATCAGAATCTCCATTTACCGACCCCATCAAAACTGATTATTCAAGCTATTTTGAGTCTTCTATTTAAAATGCCAAAGGATATGTGGGTCTAAGGGATCCCTTTTAAAACAAGAAGCCTTAACTATTCATATGCTACAAAATTCACTCTAATGTGTTTTTGTCCTACTCTGATGCTTTATTGTGGAATGGAGCTGTGCCAGCAAAACACCCGAAAATACCTTGGCAAGGAGTGATAACTTCTTCCTAGTAACTAGCAGAAGTAACTCTGGAAAAACTTATCACTAGGTCTAGCTGAGGTAGCCCACCAAATAGGTAGGATTGGTTCACTGTGTATTTGTGTCTTTAATACTAAAGACAGTATTTGGCACATTATAAGTATGTGTGTAATAAATGCTTATTGATTGTTTGCCTGTAATTTCATTGATGTCATAATCTCTCCTACAGTACAGAACACAGCCTACCTATATTCCTACATAATATCACCATTTTAGGGCTGCAGAGGACCTTACAAGTTATCTAATCCAACCCCCTCATTTTTACAAACAAGGCAACTGAGCCTCATTTGTTAACTTGCCCACAGAGAATAATGGAAGGACCAGGACATGAATCCATCTATGTCCCTTCTCATCCTGTGTAATTCTAACCCTTGGACTTCAGAAATCACCTCCCAGCTTTACTAATTACTGACTGATGACATTTCTATGTACAAAAGATGTGCAA
Source organism: Antechinus flavipes (assembly GCF_016432865.1). Lineage (NCBI taxonomy): Eukaryota > Metazoa > Chordata > Mammalia > Dasyuromorphia > Dasyuridae > Antechinus > Antechinus flavipes. The sequence goes on from NC_067401.1 coordinate 389,220,175, forward strand.
TGATCATTGTATTCATGACCCCAAATGCTCACCTGGTTTTCTTTAGCTGATGACCTGAGAATAAGAACCCTGACTTAGCTCATCAGACATTATTGACTTAGAAAGCCACGTGTTAACATTATCTATGTTCTATTGTGTTTTTATTTATTTTGTTAAATATTGCCCAATTACATTTTAATCTGGTTTGCTTTACTTGGAAGTGTTGTTGGCCCCATTCAGCCCTGGTCTACATTGTTCTAATGAAGTTCTTTATTCTAATGATGAGCCTGATTTAGAACCTTTTGGCACATTTTATAACATATTTCTATCTTTACATCTCTCTAAAAAACTGAGTGCAGTGGTAACTACTACCTTGGAAAATGATGTTTATTATAAGTACATTTCCTTCAGCACAAACAGTGGGAACAATTTTTATAATGATGACTGTTGTTGCATAAATTGATTCTTCAAAACTGTCACTAAAATAACAGATGATTCTAAGAAAATTGAAACCCTGAACATCTAATACTATTTAGTCACAACAACTAATTTATTCTCTCCCACTTCCCATCTTCATAGTAGGTACTTGACAAATATTTTATGGATTGGCTTGGTTTTCTTAACTGTTAATTTCAATACTCTATATCTACTACTTCCATTACCTGGGGCTGCTAAGTGGTTCAGTAGATAGAGTGCTGAGTCTTGAAAAAAGACTCCTCTTTGTGAGTTCAAATTTGGTTTCAGATACTGTGATCCTGGGCAAGTCATTTAACATTATTTGCCTCAGTTTCCTCATCTGTAAAATGAGCTAGAGAAGGAAATGGCAAACTACTCCAATATCTCTACCAAGGAAACCCCAAATGAGGTCATGAAGAGCTGGGCATGACTGAAAATATTGAAAAACAATAATAAATAATGAAAAGGACAACTTCATAGAAACTTAGGAAGACATATGAACTAATACAAAGTAAAATAAGAAGAAACAGAAGAATTATTTCTATCATGACCACAACACTGCAAATGAAAACAAATTTGTAAGACTTAAGAGCTCTGCAATTTGGAACTATGCCCAAACGGCTATAAAACTGTGCATATCCTTTGATCCAGCAGAGTTTCTACTGGCTCTATATCCCAAAGAGATCATATAAGAGGGGAAAAGGACTCACATGTGTGGCAGCCCTTTTTGTAGTGGAGAGAAACTGGAAATTGAGTGGATGCCCATCAGTTGGAGAATGGCTGAATAAGTTATGGTATATGATTGTAGTGAAATATTGTTGTTCTATTAAAAAAATGATCAGCAAGCTGATTTCAGAAAAGCCTGGAAAGAATTACATGAATTAATGCTAAGTGAAGTGACCAGAACCAAGAAAACATTGTACACAGCAACAAGAAAATTCTGTGATGATCAACTGTGATAGGTTAAAGAATGCTGTGATTCAAGACAATTCAACATCCAGAGAGAGAACTCTGTAGATCAAAGCATAATTATTGTTGGATTTTTTTTGGCTTTTTCTTTTTTGCTTTCTCATGTTTTTTGCCCTTTTGATCTGATTATTCTTATGTAGTATGATGAATATGGAAACATGTTTAGAAGAATTGCGTGTTTAACCTAAGATTGCTTGATATCTTGGAGAGAGGAAAGGAGAAGAAAGAGAGAAAAATTGGAACACAAGATTTAGCAAAGGTAAATGGTGAAAACTATGTTTGCATGTATTTGGAAAAATAAAATACTATTTTAAAAAAGACTTAAGAGTTCTGATCAGTTAACAGACCAATCACAACTTCAGAATATTAAAAATGAGTCATGTCTCCTTCCTCTTAATAAGTCATGTATTTTCAAACATGATAAATACAACATACACAGAGAACAGAGAGAGAGAGAGAGAGAGAGAGAGAGAGAGGAGAGAAAGAAATCTCTGTGTTAACTTCCTTATTGTGATGAAGCAATGGAGAATTTTGTACAGATGAAATATAAAAAATGCCAATTAGTCCTTAGTCCCATGTGATCACATTTCATTGTTGTTACATTAGTAACAGTAATAATAAAGAACAAATTAAAATTCAAATACTGTTTAGACTATATACAAACATTAGCTTCAGAATGACAGCTTATGCATGAGAAATATTAAGATATTATATATATGTACATATTAAATATGTATATAAATATATATAGATGTATACCCTCATCCAATGACCTGTGAGTTGATATAGTCCTATCAGAACTGAATTATATAAAGTGTTGACACTCAGATGATGAAATTGAAACTATTTCCACTCATATGAAAGAGTGTTCACTATTGATCAGAGAAATGCAAATTAAAACAACTCTGAGATAACACTATACACCTGTTAGATTGGCTAAGATGACAGGAAAAAATAATGATGAATGTTGGAGGGGATGCAGGAAAACTGGGACACTGATGCATTGTTGGTGGAGTTGTGAATGCATCCAACCATTCTGGAGAGCAATTTGGAACTATGCCCAAAAAAGTTATCAAACTGTTCATACCCTTTGATCAGCAGTGCTACTAATGGGCTTGTATCCCAAAGAGATATTGAAGGGAAAGGGACCTGTATGTGCCAAAATGTTTGTGGCAGCCCTGTTTGTAGTGGCTAGAAACTGGAAAATGAATGGATGCCCATCAATTGGAGAATGGTTGGATAAATTGTGATATATGAATGTTATGGAATATTATTGTTCTGTAAGAAATGACCAGCAAGATGAATACAGAGAGGCTTGGAAAGATTCACATGAACTGATGCTGAGTGAAATGAGCAGAACCAGGAGATCATTATATAGTTCAACAACAATACTGTATGAGGATGTATTCTGATGGAAATGAATTTCTTTGACAAAGAGACGATCTAACTCAGTTCCAATTGATCAATGATGGACAGAATCAGCTATACCCAGAAAAGGAACACTGGGAAATGAGTGTAAACTGTTTGCATTTTTGTTTTTCTTCCTTTTGAATCCAATTCTTCCTGCAACAAGAGAGCTGTTCGGTTCTGCACACATATATTGTATCTAGAATATACTATAACATATTTAACATGTATAAGACTGCTTGCCATTTAGGGGAGGGGGTGGAAGGAGGGAAGGGAAAAATCAGAACAGAAGTGAGTGCAAGGGATAATGTTACAAAAAATTACCCATGCATATGTACTGTCAATAAAAAGTTATAATTATTTTTTTAAATGTTACAATAAAATGGAAATACGGCTTCTAGGTCTCCTTAAAGAGAAGGAAAAGAAGGAGCTATCAAAGTTGATTTCATTAAAAAGAGTACAAATGCAATACTTAAAGAGTCAAGAGAAATAATAAGTTAATAAACATTTATTAAGCATCTTCTATATGTCAGACACTGTCCTAAATGCTAAAGATGCAAAAAAAAAAAAAAAAAAAAGACAAAATAGTTCTTGTTTTCAACAAGCTATTTACCTCTGACACATATTAACTATGTGATCATATGCAAACCTCTGAATCTCTAATCTCATGAAGCTCTTATGGTCATTTCAGTTTTCAGTCCTTATGATGAGACCACCATGAATATAGAAACAATTTATGCATCAACATTTGTTGCAAGGAATGAAGAAATTGAGAAATTCTACAAAGAACAGTACAAGAAACTCCAAATTAAGTAAACACCTACTGTGATGCTTAAAGAACCTCTATATCAAGGTAGGTTCAGGGGAGAATGTGGGGATATACTGGAAAACATGATTTTGGAATAAAAGAAGAAAAAAGGCAAAGGCTTATAGAGATTCCTCAGAGGCCTGATGCCTATAATCTGAACATTTCTTCAGAAGAGAGTTGAAAAGTGATGGCTATTGTGTGAGAACTGAACACAATCATAAAAATATAATTAATCATTTTAACACAGGATATATTTAGTTACAACAAAGAAATCATTTCAGAATCAGCTTTCTATGTGTAGTTGGATCATCAGTTGGTTAGAAGGCGGCAAAATGTCTCTGAACAACATTATCAAATAAGATATAAAATAGGGAAACATTTACTTGCTAAAAGTGTTTGTGATTGTTACATTGGATATCCTATATAAAGTCACAGAGAATTCAATAAATGATTAGAAACTGAGCTATTGGAGTGTACAGAGCCTCTGACCAGATATAGCCAGTCACTTCAGAATGACAGCTTATGCATGAGAAATGTTGTAAAAGACATTATATATATGTGCATATATATAAATACATATATATCAAGAAAAAAGATATTTCACTCCAGTCATGGGAGTGGAAAGATAGAAAACTTGAAGCTCTGCATTGATATTGGTCAAATATCAAAAGACATGGAGAAAGGGCTTCATGACATTGTATAGATCTTCTATGGAATATTTATTGAATGTCATAATCAAGAATTATATTTTTCTGCAAAAAGGCATCAAGGACTTGTACTCAACTAATGGGGGAAGGTTTACAAATCTATCAAAATAGCAAGATTGTTTAGAATTTATTATATAATTCTTTTTTTTAAACCATGTAATTACTCTGTTTTGGAAGTCTTTGAATTTTGGCCACAAATAATAAAATTCTGATATACTCTGATCTGAGCTGACCTGCTTTGTACATCTGACTCTAGTAAGGCACAGAAAACAAACGACAATCCAGTACTCTATCTGGAGCTTTAGCAAGGGAGAGCCTTGCAGAGGAAGAAGTAACAAGGTGATTTGCAAATGAAAGTTGACTTTAGTTTGAAAACCACACAAAAGGCAGGATAAGAACCCTAAGCTTAAATTTTTTTGTTCTTATTACTCCCTCTCACCAAAAGTATCCCTTCTATGAGGACAGAAAATGTAAAATTATAGGAAAACAGCCATCTGTATAAGAAACAAGAAGACCAAACATCACAAAGTTTCTTAACAAGTTAAGCTTAGTTACAACACATACAATTGACCACTAGGTGGCACAGTGAATAGAGCGCTAGACTTGGAGATAGGATTCTGAATTCAAATTCTAAATCAGATACATACTAGCTATGTGACTCAGTGCAAGGCACCGAGTTTTCCTCAAGCCTCAATTTCAAAATCCATAAAATGGGGAAAATAAGTTCCTCTTTTACAAATCATTGTAGCTAATTTATTATATTATTCTTGTTAATTATTATAGTTAACTTTATATATGCATGTGATTACATATTTAAAATTAGCTATAATAATTTGGTTATCTGAGCTGAACTCTGTGGTTATATTTGCCATGCATTGTTTATTGAAGACTCAGTGTGTTCTTAAGTATCAAGTACTTGAATACTTCATGAAGCAACTATTTTCAATCTCTTTTGAAGTTTCTTTTTTTTTTAATGGTCTTTGTGAAAAGTCTTAGATGTGAAACATTTTGAGGATCGCTTGAAAAAACTACTAATAGCTGCGGAACTAGTTAAAGGATAATCTTTAGCTATTCTATGCAAAATAATTTATATACCAAAGCTAATCTGTTCAGCTGAAAGGAATGAGCCAGTGACTTGGTATCTGAGATAACTCTCTAAAGATTAGAAAATAAGATAATTTTGAAAGGTTTTTATACAGAGCAAAGGCCTCTAGCCCATATTTTTTATCCATTTTTTTTCCTTCTGAGAGGAAAAGAAAAAACAAAGTAATTGGGAATATAGGCAATAAATTGGAACAAAATTTGGCATTATACTAAAAATTTCACTAAACTGCCCATATTCTTTACACCCCAGTGATCTCATTTTTAGGTACATAACTCAAGGGGGTTAAAGACGGAGTAAGGTCCCATATATCCAAAAATATCTATAGCAGTACTTGTAATGTCAAAAAACTGGAAATAAAGTGAGTGTTCATTGACTGGAGAATCCATGGCACACGGATATAATGGGGGAATTATTGCTTACAAGCAACAACAAACATGAAGAATTTAGGAAACTTGATAAGACTAACCTGAATTGCTGCAAACTTGAAGTGAGCAGAAATAATAAAATATTCACTGTATTGTAAAGGAAAATAATGTTAAAATACATCAACAGAAAAGGAAAAGGAGAAGCAGGAACAGGAGGAGAAGCAGGAGCAGGAGGAGGAAGAAGAGGAGGAGGAAAATAAGAAGGAAGAAGAGGGGAGGAGAAGAAAGAGGAGAAGAAGAGGAAGAGAAAGAAAAGGAGGAGGGGGAGGAGAAGAAGAAGGAGAAAGAGGAGAAGGAAGAAGAAGGAGGAGGAGGAGGAGGAGGAGGAGGAAGAGAAGAAGGAAGAGGAGAAGGAGGAGGAGGAGGAGAAGAAAGAGGAGAAGGAAGAACAGGAGGAAGAGGAGGAGGAAGAGGACAAGGAGAAGGAGAAGAAAGAGAAGAAGAAGGGAGAAGAAGAAGAAGAAGAAGGAAGAAGTATTCTCTCATTTGATCTTTCCAGTAACCCAGGGAAATAGAGGTTGACCTCTACTATGTACTAATTTATTTTGCTTAGCGGTACATTATAAATACTATTGGGAATCATTTGGAAATGCCAACCATGTAAAAAAATTAGCATCAATAAAACATTTTCCTTAAAACTAAAAGAAAGGGAAGGGGAAAAAAGGAAAATAGTTTTAAACCTCCACTAAAATCAGCAAGATAATTCTTTCAAGAGAGAGATTGGTGAACAGGCTGGAAAAATTTGAGAAGCAGCTAGCAATGGCAATAATAAAAATCATTTGCTGATTGCAAGGAAAAAGCCCTGGAGGGCAAGAAGGAACACTGTGAATTGGTCCATGCAGTTTCCAAGCACCAAAACACCAAATAGGAAAAAAGGGGGGAGGGGGCTCCTCCTTCCTTCAAAGTGAATAAATAAATTAAGTACTGTTTGATAGCAATTGAAATTTAGTGTGAGAAAGTACTAATTCTGTGCCAAGTTTGTGTTTCTTTAAAAATAGAAATTATCTTGCTTTCAATTTATTAAAATACTCTTGAGTAAGCAAGTAATTTATTCTATTTATTTGTCTTATTTTAAAAATATTTTATAATTTAAAATTTTACTTTTATGACTTTTAGTATTTTAAACAATTTAGAGCTGAATGCTCTAAAATTCAGTCATGCCTGGAAAATGCTTTCTGGCCAGTCTGCTACACTGTAATCTGGTGACAATCAATCAAACAATAAACATTTAGTAAGTCTATACAATGCACAGGCACTGTGCTTACCTCCAGGAAATAAAAAAGAAGTAGAGAGTCTCAGTCTTCTAGAAGCTTACAATTTAATTGTAGTTACCTAAATTACAATTATGGTATCTAGAAGGTGCTAACTAGTTGCTATAGAGATTTACTTTGCAAATGTGAACTTACAAGTAAAGGTAATGGAAAATTTCAGAGATACACATTATCAAGACAAATCTCTTCATTGTGTCTAGTACACTTGTCCTCTCATCTGCTGTCCATCAATCTTCTTTCAAGATCTAACTCAATCAATCAGACAAACTTCTCTTAAACATTTATGTGTAAGACCGGTGCTTGGCCCTGGAAATATAAAGACAAAAACAAAAATAATTTCAGCCTTGAAAAGAGCGGGCTTAAAGGTGGTGTTGGAAATAACCCCCAAGAAGCCCTTCTTGACTAATTCTATCATTGCAGCTGGATTTCCTTATGTTGGCAAGCAGTTGCTCACATTCTAATTTTTTTCCTTCCTTCTAATGTTTGTGTGTTGGTGCTTTTTTCCCAATTAGAATAAAATCACAGACACATAGAATCTTGGTGCTAGAAGGGACAATGAGTGATTTGATCGTGTGATTTAGAGTTAGAAGGCAATTCAGAGGCCATTTAGTATAATCCCTTCATTTTATAGATGAAGAAACTGGAGAAGCTAATCTGATTTGTCCAAGGTCTCACAGGGCAACTGAATCACATACTAGAATATACACTTTTTAAAGGTAATAACATTTTTTGGTCTTTCTTTACTTTATAGCTTACTATAGTGACAGGCATGTAATAAGTGCTTAAAATGCTCATGGGGACAGTTGGGTGATGGAGGAGATATAGTGCCAGGTCTGGAGTTAGGAAGATTCATCCAGACTTCAAATCTGACCTCAGACACTTACTAGCTGTGCAAGTAAGTCATTTAACCCTGGGCAAGTCATTTAACCCTGTTTCCTCAATTTCCTCCTCTGTAAAATGAGTTGAAGAAAATGGCAACCACTCCAGTATCTCTGCCAGAAAATCCTCAAATGGAATCACAAAAAGTTGGACATGACTGAAAAACAACTAAACAACAAAAGTTACATAGGTAATAAGCATCTGACATAGGATTTAAATGGAGGTCCTTAATTCCACTCCCCCCATCCTTTTTTTTCCTGATTTTCCCCCATTGTGATTTTCTTCCAATACCTTGCTCTCAACAAATCATTCACTATCCCACTGAGATAAATCCCCTCATCTCTAGCCAATTGGCTAGATATCCACTAGACAAAATGTGAAGAACCCACCATGGTGAGAAATTATCTACAAACATAACTGCTCCAATAATCTTCCTTAAGCATTGATCTGACCTTGTCACTCCTTTGCTGAAAAGTTCCCAGGGACTTTCCATTGTCTCTTGGATAAGCAGGAGCTCATGGGGCAGGACAAGTAAAAGCTTTTAAACTCAGCTCTAGCACACTAGTTCAGTCTTATTTCACAGTACTTCCCTTCAGGCGTTATCATTCCAGCCAAACTCCCTTCCTACTCTTCCCAGAACTTGACTTCCCATCTCCCCTCTTCGAGTCTCTTCACTGACTCCCCCAAGCTTGGAATAGACTTTCTCCTTCATTGTTAAGGCTCAGATCCTTAGACTCCTTCAAGATGGAGATAAGTAGACACTTCCTTCCTACTCAAACTTTCCTGATTGCCCCCCTAGCTGTACCGTTTCTCTCCTTCGATCCCTCTCTCCATTTCTCTTTTTTCTCCCTTTTTCTTTTTCTCCTTCCCTCTTTGCCTCCCTCCCTGCCTCTTTCCCCTCTTCCTCTACCTTTCTCTCCCTCCACCTCCCCCTTTCTTTCTCTCTTCCCCTTCTCCCTCCCTCTTACACCACTCTGTTCCCCTTTTTCTCACTTTCCTCCTCTCCTGTTTGTCTGTATGTCCCTTTTTCTTTCTGTCCCCTCCCTCTCTCTTTCTTGCACCCCTCCCTCTTTCCCTTTTTCTCACCTTTCTCTTCCTCTTTCTCCTCTTCCTTCCTCCTCTCTTTTCCTTTCTCTCATTCTTTTCTTCCATCTCTCTCTCCCTACTCAAGTTCTCCTACTTATCTATTTGCATATTCTATACCCTAATAGAACATTTCTTTGATTTTGCTTTTTAAATTTTATTCCCAGTATCTCTCACACAGTGCTGCACCTGACAGAGGCACTTAATAAATGTTTATTGAATTGGAGAACAAAGATTATGTGATGTGACAAACACTTTGAAATCTGGAATGTTGTTCAAACTCTAATTCAGCTGAAGCAGCTGCCTGGAATATGTCTATTTGGTTATTTGTCCCCGTTTTCCTAGAGAATAAATGACATCTTGATATTGGGATAAAATACTGGATGATGGATGATGTCTTGACTTACTTGTGAACTGTATTTAAGTGAAAAAAGTGTCAGCCTCACTTAAAAAAATTTCAATAGTATTTTCCCAATTATATGTAAACATTCATATTTTTAAGATCTGGAGTTCCAAATTTTTTTCCCTCCCTCACCTCCCCATTGTCCAAGACAGCAAGCAATCTGATATAGGTTATACAAATGTACAATCATTTAAAATACATTTCCATATTAGTCATGCTGTGAAAGAAAAATCAAAAGAGAAAAGCCACAAGAAAAAAAAAAAGCAAACAAATAAAAAAGGTGAACATAATATGCTTTGATCTGCATTCAGATTCCATAGTTCTCTCTCTGGATTCAGATGGCATTTTCCATCACAATTCTATTGGAATTGTCTTGAATCACTTTATTTCTGAGAAGAGCTAATTCTATCATAGTCTATCATCACACAGTATTGCTGTTACTTTGTACAATGTTTCCCTGTTTCTGCTCTCTTCATTCATCATTAGTTCATGTAAGTCTTTCCAGGTCAGCTTCACTTTTTCTTCCAGAGTCATAAAAGTCTAGTAGCAGAGCAAAAATGAAGCTGACTGGTGATGGCCCAGGATGCAGTGAATGATACTGGAGTCTTCAATATCTGACCAAGTTCTGATTCGTTGTAGAGGGCTGAAACTATTGAGTCGATGCACTCAGGTCAGGACTGCTGAGCACTCTAACTACTGATTGGACAATACTCTATGGGAATATGCTTGGAAAATGGCCCTTCCCACTATCTTGTGCTGGCTCAATAATTGGTGTATACGGAGAATTGTAGGAGGGTCTAGGGGGTGGAATAAGACTAGCCAGGGTCACTCTTTGCGGTGGACGAGGAAGAAGGTAGTTGTGGAGATTCTGCTTCCATCCTGTTCAATCCTGTGTCTAAAGACCGAGAATAAAGAGGACTTTTGCTTATCCTGACTCTGGCTGATTCTGGGGTGTCCTGGGTGCTAGCGCAGTCGTCACAATCTGCAGTCTGCTTTAGCTGCCTTCATGATTGTCAGAACAAATTGTTCTCATCTACCTATTCTGTTGACTCTCCCCATCCTTGAGGTAGACATTTTCCTAGTTCACTAATGGATTTGAGGCCTGTTGGTTACCCTCAACCTGGTTAAGTCCTTCTGTTGAAACTCTTACTTGGTTTGGCTGATGTGCATGCTACAGCTTCTTGGAGCCATAGTTAAGAGTCAGATGGACACCAAAGGTGAATAAGGGCTCCTGGAGGACTGAAAAGGTTCCCTGGGTTCTCATATCAGAGGTCCCACTCCTCCTTAAACATCTCATATACCCTTAAGAGAATTTTCTGCTTATAACTCCTCTATCCACCCCCAACAAAGAGGAAAAAGCAAGATTTTTTTTCTTCCACACTCTCTTCTTGTGGTTTTGTGGTTTTTCTGGTTATATATAAATAATGTTTGTGGCATTGGAATATACTCCCAATCACTTCATTTGTGGTTACCTGTTGTCTAGGACTCCACTTTGGTGTTTAATCATCCACAAAAATGGCTCATGATATTTTGTATTCTATTACCATGCATATTGTTTCTTAAATATATTTTGATTTAACACAACATGGTTCATTTTTTTAAAAGGGATATAATTATTACAAGCCTTTTGGATATGGAAATTTTACTGCTCAGGAAAGCATTCTAGCTGGTTCATCAGAAACTTTTTCAGATTAAGAGGACTCATAAAAAAAATCACACTGATTTGTGTCTATTTGTTGGTTTGCATATTTAATAACTATTACTCCTACAAAAAAAAGCTTTCAAAAATATTAACAGACAACCCTACACATAATTTTCCAAAGATAAACTTTCTCTTATAAAGACTGTCATAGGAAAAGAGTAAATTGGTGATAACACACTTCTGTTACTATTCATATTGCCAGTCTCTAGGCTGAAATTTAGACTCTCTGACACATGCTTTTATTTGGCAAAGATTCAACTGTCAATTAAAAAAAAAGGTCTAACACCAGTATTGTACATAGGTGAAAGTGCAATGTTACATCAGATAGATCATATCTGAAAAAAAAATGCTTGATAAGATTAGAAAAAATGAAAAGGGTTAGAATGAACAGGGTGTGAGGATCTGTGAAATGAGAAAGTTGTATTAGTTGGCCTCAAGATCCCTTCCAATCCTTTGCTCTCTTAGGATATTATGAAATGATATCTTCTTCCCTTGGAGGATTTAAGAATTAACTGTGTAAGAATTAAGCCATAGGAAATAATGGAATGGAGAGCTTTATAATAAATTGGGAAATTTTGCATGAACTGATGCAGAGGGAAATAGAACCAAAAGAATTATTTGTACTATCAGTACAAAATTATAAAGAAAAACAACTAAAAACAAAAAACAACTGTAAAGAAACTATGCTTTGTCTATCATAGGAGGTCATTATTCTTTAATTTAGATTTCCAGTATAATTTAATTCAGTTTAAAATTCAACTTTATTAGATAGCTAATTTTTTCTCTTATGTCATTCAGATAGAAACTTAAAGAGTTTCTTTACAATTGTTTTTGTTTATTAAAGATTTTACATTATCAGATATGTACAACCATGAGACCAAAGGATGTCAAAAGAATCTAAATTCTATGGTACCCAGCAGGGACAATATAATGAATTTGGCTTTGTATCTTATAAGTGAAATGAATGAGACTCTTCTCTTAATAAAATAGAAACCAGGGGATTTTGCTGAAGTTACTTTCAAAATCAGAGTGGTCCATGCTGACATTAAGGGAGGAATAAAGATTACAAGGTTTAGTTTCTATATGAGAGCTTTGGGGAGTTTCCAGTTAAAAGCGATATTTACTAGTACTGCAAAAGCATGCCAAAAATATCTCTGCAGATTTACTGAGAGATAATTAGGTTAAGCTGCTCTTAACACAAAGGAAAAAAAGAATCACTCGACTTCCCATCTCTAAGCCTTTGGTTAGTACTTTGGTTTGTCTCCACAATTCACACTTGGGAATAGACCCTAGGCAGAGTTCCTTCAGCTGTAGTATCAAAGCAGCATTCACAAGGCAGTCAAAAGTAACCTTTTCTTTTCCCTTCTCAAAATAAACCAGAAAGTGTCCTATTTAATAGGTAGTAGCATTGTGGTACAATTTACGAAGTATTGTTCTTTGAATAGAAAGACCTGAACTATGATAGTCTTAAAATTTTATTTTCCTCAGTTGTAAAATGAAAATAATAGCATCTACCTCACAAGATTGCTATGATGATCATCAGATAATCTATATATAAAGTGTTGTGTGAACTTTAAAACTATGTAAATATTAGCTATTATTATTTGTAGGAGTTATCACTAAAATGAAAGTTTATATACCTTTGAATTTCTACAGTATATTTCATAACAATCTAGGTATCCTTTGTTCTGCAATAAACTGTTGTGAAATTTCTTATCCTATGGAACTTAAAAGGGGAGAAAACATTTGATCCTTCAAGAATGGCATTCAGGGGCAGCTAGATGGTGCAGTGGATAGAGTGCCACCCTGAAGTCAGGAGGACCTTATCAGGTCTCAAACATTTAATACTTCCTAGGTGTGTGATCCTGGGCAAGTCACCTAAGCCCAATTGCCTCAGAAAAAAAACAAGAAAAGAAAAAAAAAGAGAAAGAAAGAAAAGAATGGCATTCAATGTACAAAGCAGATCAGGTGTAGGGCAGCTATTTATTTCATTCACAACAAAAGAAATGCTTAAAACACAAAAGCCTCACAAACAGTGATAAATATTTTTTAAATTATTAAGTTCTCCATTCCTTTTATACCATACTAGGAGGTAAAAAAACTGGGAGACATATGGAACTGCTGTAAAGATATTTCATTTTTACTTCTGACTCGTTCTATCTGCTTAGTTTGGCAGTCTCAATCTCCTAGCAAGCCATATCTTGTCTTATATTCTTTCCTCAGTAGTATCCTCCTGCCAGGGGTTAATATACTCTCTTCTGAGTTGTTAGAGAGATCATCTCTCCTTCTGGATAACCACAACCTATACCCAGGATTCCCCAATCTCTTGAACCCTTAAAGTTGTTGACAAGGCTAAAAATACTCATCTCATTATCACTGTGTGGTCACTTGGGCTTATGCAAAGAAACAGAAAGCAGAAGAGTGAGTCAAGGACTGGAAATTTAGACCCAGTCTCACTCAGACAAGTAGGCACATATTATTATTGGTATCATTACTGCTAGAGTAAGGGAAGGATCTACCTGAATCCTAAGTGACATGCTCCAAAGAAAAGGAAAAGAGAGTGAAAGTGAGTAGAATCATTTTTTCTTAAAATCTCAGGAGTCAGATGATCTTTCCTGGCTCAGTGGCCAATTTTCTTTGGCACAGCTCTCCTTGATTATTGTCACAGAGTCACTGACTGGGTAGAATATATCCTTTAGGAAGAATCCTGACCACTAGAAAGAGCTCAGCTCCATGGGAAGAAACCTATTCCAGGAAGTCAAAGAAGTTTCTCTCTATTACTTCCATTATACTGAAAAAAGAAAAAAAAATCTAAAGGACCTAATAAGAGAAATTTGCACAATGGACTAGACTAGGCAATACTTTCAGATAGAAAGAATATGGAGGAAAATAATGAGAAGTACTGACATAATCAGATCAAAAGGGGAAAAACCACAAGAAACAAACAAAAAAAAAATGAAAATACTATGCTTCAATCCATATTCAGTCTCTATAGTTCTCTCTCTGTCTGCAGATGGCATTGTCTATCTATTGGAATTGCCTTGAATCACTGCATTGTTGAGAGAAGAGCCAAGTCCATCACAGTTGCTCATCATATAATCTTGTTACATACAGTATACAATGTTCTCTTCGTTCTATATACAATGATTTTTAAAAGAATTTACCCCCAAATTAAATATTCTGAAAACAGCTATATTTATTGTCTGAAAGCTGAACAACTTGCTTCAAAGACAAAAACTCAAAAGAATTTTGCAACAAAAAGCTGACTAAAGAGATCCCTTCAAAAAGGAGAAAAGAAAATCTAAATTGACTGAATAAGTGACTAACAATAGTAATACATTAAGCCTATCATTACCTTCAATTAATATTTAATATAAATATACACATAAGAATAAGTTATCTAATCTTGTCTAATAGAAATGATGAAATTAGAATTTAGGATACCAATGTCTATTATAATGATCAGCACAAAAGGGTAAAAAACACAGATAAAAATTCATCTATGTTAGTCATTTAACACTTAAGAAATGATAGCAACACAACTAAAAACAAAAACCAAGACAAAACAGATAAAAGGTAACAGGTAAAGTAATCAACAACTCTATAAAGCAAAGCTCTTCTCCTTAGGCTTAAAAGACTTTCTCTACCTCAGAGAAGCATAACAACTAAAAGTTTAAAAAATATAAATATAACTTGTTTTCTTTTCAAGTTCTAATAGTTGAAAGAATTACTAAAGATTAAGAGAGATTATAATTCCTTTAAAGGATAAGAGACTTATTTATAGTTATATCAGCATCATAGAGCTAGGACCTAAACCCCAGGTCCTCTTGACTTCAAGGCTGGTTCTCTATTTATTCATTCCATCATGCTGCCTTTTGTGATTTGAATTAAAGGATTTAAAATGTAATTACCTAGAGTTAAATTTATATATGTACGCATGCACACACACACACACACACACACACACACGTGCTTTTTTTTTTTTTTCCCCAATTTCCTTTTGTGTTATCATCCCATCCCTTTCTGTCTCCTAAGGTTTTATCCTGGGACTTCTTTTATTTCTCCATTTTCTCTCCACTGGTGATCTCAGCAACTCTCATGGGTTCAATTATTATCCTTTGCTGATGATTCCAAAATCTATATATCCAGCTCTGATTTCCCTCCTGAACTCCAGTTACCAGCTTCCTTTTGACTAAGGAGTGAATAAGGAAATTAGTTTGGCAGTTATGTGGAGGATGGGTTGAAGGGAAAATCTTGAGACAGGGACACAATAAAGCATCTTGGCTTTTGTAGTTGTCTAGACCCAGGTATTAAAGATTTGAACTAGGATAGTAGCTGTATGGATGGAAAGAAGAAAAGGTATCCAAGAAATGTTGCAGTATAGAAATGAAAGATTTAGTGATGGATTGGTCAGTGAAAAAAATCAAAGATGAAACTGACATTATAAACTATAGTGACTGTTAGGATGATGGTGTCCTCAATGGTAATAAGAAAATTTGGAAGAGGAGTGGAGGATGTAGAGAGATAACAATTTCTATCTTAGACTTGTTGAATTTGAGATGACAATTAATAAATGTCAATAAGGAAAAAAATCCACATCTTGCCAAATATATCTTTTTCTTTTATTCAGGCAGAAATAGTTCAGCTTTTTGATTACTGGAGATTTCTATTGATGACAATAAGGGAATCTAAATCTCAATATGTAGTACTATCAGTAAGTTACCACACCAAAGAAGGAGATCAGGTTGGTCTAACAGGATTTCTTTGTTACTAAGTTACACTCGTTAATCAGTATTCCATTCTGTTCTGCGTAAATATTTATCAGTCAATTGCTGGTGACTTTTTCCTCTTAGGAAGCATAGTTTAGAAAGTTTAGAAATTACAAATTCATTCCATATAATAGGGAAAAATTAAACCTGAAGTGAAAAAAAGGATTAAGCATTCACTCCTAGTTTTTTGTTGACTATGATATTTTTATATTTTGTCAATAATAAAAAGAAAATGAGAAAAATCAAGAAAAAAAATTTTTAAACAAGAAAATAGAAAACAATAACACTGAGCTATACCACTGCTAGTGATAAGAACACATTTAAGCCCTTTGGAGGTCTAGGAATTAGAACACTTGAGTAATTGTGCTAATTATGCTATCAAGCAAACTGTTTGATTTTGGATAATATCATTATAGGATCATCATACATTTATAGCTGGAAGGAACTAACCTTAAAAATCATTTCCCTTTCTGATCCCCCTTTTTAGATGAAACAACTTAAGTCTCCAAGATATAAATGTCTTGCTAAGAATCAAATCAATCAAATACCAAGCATTTATTAATGCTGACTATGTATCAGGACTTTTGTTATAAACATTAAGGCTATGAAGAAAAAATGGTTATCATCCATGCCCACAAGGAGTTAATATTCTAATGCAGGAGGACAATATGCATACATATATGTATTTATGCACATATGAACAAATACTTGTGTTATGTGTGTTGTATATTATGTTGTACACACATGCAAATATATGTGTTTGTGTTCATATGTCTATGCATATGTATATGTGCACACATATATCTACATTATGGACAAGATCCAAAAAACCATAGTATAATTTTAAGTTATTAAAGTTTAAAACTATACTCAATCTTTTGGGACTGTGTATGTGTGTATGTGCGTGTGTATGTTTGTGTGTGTAAAATACCTCTACAGTAACTTTGTATCTAATTCATATATATTTTATGTCTGCCTGGTTTATATATGTTTATGTATATGAAAATGTATATATGCAGATATAATGTCCATATTTATTTCTCTTTAAGTGTTTAATAAAATTTGCTTATAAATTCAAGTGATCTTGAGGCTTTTCTTTTGGGAGTTTATTTATGGCTTGCTCAATTTGTTTATTTTTTTGAGAATACATTGTTTTCTATTGTTCTGTTAATCTGATCATTTTACAAATTTGTAAATATTCATCCATTTCATTTAGTCCTTAGTTTTATTGGCATATAATTAGGCAAATTATTTTCTAATAATTTCCCTTATTTCTTCTTAATATCTAGTGAATTCATGTTTTTTTTTTTTTTCTTTTTTTTTTTTCTTTTTTTTTTTTTTTTGCTGAGGCAATTGGGGTTAAAGTGAGTTAGTTGCTCAGGGTCACACAGACAGGAAGTGTTAAGTATTTGAGGGTGGATTTGAACTGAGGTTCTCCTGACTTCAGGGCTAGTGCTCTATCCACTGTGCCACCTAGTTGTCATGTTTTTCATTTTTAATATTGATAATTTGGTTTTCTTCTTTTAAAAAATCTTATTAGCTAAAGCTTTACCTATTTCATTGAGGTTTTAAAAAAAAATCTCCTGCTTTTAACTCAATGGTGAGGGGGTGCTTTCAATTTTTGTCAAATACATTCCCTGATATTCAGCATTTCTATTTTGGTGTTTAAATATCATTTTAAAATCTGTCAGTTTCCTAGTTATTTTAGTTCCACACCCAATTCATTTATCAGATTTTTTTTCTTTTTCACTGAGGAAAGTATTTAGGGTTCTAAGTTTTCCTTTAGGGCTGCTCTGGATGCATACCAAAACTTTTAGCATGTCTCATTTTTAGCATTATTCTTATTGAAATTCTTTATTTTTTCTATTATTTGTTTTTATACGTGCCCATTCTTTGGTCTCCATTTAATCCATTTCTTTGGTGGAGCTTGATTGAATATAATTTTAGTTACATTGAAATCATTAAATGATATTTAATATTTCTACTTTTTGTATTTATTTGTGATGTTTTAATGCCTTACTGTACAATTTTTATAAAAATGTCATGTACACCTGAGAGAAATATATACAATTCTTTATTACTATTCAATCTTTTCAAACTCTTCTAAAATTCTTTTCATATGGGCTAAAAAAGAACACAGGGAGATGAATATAAACTGCTTGCATTTTTGTTTTTCTTCCCGGGCTATTTATACCTCCTAAATTCAATTCTCCCTGTGCAACAAGAAAATTGTTCGGTTCTGCACACGTATATTGTATCCAGGATATACTATAACCTATGCAACATGTAAAGGATTGCTTGCCATCTGGGGCAGGGGGTGGAGGAAGGGAGGGGAAAAATCGGAACAGAAGTGAATGCAAGGGATAATGTTGTAAAAAATTACCCTGGCATGAGTTCTATCAATAAAAAGTTATTTAAAAAAATAAAATTCTTTTCATATCTCTAAATTTTTTCTTATTTTGTTATTTTTTTCCCAGTTATATTTATCTAGGTCTGAAAAGCATATTGTAAGGCCCTGATTAACAGAATATGAAACAGAGGACTTAAATAGTGTAGTTTAACTCTCTCTCCCTGTAATTCATTTAACTTTTCCTTTAAGCATTTGGATGTTATGCCATTTGGTGCATTGGTATTAATTCATTGTATGATATTTTTCAGCATTTATAATTTTTATCTGTGCTTGTTATTGACCTGAGATTATAGATTAATCAACAAACACCTACTATTTGACAGGCAAACCAAAAAAAGGGCAAAAAAGACAGTTTTTGCTTACCGTGTAAAGAAGAATATGTAAAAATATGCAAAGCAATCTATATACAAGATAAATAAGAAATAATTAACAAAGAGAAAGAAAGCATAGGAATTGGGGAAGGCTTTGTATAGAAAATGGGATTTTAGTTGGGACTTACAAGGGGCTAGTTTATGGAGGCCTTTGAATGTCAAATAGACATTCTATATTTGCTCTTGTAGGCAATAGCAATCTACTGGAATTTCTTGAGTAAGAGATAAATATGGTGAGACCTGCACTTTAGGAAAATTACTTTAGTTGCTGGATGATGATTAGAATTGGGGGAAATTTGAGGTGGGCAGACCCATCAGCAGGCTTTTGGTAGTAGTCTAGACCTGAGGTGATGAGGGCCTGCACTAGAAGGGGGCAGTATCAGAGAAGAGAAGGGTGCATATTTAAGAGATGATTTCAAATATGAAATCAACAGACATTGATAATAAAATTGGATATTGTGAAGAGGAGGAGATAATTAGGAATCTAGGATTACTCCTAGGTTATGAGCCTCAGGAACTGGGAGTATGGTTTTCTTTAAAGTAATAAGAAATATAGAGAGTGGAGGTAATTTAAGGGGAGACTTTATTCAATGTTATTTTTCCTTTGATTTCCTGATCAAAGATTTGGTTTGAACATTTTCTAGGTCTTTATCATATCAATTAGTATTAGCTGTACTGCTTTCTTCTACTCTTCCATCTTGGCTGCTCTCCCTATTAATACCTTAATTTGAGTTATAATATGTGGTTGCAAGCCAGATTGCAAAGGGTTCAGGAGAGAATGAGAGAAAATGAAGTAGAAGCACCAAGTATTGACAGCTTTATCAAAGAGTTTGAATGAGAAAGGGAAGGGAGATTTCAAATATATCTAGCTGACATGGCTATATTCCCATTAACCTAAAAACCTCCTAGGGAAAGTTTTTTTGGTTTGGTTTTGTTTTATTTTTAGGATGGGGAGAGGTTACATATTTGTATAAATTGGGTAAGCAATATGTAGCTATAAAGAGAATAAAGATTAGACAGAAGTTGCAAGTAGCAAAGCTAAGGTTTGAATGCAGGTCAATTAATCAATCAACCAACAAACATTTATTAAGTACTTATTGTATATACAATTGTATATACAATATATACATATTGTATATATATAGCATAAGTATATATGCTAGGAATGCAAATACTAAAAAATGAAACAACTCTTAGACGGAGAAGGAATCAGATGGGTGTCAATTGAGGTGATTACTGAACTGAAATGAAGGCTGCCTCCAGAGACCCCAAGAAAACCTCAACAGAGAATATTACATTTTAGAGAGAATATTACCATCTAAATAGATAGTCCCACACCACCAGTCTAGTAAATTCTAGATGTCATTTGTAAATGTCCAGAAAACCACAGGTACATAAACTTTCAAACAAGTAGGAGAGATGTGCTAAGTAGATGTTAGTATAGTGAGGTATATCTCAATGACTAGATCCTAAAATTCACAGTTAGTGTTAACAGATCAATATCCACTGGAAAAGTTCCTCAAGGAGTATTCCAGGGATCTATCTGTCCATCTGGACTGCCTAAATAGTTTTATCAATGACTTGGACAGGCAGAGCTGTTTTGCTTTATCTTATTTGTGGATGACACAAAGTTGGGTGAGGGCAGCTAATATAGTAGTTTGCATAGTCCAAAATCCAAAAAGATCTCAACAAGACAAATCTAACATGATGAAGGAACTCAATTTCTAGAGCTCTCACCCAAGAATATACTGATCTTTAATCAAGAAGTATTGATAGAAAAGATCAGAGAATATCATGATCTCCTCCATTTGGACATTCTTCTTGAATGGATCATTGAGCCCTTTCTAAAACCAGCATGACCACCTTTTGCATCTTCAAATCCCTTGTCATCTGAATTGTATAGCTTTGAAGGATATTAAAATTGAGGGGTAAGCTGGAATTCTGATACATGCTCCTGATTTGGAGCCAGAAATGTAGTCAAGATCTGCTCTTAATACATATTCTACTTTTATCTCTAGATTCCAAGTTTATTATGACCTAAGAATAGCAAGAAATATTTGGGTTTTACTAGATTAGAAGGTGCTTCATTTCAAGGTTTTTGTGTTACTTCTTGTTTTCCTTCCTGATCTTGAACTACAATATAATTATATTCCTTAGTTCCTAAAAATATAGATGTTAATCTGGCCCATTATCAGCCTATGAACCCTAGAATTCTTTATGAGTTTTCAAAAATGATGGTCAATAGTCCTGTAACAATTTAGATTTAATCTTTAGTCTTAGAATACCAATTTTTCGTATAAAGATTTTAATCTACTAACCTTAATTTAAACAAACTTTAAATATTTTTCTATACTTTGCTTTTCCGATCCTCCTATAAGTTGTTTTGAGTATTCAGGTTTTTGAATTATAACTTGAATATTTTTATAAGGATAGTGCTAAAATAACATTTTTAAATATGCCTTTTAACATTAATTTTCTTTCTCTTTCCAAGATAGCTTTTTGCTTAATCTTTTATTCACATTACATTTAAATAATACTTTTCAATTTCTTTTTATACTATTTGATAGTTATAACAAAAATTGTTTCTGTATTAGTTTTTTGGTAGCACAAACCTTACACCTGAATGTATGGGGTTCATTATTTTGTCCCTTAAGTGAGACTCTTTATTCACCTTGGTTGATGCTTTCAAGGAATATTCCTTCTGATTCTTCACTCTAAATGTGTAAATATAAATTTCTGTGGCCTGAAAGATAATGAAATTTGAATTAAATTCTTCAAGGAGCTGGTAACTTAGGATACTAGAGAAAGTGTTTTCAAGTTATGATATTTGAAGTGAGTTATTGAAGATCACTGATGGATTCACATTGATATTCTTTAGAGAGGAGCTTCTTCAAGTGACTATAAATGGAAAAGATAAATTTTGGTTGAATATTTAAAATAAAATTAGAAAATATTCTAATTATGTGTGTATATATGTATATATATACATACATATAAATATACTTAATATATTATCATATTAATATATCAATTGATCAATATTATTAATTATAATAATTAATATTACTATTTTAATATAATATATTTAATATATTGTAAATACATATGAATATATACATATATATGATTTATGTATATTCATTTATGTTCAAATTATTTGGTCAAACAAATTGTACTATAGATTGTAAGTAAGTTGTACTATATATTTGCTAATGGGCACAAGCTTTAGTCTCTGAAAATAAGAAGAATATATTATTCTCACAGTGGATTGTTGAAGATCTGCTATTCCATGTGTTTCTCATAGGTGACATTGATAATTGGATGCCATGAATAACAACAGAATGTAAAATTATTTGATGATGAATTGAAATAGTGAGATTGAAAGCAGGACCAAATGAAAGAACAATGTACTAATGGAGAAAAAAACAGAAGTAAAAAACTCTTAACTCTGTGCAAGTTTTATCTTATTTCCTGCTTTAGTCTTTCTGATCTCAAGCTTATAAGTTTTGTGTTCCTTAGTCATTATATTTTGAATATTTTTTTAAGAAGCAGTCACGCAAAATACTTGATTAGTCATCAGGGAATGTAGCCTTAATTTCTGGCTATGAAACATTTCCTCAATGAGCTTGAATAAGTTATTTAAGATATAGATTTTTCATTGTCTATGTAACGGAAAAAAATGTCTCTTTCTATCTCCATGAACACAAATATCTCTGAAGAAACACATTATCACTGAATCAAGAGGCATTTATTAAGTCCTTACTATTTGCCAGGCAGTGTGCTAGGTACTAACGTTAAATCATCTGATCCCCTGTAATAACCCTATAAAGGTAAGTTCTATTATTATCCTTATCTTGAAATTGAGGAAACGGAGGCAGAAGGTATGTGACCAGGGTCATACAACTATTGTCTGAGTTCAAATTTGAAGTCAGGTCTTCCTGACTCAGGGCTGGGCCTCCATCATGAATCCCCAGCGGCCTATTACTAGTCTCTTTATTATACCACCATGGATATGGAAATAAAGTATTCTCTAATTATTTTAAAAGTTTCATGGGCACTATTCAGCTAATAGAAAACATGATTTTCTTTTCTTTCTTTTTTTTTAAATAACTTTTTATTGATAGAACCCATGCCAGGGTAATTTTTTACAGCATTATCCCTTGCATTCATTTCTGTTCTGATTTTTCCCCTCCCTCCCTCCCTCTACCCCCTCTCCCAGATGGCAAGCAGTCCTTTACATGTTGAATAGGTTACAGTATATCCTAGATACAATATATGTGTGCAGAACCGAACAGTTTTCTTGTTGCACAGGGAGAATTGAATTCAGAAGATATAAATAACCCGGGAAGAAAAACAAAAATGCAAGCAGTTTATATTCATTTCCCAGTGTTCTTTCTTTGGGTGTAGCTGCTTCTGTCCATCTTTGATCAATTGAAATTGAATTAGCTCTCTTTATCGAAGAGATCCACTTCCATCAGAATACATCCTCAAACAGTATTATTGTTGAGGTATATAATGATCTCCTGGTTCTGCTCATTTCACTTAGCATCAGTTCATGTAAGTCTTGCCAGTCCTCTCTGTATTCATCCCACTGGTCATTCCTTACAGAACAAATAATATTCCATAACGTTCATACACCACAATTTACCCAACCATTCTCCAATTGATGGGCATCCATTCATTTTCCAGCTTCTAGCCACTACAAACAGGGCTGCCACAAACATTTTGGCACATACAGGTCCCTTTCCCTTCTTTAGTATTTCTTTGGGCTATAAGCCCAGTAGTAACACTGCTGGATCAAAGGGTATGCACAGTTTGATAACTTTTTGAGCATAGTTCCAAATTGCTCTCCAGAATGGCTGGATGTGTTCACAATTCCACCAACAATGTATCAGTGTCCCTGTTTTCCCACACCCCCTCCAACATTCCACATTATCTTTCCCTGTCACTCTAGCCAATCTGACAGGTGTGTACTGGTATCTCAGAGTTGTCTTAATTTTCATTTCTCTGATCAATAGTGATTTGGAACACTCTTTCATGTGAGTGGTAATAGTTTCAATTTCTTCGTCTGAGAATTGTCTGTTCATATCCTTTGACCATTTATCAATTGGAGAATGGTTTGATTTCTTATAAATTAGAGTCAATTCTCTATATATTTTGGAAATGAGGCCTTTATCAGAACCTTTGATTATAAAAATGTTTTCCCAGTTTATTGTTTCCCTTCTAATCTTGTCTGCAATTGTTTTGTTTGTACAAAACCTTTTCAATTTGATATAATCAAAATTTTCTATTTTGTGGTCGATAGTGATCTCTAGTTCTTCTTTGGTCATAAATTCCTCCCTCTTCCACAAGTCTGAGAGGTAAACTATCCTATGCTCTTCCAATTTATTTATAATCTCATTCTTTATGCCTAGGTCAAGAACCCATTTTGACCTTATCTTGGTGTACGGTGTTAAGTGTGGGTCAATGCCTAGTTTCTGCCATACTAATTTCCAATTTTCCCAGCAATTTTTGTCAAATAATGCATTCTTATCCCAGAAACTGGGGTCTTTGGGTTTGTCAAACACTATATTATTAAAGTTATTGGCTGTTTTGCCCTTTGAACCTAACCTATTCCATTGATCAACTAGTCTATTTCTTAGCCAGTACCAGATGGTTTTAGTAACTGTTGCTTTATAATATAATTTTAGATCTGGTACAGCTAGGCCACCTTCATTTGATTTTTTTTTCATTAATTCCCTTGAAATTCTTGATCTTTTGTTTTTCCATATGAACTTTGTTGTTATTTTTTCTAGTTCATCAAAGTAGTTTTTTGGGAGTCTGATTGGTATAGTGCTAAATAAATAGATTAATTTAGGTAGTATTGTCATCTTTATTATATTTGCTCGCCCAATCCAAGAGCATTTAATATTTTTCCAGTTGGTTAGATCAGACTTAATTTGTGTGGAAAGTGTTTTGTAGTTTTGCTCATAAAATTTCTGATTTTCCCTTGGCAGATAGAAATATTTTATACAATCAGTAGTTACTTTAAATGGAATTTCTTTTTGTAACTCTTAACTGTTGGGTTTTGTTAATGATATGTAAGAATGCTGATGACTTATGTGGGTTTATTTTGTATCCTGAACTTTGCTGAAGGTATGTATTGTTTCTAATAACTTTTTAGTAGAATCTCTGGGGTTCTCTAAGTATGCCATTATATCATCAGCAAAGAGTGATAATTTGATTTCCTCATTGCCTACTCTTATTCCTTTAATCTCTTTCTCAACTCTTTTTGCCAAAGCTAGCATTTCTAATACAATATTAAATAGTAACAATAGTGGGCAACCTTATTTCACTCCTGATCTTATTGGGAATGGTTGTAGTTTGTCCCCGTTACATATGATGCTTACTGCTGGTTTTAAATAGATGCTACTGATTATTTTGAGAAAAAGTCCATTTATTCCTATACTCTCAAGAGTTTTTAATAGGAATGGATGTTGGATTTTATCAAATGCTTTTCTGCATCTATTGAGATGATCATATGGTTTTTGTTAATTTGGTTATTAATATGGCCAATTATACTGATAGTTTTCCTAATATTGAACCAGCCCTGCATTCCAGGTATAAATCCTACTTGATCATGGTGTATTATCCTGGGGATGATTTTCTGTAGTCTTTTTGCTAATATTTAAGATTTTAGCATCAATATTCATTAGGGAGATTGGTCTATAATTTTCTTTCTCTGGAAAACATAATTTTCTACAAGAAACTATTAGCAAGAGTAGTGTCTTGAGAAGTGGGAGTATAGAATAATTATCAAATCATGTGAAATCCAGGAGATGCTAGAGGTCTTTTGGTGTGTGTGTGTATGAGAGAGAGAGAGAGAGAGAGAGAGAGAGAGAGAGAGAGAGAGGGAGGGAGGGAGAGAGGGAGAATATCAATCCAACCACCTTGGACTCTGCTCCAGGAACACTCTGAGCCATGAAAGGTGATCTTTTGCATTTTTTTTTTCTCTCTAGGAACCATGCCCCCATTTCATTTCCTACCACTAGCTCCAAATTGTATTCCTAAATTCAATCCAGCATCCTTTTATTTCTTGTCTACTCCCATTAGAATGTAAGCTCCTTGAGGACAAAAATGTCTTGCTTGTTTGTATTTGTATCCCCAGTACTTCCTATTATATAGTAAATCCTTTACCATCTATCTTTCCTTTCTTTCTATCTATCTGTCCCCTCTGTTTATCTACCTATCTTTTTTGTTTAAGGAAATTTGTGATTGTCAAGGATATACATCAGACTGCTTCCCTTACCTCTAGAACTTTGACTGTGATTGTCCCTCAGCTTAAGAGAACTGAGGTTCAAACTGATACAACCATCACTGCTATCCTCCTCCTCTACCACTCCTTTTATTTTACCACTTTTTATAGACAAGGACCATAAGAAAAACTTCCTAATTGCTTTGAAATCTCACCAAAATGATCTACTGAGTTTTGGTGGAGGAAAAGGGCACTGGGCTCTGTTTCTGACTCCCATCTTCCACAAAAGGAATTTACAGAATTAGGGAGGAAAAGAAAAGGAAAGTTGGCACCTAAAGACTGTGAGCACAATTTACCCTTTCATCTTCTTCTGTGGAGCAAAACAGAAAATGGAGACTTAATTACTCTCTTTCAGAAACCTGCAAAAATAGCTCTTGAAAGTTAGAACAGGGACAACTAGATGGCACAGAGGAAAGAGCATCAGCCCTGGATTCAAGAGGACCTGAATTCAAATCCGATTTCAGATACAACACTTACTAGCTGAGTGATCTCAGACAAGTCATTTAATCTCTATTACCTTGCAAAAAAAGAAGAAGAAGAAGAAGAAAGTTCAAAGACATTACCAAACTGGTAAAATCAGGAACTAAAATCCCTTCTTTTCTCAAGGAAGAGTCCTCTTAATTCAAGATCTTCCCTTATGTATAAAGAAGCTATATATAGGAAAAACAAGAAATAATTTGATAAATATCTATCTGCTTGTCATCTCACTACTTAGTACAGTGGCACAAAGTAGGTGCTTAATAAATTTTTATTTACTGACCGATAATAGAATCTGCTTAAGTCTCCTATCTCCAAAACAGCCCTTACAACATGTGCTCCATAAGCACTTTTTCACTGGCTGTACCCTCCCACCCCCCATGTCTAGAATTCTGAATTACCTCATATCTGCCTCCTAACTTCCTTGGTTTCCTTCAACTAATGCTTCATCTTCTGCTACAAAGCTTTTAAAAATCTCCCTTGATCTTGAACTTTCTCTCTGAGATTAGCCCCAATTGATCATGTATGTAACTTGTTTGTACATAGTTGTTTGCACGTTGTCTTCCCCATTAGACTGTGAGCTTGAAGATAGGAATTACATTTTGCTTTTCTTTTTATCTGAATGCCTAGCACTAAGAGTGGCATGTAGTGGGAGCTTAATAAATGCATAAGCTCATAACTCTATGTCCTTATCACGCTTAGCAAATGATTTTGCTTCCCACTTTCCTGTAGAAAATTAAGACCATCTGAAGGGAATGTCTTAATTTTTTCCCCTCAAATTATTTCATTACCTCTCCTCTTCATTCTAGTCTCTCAAGTAATACTTAGCTATGAATGTTATGGAATATTATTGTTCTGTAAGGAATGACCAGCAGGATGAATACAGAGAGGATTGGCGAGACTTACATGAACTGATGCTGAGTGAAATGAGCAGGACCAGGAGATCATTATATACCTCAACAACGATACTGTTTGAGGATGTATTCTGATGGAAGTGGATCTCTTCGATAAAGAGAGCCTTAATTGATCAAAGATGGACAGAAGCAGCTACACCCAAAGAAAGAACACTGGGAAATGAATATAAACTGCTTGCATTTTTGTTTTTCTTCCCGGGTTATTTATACCTTCTGAATTCAATTCTCCCTGTGCAACAAGAAAACTCATTCGGTTCTGCACACATATATTGTATCCAGGATATACTGTAACCTATTCAACATGTAAAGGACTGCTTGCCATCTGGGGGAAGGGGTGGAGGGAGGGAGGGGAAAAATCAGAACAGAAATGAATGCAAGGGATAATGCTGTAAAAAATTACCCTGGAATGCGTTCTATCAATAAAAAGATATTAAAAAAAAAGTAATAATTAGCCTTCCTCATTGTCAAAGTTAATTTCTTCAATCTGTAACACTTTATCCCATTTTCCTCTAATTTTAGCCTTATATCCTTATATCTCTCTCTCCCTCTCCCTCTCTCTTCCTCTCCTTTCTGTCTCTGTTTTTTTCTTCCTCTGTCTCATTCTCTCTCTCTCTCTCTCTCTCTCTCACTCACTCTCTCTCTCTCTTTTACTCTCTCTCTCTCTCTCTCTCTCTCTCTCTCTCTCTCTCTCTCTCTCTCTTTCTCTCTCTCCCCCTCACCTCCCCGCTTTTAAGTTTATAAATCTGGGAGAATTAGGACAAACTAGATTCATGGCTCTGCAAGGAACCCTGGCAAAAACAAAAACAAAATTATATCATGTCTAAAGGAGAATTCTTGAATACTCCACTAGATAGGTCAAAAAGACTTCTAGCAACCAGAAGTTATGTTACCCCTTTGCCACAAGTACTTTCTAAGACTGAGCTCACTTTTCTCTTGGACCTGTATGTACTTATAGGAAAGTGTGTCACAGACTTTGTGGATGACGTTTTATACCAACTGTTCTTACAATACCATTTTAATAAAAATATTTTCTAAAAGGTATTTAAAGCTGTCAGATGAAAATAATTTTTAATAATGCTAATACAAACCAGTGGGGCAGAGTCACTGACATTAAGGAGAAATTTCTTAGGGGTACCCTAGCACCTGAGAGGGAGATTTGGCCTTCTTAGGGCCTGAGACTCATCTGTGAGAATGGGAATCAGGATAAAGATCTCATAAACTTAAAGCAGTGGGCCTGGAGCCAAAAAGATCTAGATTCAAAACAGCCTCAGACATTCACAAGTCATTTAATTTTTGTATTCGTTTCTTCAATTGTAAAATGGAGATAATATTAGTAACTATATCATAGGACTATTGTGTGGATCAAATGAGATATTTCTAATGTGCTTAAGCATGGCACCTGATACATAATAGGTGCTCTATAAATACTAGCTTTATTATGATTATTATTACATTTCTTAGAATTTTTTATCTTCAAGTGTTGTCTTTTCCTTTGTAAGAATGTAAATGAATTAATATTACTTGTTAGAGAACATATAGATAGGGTCTTTTCCTCCTTAACATTAATATTGTTGTAGAAATTTCATCCTCCTTACTTAGAATCCTGATACTTAGAATCCTGAAAGAGAGCCGTGAACATGTCCACAGGTCATTTGATGCTTACTTTCAGAGAACATTTGACATCTTTCCGGAGACCTCTTGAATTCCCTGGAGGATTCATACTTATAGCAATTGACTCTCTTTATAACCTCTCCTGTAACTTTTAGTTGTTGATTGCTTTCTTTTGTTTTTTTATCTAAAGCCTTGTGCCAACTATTTACAAATATTATCTTAATTTATTATCACAACCCTGGGAGTTAAGTGCTATTTTATCATTATTTTAGAATTGAGAAAACTGAGATATTCAGAGGCTAAGTGACTTGCCCAGAGTAACACAACTGGTAAGTATTGGAGGTCACATTTGAACTCTGATATTTACAACCTGAAGAAGTATTTGTTATAGCATTCTATCTAAATCCACAAAACCACCTAATTTCCTCTGTTAACTAACCTCAATTAAATCAAAAACCTTCCAATTTCATACTCTCATTCCTCTAACTAATGACCACACTCAAAGATAGCCCAGAGAGATGGGCTGGTAAAAGTAGTAGATGATATTTTGCTCCCTACTGGTCACCAGTCTGAAAGTCCTGAAAATGAATGAATATGCATTTCTTACTTGTCCCAAAATGGGACTTTTCTAAAACAAGATGGGAAAGCTGCTAAGCCATTTTGGGAGAAGCTGCCACACTACTGTTGTTGAGTTGTTTCAGTCATGTTCAACCTTTCAAGAATCATTTTGGTATTTTCTTTTTTTTCTTTTTTTTTATTTTTCATTTTCATTTATTTGTGTTTTTTGCCTTTATATTCCCATTGCTTGGAATACAGAAAGCGCTCAATAAATGCTTGACTGGCAGAGTGATTGATAGCAAACACTTTACCCTTTTTTTTGTTTTGTTTTTCTTTTTTTTTTATTTAATAATTACTTTATATTGACACTTGTTTCTGTTCCGATTTTTTTTCCCTCCCTCCCTCCACCCCCTCCCCTAGATGGCAAGCAGTCCTTTATATGTTGGATATGTTGCAGTATATCCTAGATACAATATATGTTTGCAGAACCGAACAGTTCTCTTGTTGCATAGGGAGAATTGGATTCAGAAGGTATAAATAACCCGGGAAGAAAAACAAAAATGCAGATAGTTCACATTTGTTTCCCAGTGTTCTTTCTTTGGGTGTAGCTGCTTTTGTCCGTCATTTATCAATTGAAACTCAGGTCTCTTTGTCAAAGAAATCCACTTCCATCAAAATATGTCCTCATACAATATCGTTGTCGAAGTGTATAATGATCTCCTGGTTCTGCTCATTTCACTTAGCATCAGTTCATGTAAGTCTCGCCAGTCCTCTCTGTATTCATCCTGCTGGTCATTTCTTACAGAACAATAATATTCCATAACATTCATATTTGGTATTTTCTTGGCAAAGATACTGGAGAAGTTTGACATTTCTTTGTCAGTTCATTTTGCAGATGAGGAAACAAAAGTCACACAGCTAGTAGATATCTATTACTAGATTTGAACTCTGATCTTCCTGACTCCAGGCCTGGCATCCTATCTACTGTGCCACCCATCTGGCCTCATTATTATATTATCTCTGTCTAGATGCAGATCTGGAGAACTATCTACCCAGTGTAAAAACACTTAAGTCTTGTATGTAGATTTCTTTTTCCCATCTCTAGTGCAAAAATGAATTATTACATAATCACTCATTTGGAGTGGAATCCTTTCTCTTTAAAAAAAAAAAACTCCTTTAAATTAGAGAGTTCTCATTAAAATTGTAGTTCTAATTGGCCCTAAGTTATAGCTTGAGAATCAGGAAAAGCTTTGTGTAGAAGGGGTTAGCTGAACTCTGAAGGAAACTAGGACACAGAGGTGAGAAGAGAAAGCATTCCAAGACATGGGAAAAGCAAGTGCTGAATCATAGAGATATCAGAAAGAATGTTTTATGTGACAAACAGTAAGACGATCCAGAGCTTACATAAAGAAGGGGAATATAAATTAAGGTTGGAAAAGGTAGTCAAGGCAACAAGCATTTATTGAGCACTTATCTTGTGCCATACCTTGTGCTAAGCATTGGAAATACAGATGCAGCATGCAGTCCCTATCCTAAAGGAGCTTTCATTCTAACAGGGGAAGACAATATATAAAAGGAAGCTTGGAGGAGAGGCAGAGAGAATGAAGGCACCAACTACAGGACATTTAGGATACAGCCAAAGAAGGAATGCAGTCACAAGAAGCCTAGGTATCCTTCTTAAAAGAGAGATTCTGGGATGACTCAACTAATCAGAGGGAGAAACTATAGGGGCAGAGGGTACTTGTGGGAAGGTCCAGGAGAGGCAGGAGTACAGTCTGGAGTGTAATGAAAATGTTGGGACTATGCTGAGAAGGACTTTAAATTAGAAAAAGAAATTTATATTTGATCTTGGAGTAATAGGGAGAATGACATTGTCAGATTTGTGCTTTAGGAAAATCAATTTGGTATCTTTATGGAAAATGAATTAGAACTGGCAAAAAAAAAAATTGAGAGGCTATTGAAATAGTTCAGGTGAGGAGTACTGGAGCCTTGAATTAAGGTGATAGCTATGGAAACAGAACAAAGAAGATAAAAATAAGGAATACTGTGAAGGTACATATACTTATATTTGGCAACTGATTGGATATATGGGCTAAGAGTGAGGGCTCTAGGATGGCAATGATACTGTGAATCTAGGTGACTAGAAGGATGATAGTATCCTTTACCGAAATTAAAGAGTTTGGAAGAGGGGTAGGTTTTTGTTTTTATTTTGAGAGGAGGATAACAAGTTCTGTTATAAATTATGTTAAGCTTAAAATTCCTACAGGATATCAATTTTGAAATTCCAATAGGCAGTTGATGATATGTGACTGGAACTCCAGAGCCACTGTGCCTGAATTTGTATATTTTGAAGTCATTAAAAGAGAAATAATACTTAAACTCATGTGAGCAAATGAGTTTACTGAGGGAATAAAGAAAGAAAAGGGCCCAGGACAGATCCTTAGAGTATGTCTACAATTAAAGAATCTGATATGGATGATGAGGTAGCAAAGGAATTTGAGGAGTAGTTTAAAAACAAAAGGTGGGGGAGGAACCAAGAAAAAAATGTATTCTGAAAATTCAGAAAGGAGAGAATATCCATGAGTATAGAATAATCAATAATGTCACATGCTGCACAGAGGATAAAAGGGATGAAAACTGGAGAAAGGTCATTAAATTTGGATCTTATCTTTAGTAACTTTGAAAAAAAGGACTTTCAAAAGAAATGATGGAGATGTTTTTTAAAAAAACCTGGAAAGATATGTATGAATTCATGCAAAATAAGGTGAACAGAACTAGGAAAATTTATACAGTAATAGCAATATTGTAAAGATCATCAATCAACTTTGAAAAACTTAATCCTGATCAACACAATGATCAATTAAAGAACTGAAGATGAACCGCATTATCCAACTCCATATTTTCTTCTCTTTCCCTTTGTCTTCTTTTGGACATGGATAATGTGGAGATTTGTTTTATATGACTATACATATCTGTAATAAGTTTTGCTCATCTTGTCTTAATGTGTGGGAGGGGAGAAAGAGAAGGAAAGTTATTTGAAATTGAAAATAAAATTAAACTATTAGAAAAAATTTAAAAATTAAAAAAAGAAAGAAAAAAGAAAAAAAGACAAAAAAGCAGCTTCAGTTGAATGATGATAAAAGACAGACTACAAAGGGTTTAGAAAAAAATGGGAAGAGAAAAAGTGGAAGAAAGAAATGTGGGAGAAAGAAATGTAGATATCTTTTTTCAGAAGTCTGACTAAGAATGGGAGGAAATATAAGACAAAAGCTTTATGGGAATGGCAAAATTTAGAGGAATTGGGTATATCTGTAGAAAGCAACAGAGCCAACAGAAAGGATGAAATGAAATTAGGGAAAGGGAATGAATGATAGTGGAGTGATTAATCTACTCAAGAAGACAGGAGGAGATGGAATTGGCTTTAGAGAGAAGTTGACTTTGGTGAGGAGAAGGACAATCTTCTCCATCAGAATCTTGAAAAAAGGAAGGAATAGCAGTTTGTAGATCTTTTCATATCTTTCTCCTCAAAAATATCTAATGGCTACTTACTAAATAAAATTCAAACTTTTTTTTCTTGGAATTCAAGACCCAGAGAAATTTGGTTCCATCTTGCCTTCCCAACCTTGTTGCATGCTACTTTTTCATGTAGTCTATGTCTCAGAGGGCAACTAGATGACTCAGTGGATGGAATGCTGGACCTAGGGTCATGAAGACATCAATTAAAATTCAGCCTCAGATACTTATTTGTTATGTGACCCTGAGAAAGTCATTTAACGCTGTTTGTCATAGTTTACTGGAAATGGCAAACACTGTAATATTTTTGCCAAGAAAAGTCTGTGGTTCCATAAGGCCACAAAGAGTTGGACATGACTGAATGATTAAATGACAGAAGACCAATGACATCACAGAGTGATATTTGAGTTAGTTTTTTTGTTTTTTGCTGAGGCAATTAGGGTTAGTGACTTGCTCAGAGTCCCACAGATAGGAAGTGTTAAGTGTCTGAGGCCAGAGTTGAACTCAGGTCCTTCCTGACTTCAGGGCTAGTGCTCTATCCACAGCGCTATCTTAACTGCCCCCAGTTAGATTTAAGTGAGACAGAGTTGCACAAAGTCATCAGCAATTATGTTTCAGATAATAGGTGGCATTTTCAGACTCATCCTTGAATTGTTACTACTTTCTTACTGCCCATATCCAGTTTCCCCTTCAAAAATCTCACATCTGCTCTCCCCTTTCTACCACCACCACCCTTTTTCAGACCCTCGTTTCTTCTCACCAAGATGACTTGTCATAAAATTCTAGCTGCTTTTTTATCGCTGTCTATACTATATCCCATCCATTCCATTTTTTACATGATCATCTGAATAATATTCCTCATCCACTGCTCTGATCTTATCATTCAGAAAACTTTTGATGGATCCTCATTACCCACCAAACAAAGTATAAATTCTTAAACTTGTCATTCATGGCCCTTCACAGTCTGGCTCCAATTTACCTTTATGTCATCTTTTGTCATCTCCTGTGCATTTACTCTCCATTTTAGCCAAATTGGATTGCCTTCACTTCCCTGTTCTCATTCTCCCCTTTCCCAGTTCTATATCTTTGCCCATAGAATTAGCTCCTTTCACATTTTCATCAGTTAATGTCCTTTCCTACCTTCAAAACTGAACTCAAGTGCTACTTCTCCCAAGAGGCCTTCCCTAATTTCCCCAAACTAAAAACGATATTTTCTTCTAATATTTGTGTGCATTGTATGTAAAATTTGTTTCCACCTCTTTTACTTCTCTAAGCATCTTGAAAATAAGTTTGTATCACATGTATCTTTGTACACCACACACTTAGCATGCCTTGAATGTAGGAAGCATTGGATTAAGTGAACAAAAGCACTTTAAGAAAAACAAAATGCCAGCATATTCCAATACTTTTTTACTCTTTTGTATGTGCTTTTCAGTATAAACAACTAAAGTAAATGAGCATAAAATACTTCAAAGCTTCAATAGAACTGTGATTTCATTTATGTGGTTACTTCCTTTGTGATATAGACTGCAACCTTTGATGCTTTCTCATTAAGTGTGAGACAATGTTCTCTTATAGCATGTCCATAAGGGATTTACCTAGGATATTGGAAGTCCTCCTCTAAGTTGTATTATATTTGGGGAGGGGTTAGGATGCAATAGGAAAATACTTGATAGTTTCATCTCACATGCCTTACTCTTAAACATAATACCTCCTTTTCTAATCAACCAGTCAATAAACATTTATTAAGTGCCTAGTATATGTGCCAAGTACTGCTCTAAATGCTAGGGATTAAAAAAAAAAGATGCAAAAGGCAGTTTCTGTTCTTGAGAAGTTTACAATCTAATAGGGGAAATAACATGCAAACAAATATATACAAAGCAAGCAATAAAGAGGAATTAATTAAAAGAAGGAAAGCATTGGAAATAAAAGCAGTTAGAGCAGCTTCCTGTAGAAGTTGGAATTTTTGTTTGAACTTAATGCCAGGGAGAGGAGAATATTCATAGTATGGGGGATAGAGAATACACTGAAGGAAAAAAAAAAGTTTTATGGAAAATTTAAATGCATAAAAGGAAATAGAAAAATGCTTTTTTCTGGTAATATAATCTATGTCCTTGTACACATAGTTATAATGTTAGAATTAACTAACTGTTGAAGATCAATAGATGAATGCTGGGCCTCAGAAAGCTCTGAGTTTAAATTTAGCCTCGGACATTTACTAGCTGTGTGACCCTGGACAAATTAACTTCAGCGTCATCTGCCTCAGTAAAATGGGTATAATAATAGCAACAACCTCCTAGGATTGTTGTGAAGATTAAATGAGACAATATTTGTCACTATTTAGCAGCATCTGAAGCAGAGAAGGCACTGAGAAAACTGAGATCTAAAGTTATATAACTTATACAAGTAGCAGAGTTGGGACTAGAATTAAGTCTTGATTCCCAACCCAATGATATTTACATTACATCATATTATTTACAATTATATATTACCTTTCTTGAAAAGAGGTTAATGTATCATAATCATTAATATTCAGGATACTATGTGAGGCAATTGACAGAATACATAACTGACATTACAGAGAAAAACTGAGGCAAAGAGCGGTCATTTTATGTGCTGCAAAAGTGATCTGATCAAACATTTGACTTGAGAAGAGAATCTAGATAGGACTGGCAGTGAACTCTTCTTTAAGTCTAGTCTTTAGAGAGATCATGTCTTATCACCACAAAGGTAATGAAGGTTTTTAGTTACACCAAATCTAAAAAATCCATCTAATGAGGCATGGATGAGAGGGAAATTAATAGAGGGAGTAAGCACACAATTGAAGAAATATGGAAGGCTATAGAGTTTATAATCGTAATTTCCAATCTTTTGGGAGGAAACCTTGCTTCAAATACGCTAGGAATGTGTGATCTAATCAAAGTGTGTTCCTTTTGTCCTTCTCTCTGCTTCATTTGCCTATCTATACTCTTTTTTTTTTTTTTTTTTTTTTTTTTTTTTTTTACTTCTATCCACAGTTTAGGCTCCAATGCAACTGAATCCAGTTGTACAGTGGTGCTCTGTCCACTACACATTTGTTATCAAAGAATTTGAGAATTAATAAGTACCTCAATGGCCAGTCATAGTTGAAAGGAATCCTAGTATGATTTATCTGACAAATAATTATCAGATACTGCTTGAAGAGCTCTAGTGAGGGGAAAGCCCTTAAAACAGTCCACTGCATTTTTTGGACTGAAAGAGACAGAAAGAAATAGACACAGAGATATTAAGCACTTATTATATACCAGGCATTATGTTAAGTACAGGGGATAGAAATACAAGCAAACAAGACAGTTCCTATCTTCAAGAGCTTATATTCCAAAAAGGGAAGACAAGAGCTAGAACAGTTCTAAGGAGAGGAAAGGATACCCTCAAGGGCAAAGCTGCTGGTAAAAAGGTGAACCCTGAGAGAGAGCATTGAGCCAGGAGTAAAATGAACTTGGGTGGGACCCCTCATGAAATAGTGGTCCTGCTTATTAAGCTGTTTTTCTTGATAGATTGAAATATACGTTTTTGCTGCTTCTTTGGACTGACTTGTTCTGACAAGGGGGAACTAAACAGAAGAAGTCTAATCCCTGTTTCAATGACAATCCATCAGAATTTGAATACAACTATTCTGTCCCATCTAAATCTTTTTCTCTCCATGGTAAAAATTCCCAGTTTTTTCAATTGATCTTTAGATGGCATGGCCTTCTTTATTTTAATTGCCCTTCTTTGGATGATTTCCAGTTAGTTTATCATTGTGGCTTATAAACTGCAGACCATAGAACTAAATACAATATAAATGTGACCTGACTCAAAATAAGCAAAATAAGAGACTATCAAATCATTTTGCCTTAGCTATGCCTCTCTTAATGAAGTTCACATTGTCTTATTTTGCTGTCACATCACTCTGTTTACCTATAATTACTTTGTAGGCCACTAAATCCCTATTTTCAGACAAATATGCTATCTAACACTATCCCAATCCTTGATTTGTGAAGTTGATTTTTTGAACTAGTCTAAGGCTACATTTATCCTTGTTGAATTTCATCTTATTAGATTCAGCCTACTGTTTTAACCTTACCTATTCGGAAAATTTTGGACCCCTTCACAGTCATTTGATGGTGGTAGCTATCATTTCTAGGATTTGTATAATTTTGATAAGCAAATGTGATCAGCATATTAAGCTTGTTAAAGAATACAGGGCTAAGTACAGATCCCTGGGACACTTCATTGCATATATATATAAGCTGACATTGAACCATTAATAATCACTTTGAGTCTGATCATTGAACCAATTCCAAATTTATCTAATTATATTGTCTAGTCCAAATATCTCCATGTTTTCCACAAAATGCTTAATAAAATGCTTTGTTACAATTCAGGCAAACTATCTCAACATTCTTTTAATCTATCAGTTTAGTAACTCTATTTAAAAAAAGAAAAGAGGCAGAGTCAAAATGGTGGAATAAAGGCAGGGACTCACCCAAGCTCTCCCCCAAAGTCCTCCAAATTTCTTTAAATAATGACTCTAGGGAGCAGCTAGGTGGTGCAGTGGATGGAACACCAGCCCTGAAGTCAGGACTTGAGTTCAAATTTGCCCTCAGACATGTAACCCCTTCTAATTGTGTGACCCTGGGCAAGTCACTTAACCCCAATTACCTCAGCAAAATAATAATAATAATAATGACTCTAAATAAATTTTAGAGTGTCAGAACACACAAAAAGACAAAGTGGAACAATTTTCCAGCCAAAGACAACTTGGAAGGCCTACAGGAAAGATCTATTGCACCAGGTTGGAAGTCCAGCACAGTTCTGGTGCAGTCTATAGCAGCACAACCTTAACCCAGTGTCAGCAAAGCAGGAACAAGACTTTGAACCTCTGCATCAGTGGCAGTACTGGCAGTTTCCAGGTCTCTTAAGTCCAGAGACACCAAAGACAACTTGGAAGATCAGCAGGAAAACTTTGTCTCAACTGGGTGAGAGGGCTTTGGGAAACCAGCACACCAGGAGTGGGCAGCAGTGGTAATAGTAATAGTGGTGGTGGCAGCCTCTGGGAAGGCTCAGCTTACAGGACATCTCTTTACTAGCACTGAAAAAGGACTCTTCTGCAGATCACTAGAACTTTCAGTCCCAGTGGAGTAGGGACTCGCCTCATGGCTCCAGGGCAGAAAAAAGTGCTTGTGATCAAGTCCCTAGAAGAATTTCTGAAAACAACTGCACAAAACCCTTGAAGCCCTACTTTAACAAAGATTTGCAAGCTGAGTAATAGGATGGGAAAAAAGATTCTGACCATAGAAAGTTATTATGGTGACAAAGAAGATCAAAACAAGAAGACAATAAACTCAAAGCTCCTGCCTATATCCAAACTCTCCAAGAAAAATAAAGATTGGTATCAGGTCATGGAAGAGCTCAGAGATATTTTGCAAATCAAGTAAGAGAGAGAGAGAAGAGAGAGGAAAAATTGGGAAGAGAAACGTGAATGTTAAAAAAGGAAATACAAAAAGATGAGGAGAAGAATGTCTTAAAAAGCAAAATTGGCCAAATGGGAAAAACTCACTAAGGAAAATAGTACCGTGAAAATTAGAATTGAGCAAATGGAAGTTAATGACTTTATGAGAAATCAAGATACAATAAAGCAAAACCAAAAGAATCAAAGAATTAGAAAACAATGTGAACTATCTTATTTGAAAAACAACTGATTCAGAAAAATAAATCCAGGAGAGAGTTAAAAGTTATTGATCTACTTGAAAACAATGATCAAAAAAGAGCCTAGAAATCTTCTTTCAAGAAATTATCAAAAAAACAAACAAACAAACAAACAAACTATCCAGATACTCTAAAACCAGAGAGTAAAACAGAAATTGAAAGAAATTCCAAGATGAAAACTCTCAGGAATATTATAGCCGCATTCTAGAAATCCCAGGTCAAGGAGAAAATATTGCAAGCATCCAGAAAGAAACAATTCAAATGTAGTGGAGCCACAATCAGGATAACACAAGATGTAGCAGCTTCTACCTTAAAGGATTGGAGGGGTTAGTTAGAGTATGGAGTATGGAGTATGGAGGAGTTCTGGAAAGCAATGGAGCTAGAATTACAACCAAGAATCATGTACCCAACAAAACTGAGTATAATCTTTCAGGGGAAAATGTGAATATTCAATAAAATAGAGAACTTCTAAGCATTCATGTAGAAAAGAGCAGAGCTGAATAGAAAATAAAGTTTATCTTTTTACATTCCTACATGAGAGGATGATACTTGTAATTCTTAAGAACTTTCTCATTGGGGCAGCTAGGTGGCGCAGTGGATAGAGCACCAGCCCTGAAGTCAGGAGGACCTGAGTTCAAATCTGGTCTCAGACACTGTCTAGCTGTGTGACCCTGGGCAAGTCACTTAACCCCAATTGCCTCAGCAAAAAAAAAAAAAAAAAAAAAGAACTTTCTCATTATTATGACAGAAAGAGTCTAGATAGAGGGCACAATTATGAATTGTATATGAAGGCATAATTTCTGCAAAAATAATAAAATTAAAGGGTGAAAGAGGAATGTACTGGGAGAATGGAAAAAAAGAGGTAGTATGGTGTAAATTATCTGCCATAAAAGAATCAAGAAAAAGCTTTTACAGTGAAGGGAGTAAAAGGAAAGGAAAGGAGAGTGCATAAACTTTACTTTCATCAGAATTGGCTCAAAGAGGAAATATAAAGACTCAATGTAGGTACAGAAATCTATAGGAAAGTAAGAGGGAAAGATGATACAAAAAGGGGGAAGAGTGGTATAAGAGAGGCTATCTTGGGAGAGATAATGGTCAGCAGCAAAACACTTTTGAGGTCAGTTAGGGTGAAAGGAAAGAGAGAAAATAAAATAAATGCGGGGGGGGGAATACAGTTAGCATTAGTGATTGTAAAAAGAATTTTGAAGCAAATTTCTCTAATGAAGACCTTATTTCTCTTTTTTTTTCCTTTTTTTTCTTTTTTCTTATTTCTCTAATAAATTTATTTATTCTTAATTTTATTTATTGATTTTATATATTTAATATAAACAATATATTTAATTTATGAATAAAATTTAGAGTTATTATTTAAAGGAATTTGGAGGGATTTGGGGGAAGAGCTTGGGTGAGTCCCTACCTTTATTCCATCACTTTGGTTCTGCTTTTTCCTTTTTAAAAATAAGTTACTAAACTGATAGATTAAAAGAATGTTGAGTGTGTGACTCTGGGCAAGTCACTAAACACCAAATGCCTCAGCCAAAAAAAAAAAAAAATGTTGGGACATAGTTTTCCTGCATCATAACAAAACATTTTATTAAACATCTTGTGGAAAACATGGAGATACTTGGAATAGATAATATTATTAGATGAATCTGGAATTGGTTCAATGGCAGATACAAAATAATTATTAATGGTTCAATGTCAACTTATAGATCTGCAATGAAGTGTCCCAGGGATCTATACTTAGTCCTGTGATCTTTAACAAATGTATAGGGAATAGAGTCAAATTTATAATAAAAAAAGAACCACTTTCCAATTATAAATGATCAAAAGATATGAACTTTACCCAAAGTGCTATAAAATTAGGTATATCATTTGACCTAACAATATCACTACTAGATATATATCCCAAAATGGATTTTTAAAAAGTGAAAGAGCCTAAATGTACAAAAATATTTATAGCAGCTCTCTTCTCAAGGCAAAGAATTGGAAATTGAGGGGATGCCCATCAATTGAGGAATAGTTGAATAAATTATGGTGTGATTGTGATGAAATACTATTGTTCTATGGGAAATGATGAACAAGAGACTCTCAAAAAAACCTGGAAAGTCCTCTGTGAACCACAGCAAAGTGAAATGTATATAATAAAATGATAGCAATGTTGTGGGATGATCTGTATTTAGTTATATCTGGTTCTTTCTCTGAATATAGATAGCATTTTTCATCACAACTCTTTTTCACCATAAATCCTTCAGAGCTTTCTTGGATCATTGAATTGCTGAGATTAGCAAAGTCATTCATGGCTGATCATCCTACAACTCTTTTTATTAAACTTTATTTTTATTGAGTTTTTTTTTTGGGGGGGAGAGCCACGTGACTTTTATGAGAATGTTTTGCATAACTTCATATATGCCATCTTAATGGGGAATAGGGATGGTAGGGAAGGGAGAGAATCTGGAATTCAAAGTTTTAAAAACAAATATAAAAATTGTTTTATGTGAAACTAGGGAAAAATAAAATATTTTTTAGAATACCTTTTAAAAAAAGGAAATGTGAGTTTGGCATTACTTGTTCTTAATGAAATCATACTTAGTCTTTGTAATCATTGCTTCCTTTTCTAAATTAAACCAGACCTCTCTTTAATGATCTTTATAAGTTTTCCATAATTTTAAGTCAAGTTCCAGGTTCCACTGAACTTTAATTTCCCCAATTCAATTCCCTTTTTTGAAAAGCAGAACATCTACTCTTCCATTTCTCTTTCATCTTTCAAGTATTACCAACAATAGCTTGGCAAACATGTTCTCCAGATCTGCATTTTTTATTTCCTTCACAGGTTAATTATACACTATTTCAAAGTCTGATTCTTTTTGTATAGCAAAATAATTGTATGGACATGTATACATAGATTGTATTTAACTTATACTTTAACATATGTAACATGTATTGGTCAACCTGCCATCTGGGGGAGGGGTGGGGGGAGGAGGGGAAAAATTGGAACAAAAGGTTTTGCAATTATTAAGGCTGAAAAATTACCCATGCATATATCTTGTAAATAAAAAGCTATATATATATTTTAAAGCCCCTTTCTTTTTGTTGTCCTCAATTTTGTCAATAACTTCAGCTTATCATGTGCTCTAGCCCTCCAGACATTATTTTTATAGTGCTTTTATCTCCTGAGATCTACTTTTATTTTCATCAACTGTAGAATTTTTAAGGAAAATCTCAAATTGTTTGATTGGTTCTCTATTAAGCTATGTCAGTCTTTTTGGACAATTCCTATTTCCAATTTTTCATTGCAATTATTGCCTTTTTTTTTTTTCAGAGTTTCATCCTTTAGATCAACCCCCTTAGGCTGTTTGTTCCTACAGAATATTAACACATAGGATACTATTTATCTGTCCTTTGAACATAGTAATACTTGCTTTCTTAAAGTCTAGAATAGCCTATAAAAGTAAAGTCATCCTTGGGCCCTCCAAGGTTTTAGGGGTATCCCTAAGGAGTAAGGAATAAATACATGATGATGATAGCTATCATTACATAGAGTTTTAAGATTAGCAAGGCACTTTACAAATATTTCCTCACCTTATCCTCACAAATAGGAGGAAAGAAAACTGAAGCAGACTGAGGTTAAATGACTTGCCTAGGGTCACATAACTAGCAAGGGTCTGAGGTCAAATTTGGCCTACCCATTGTACCACCTAACTAATGCTAATCATACTGGCTCAAATATTCATTGTTGAGCTTTGCCCCAAAATTATCAATTTAAAGTCATTTAGTCAGATTATGCTTAGATTTCTTCTCCTTTTCCATTACATATTCTGATAAGAAACTAATTCTTCCTTGTTAGTAAATTAGCAAAGTAGAATTTTTCTTTGTAGTTGTTCTACCTTTCACTGGATGAAAGTATCATTAAGACCAGTTAAGAAATTAATAGCTATTATGCTTTTGGCAGAGATAGAATTCAGTAAGTTATCCGGGTATTGAAGTCCTATACCACTACTGATCTTGTCAGTATACAAATTTTATGATGTATTTTCCAAACACACATTCATTTCCTTTTTGCTCAAGTGATATGTAGTATACTTTAGTGGCAAAAATAACTTTTTCTTTTTCCATTTATCTTCACCCAAATATTCTTTACCATTTTTCTCTTTTCTGGTTCCTAGATTTCCTCACATAAGTATACCTTTTAATTTACAAAAATACCCTATTCTTGTCTTTAACACTATCTTATTTCTTTTGAACAAGGTACTGCTTTTCAGAGCTATATTCCAGTTATGGATTTTATCATACCAAGTCGACATGCTAATTTAGAAATCAAATTTGCCTCCTTTTTTTAGACTCTACATCCATCTGCTTATTGCCTAAACTTTGGGCATTGGTATGTAGGTTTCTGAGGCCAAAGATTTTATTACTGGGTTTTGTTTCCTATAAATTTAGAGTGTCTCAATATTTTTTCCTTCATTGGAGAGTTTCTCTATAGTATCTATTTGATAAATGTATATAGTAGTCTTTTCCTTTCCTTATCCTATTTTTTTAAGCTTTTAATTAGATTCACTAAGTAATTGGGAAAAGGTTATTAACTACCAGTCTTTGTTAGGTATACTTCATTGCTAGCCAAGAATATGTCATCCTTATATTTTAAGCTATGGTCCAAAAATTCAAGTCCTCTTTTCAAATACTACTATCTTAGTTGTTAGCCTTCCAAATTAGTTTTTCCCTCCTGAATCTTGTCTTTAATGAACAATAGAGAAGAAATAGAATCTAGGCTCCACTGTTCTTCAGTTTCTTGTCAAGACTGTAATCTTGGGCATTAATACCATATGGTTCCTTTTGACGCTAAGGACTCTTAATTTCCTCCTCACAAGACCCATTCTAAACAAAAGGTGAGATTCCTTAAAAAGATGGCTCTTTAAGCCACTCCCCTCTATCTCAGTAAAGGATCTGTATCATAATTAAGTGAAAGACATCTCTCATAACCTCTCCTTTTATCATTTTTAGATTTCAGATATTTATTCTCACTTTCTTTCCTCCAGCATAGGAGGAAGAGGTGAGCCCTATATTTATTCTCGTTACCTATTCTTTCCCAACTCCTTGGACAGCTTTTCTGTTTCATCATTCCTCCTTGACTTTTTAAAATTTTCTTCATCACAAATATAACAATGATAAGCAAACAAAATTATAATATATAAGAGGACTTTATAAGATACTAAGAATTCCTGTATTGCTTCAATATATGACATCATACAAAGCACATATTAATATAAAATCATGTGTATTATATATCAATATATAAACTAAATAATACAGTAAACAAAATTGTAACATAATTAACCTCTCATCTGAGCCAGCTGGATGGTTCAGGGGATAGAGCACTGGGTCAGAAAAATTATAGTTCAAATGCTCCTACTTGTATGACCCTGAGTTATTTAATCTCTCCTGCCTCAGTTTCATCATCTCTAGGAGGAGGATTATAATAGCATCTACCTCATAGTATTACTATAAGAATCAATTGAGATAATATTTATACAGTTTAGCCTAGTACTTGGTACATAGTAGGTACTTAAATTTAATTACTTTTTCTTTTTCTCTTTCCACTCTTCTTTATCCACTCACCACCTCTCTGCTAAATACGAACATGCCCAAATATCTTCACATTAAAAAAAAAAAAAAACCAAAAAACTTCATTTAAACCTATTTTCGAAATCTATATTAATCAACAATTCAACCAGCATTTATTTATTGCCAACTATAGTAAGACAATATGCTAGGCTCTGGGAATATAGAAACAAAAAGGAAGACTCCTCACCGTTAAGGAATTTATATTTTATAGAGGGGGACAGCAGGTATACATATAAGCTCATACAAAATAAATACAAGTTAATTGCAGAAAAAAGTAATTGACATGTGGGGAGTAAGGTCCATAAAGACAA
The DNA here is from genome assembly GCF_016432865.1 of Antechinus flavipes. Classification (NCBI taxonomy): domain Eukaryota; kingdom Metazoa; phylum Chordata; class Mammalia; order Dasyuromorphia; family Dasyuridae; genus Antechinus; species Antechinus flavipes. The sequence goes on from NC_067401.1 coordinate 389,264,949, forward strand.
AAACTGAGCTGAGTTTTAAAGTAAACTAAGAGATGAGGTGAGAAAAGAGTACCTTCCATTTATGAAAGGACAGATTGTGCAAAGGTTCAAAGACAGGAAATGAAATATTGCATATGAATAATAGCAAGGTCAGTTTGGTCAGAAAAAAGGGGAACGGAATACCATATAATAAGCCTAGAAAGGTAAATTAGAGTCAGGTTGTTTAAGGATTTAAATGTCAAACAAGAAACTTTAAATTTGATTCTAAAGGAGAGCCACTGGAGTTTATTGAGCAGAAGAGTCATATGGTAGACCCTAGATTTTAGAAATATCATCTTGGTAGTTGTGTGCTCCAATGATTAGAGAGAAGAACAGTTTGAAGCAGGGAGACCAATTAAGAGGTTATTACAATAGACCAAGAAACAATAATTAAAGTAATAGCCAAGTAAATAGAAAGAAAGAGTCTGATATAGAACATATTAGTGAGAGTTAAGACAAGGGCAACTTATTGGGTACCAACATGAGGGACAGAGAAGATTTGAGGATAACTCCAAGGTTTTAATCCTGGGTTATCAGAAGCATGGATAATACTGCACTAGATGAACTGTGTGACAGCAATTTAATACCTTTGAATACAAAAAAGCAAGGAAAAACTTACTTGAACTCATTCAAAGTGAAGTAAGAACCAAAAAACAATATACACGATTACAACAATATGAATTGCAATTTGCAATTGGTAAAAAGCCTTGACCCTGGAATCAGGAGAACCTGAGTTCAAATCTAATCATAGACACTTATTACTAGTTGTGTGACCTTGAGCAAGCATTTAACCCCAGTTGTTCACCAAAACAAACTAATAAAAAACTTGGTTGGTTATTGATTTCCTTGGCAACCACATCAATCTCTTTAGACAATTTTTTTTTTTTGGTAGAACTGCTATATATAAAACAACTTATCATCCTTTGACCAACCTGGTAATGAGCTTCTCTGAACTAAGTTTAGCTGGTCATCAAACAACAAACATATACTCCATCACTAGATTTATATTTAATACCCTTCCAACTTAAAAGGACGTACTAGAACTTATGCTTTTCTAACAAAACCTTTGAGAATCCAAGATTAATGCCATATGGAATAGATCTTTAGTGATGTGTAGCACATATATTTACTAAAAATAAAATTGTAATCAGTTTTGTTTTATGAAACAAGTGAAGCCCCTAAAGACAACTGGAGACATTCTGGGAAATAACAGAATTAATTACTGTTAGGAATTACTCTTTTTGAAACTGGGGAAAGGTTCAAGCTCTTTGATTATAATGGCAGTTGAGAAAAATAGGAGACTTAGCCTGAAGGGGGTGCTCTTGAACATAATGGTTCTTGCTAGTTGTACACTCAAAAACAGAACTTTGAGGTCCTCCTCTCTAATTCAGACTCCATTATGTTCAAAGAATTATTCTTGGCTTTCACAAGCTTTGATTTTTTTTCAAGATGCCAGCTTCAGGGGGAAAAACCAAATTCATAATGTATACTATGTATACTAGATATCACATTCAAGCACATGACCTGTGATTTCATTTATAAAGGGAACTCCCAGAAAAAGAAACTCCCTCTCCCAAAGCTTTGTGGTCTCTTCACTACAACTTGGAATCTTAGACAATGCCTAGAGCATCCAGAGGTAAGATGGTGGGCATGAAGATAGGCAATTATCTATCTTCAGAGACAATACTTGCTCTAACACCAGTTCTCTAACCACTAAGCTCCACTGCTTCTTATACTATATTAATTCATCTAATCCATGTTTGTTTAACTTTCAGCATGCAATAGGACAGTATCCTTGCTTTCCTATAGGAGTTAACTAGATTTCCACAAGGTGGTATCATACTTAAGCCTCTTTTCAGTGATTATAATAGCCTCTCCTATTTTCAGTTAAGAAAAGGGTAAAGACAGATTGAACAATAGTACTTTTAAAATGAAATCTATTTCATGCAACCATGCTCCAATTAAAACAGGAAATATATATAAGCATTATTGTTAAATATTCCACTCATCTTCTGGGAAATTCTAGGAAACTCACTAGATGGTGAACTTTTGCTAAGGTCACTGATATAAGACTAGGGTTTTATGACTAGGTCAATTATCTTTTCCTGGAAGTATGTTTATTACAAAGAGATATTTTTTACAAATTAAAACATAAATCTAAGTTTGTTTATAATAGGTTTAATTTACATATAATTTGTAAAATCTCTCTGGAGATTTTAGGTATAAAAATTTTATAAAACATTTGTGGCCTGTATTTGATTTTTTTTGATATCTGAAATATCAGATAATATCTTTTTGTAAGAACTGCACATGTTTAAGCTATATTGGATTACTTGTTTAAGCTATATTGATTACTAGAAGAAGGAGAAGATAAAGAGGGAGACAGAGAAAAATTTGGAATACAAGGTTTTGCAAAGGTGAATGCTGAAAATTATCTTTGCATATATTTTGAAAAATAAAAAACTATTATAAAAATATTTTTCTGTAACCCTGACTTTGGGATGGGTCATTGAAGACAAATTTAGAATATTTAACATTATAATTAATAACTATAAACCACTTGTAGTGAGCTTTCAAATAGAAATGCTTTATGCCTGCAAGAAGGGCAGGAAAAGCTCTATCTCTGAGAGCTGTCCCTGGCTTTTACCTCATCATCAAAAAAGATTCATGGGGAACTCAATGGTACCTTTCAAAAAGCTTCTAAATTTACTTTGAGAAGATCCTTGAAGGCAGAGACTTTTTGTTTTTGTCTTTGCATTCATTGCCTAAGCCTAGCACAATGTCTGATACATGACAAGATCTTTGATAAATGTCTTTGAATGGATGAAAGTATTCCTAGAGAGATACACACAACCACCTCACTTTGCAGTTATTTCTCTGGATAGTCTCTCTACCCTTATTCTGTCTCTTGAGAAGGGAAGGTAGAAAAAATAGAAAGGAAAAAAATGTCATTGACTAAGATTATATTCATTTACAGAGACCATATATCCTAGATTTTCTGGAACAACTTTTATTTTAAGAAAAGAAATGAAGCTTTACAAAAGAATATTCTTTGTTTGATTATGTACTCTGTTCTTTGGCTTAAAAATATGGTTGTTGTACCCATACCTTAACCCTGGTTGTCCTTCCAATGTGACTGGGAAAATGATATGTCCTTCCTACAAGAATTACATTCTAATTTTCTAGGGGCTTCTGAATCACTTAGACTAATTCTTATTACACTGGAATGAGTATATGTGCATAGTAAGTAAGAAGCTCCTAACATCCCCCATGAATTATATAGAGGAGAAAGCAAATACATAGTGCATAACATATGTACATAAGTATGTACTTCCTGGAGTATGTCTAAAATTCACATAGAATCCTCAAAGTCACCTACTACCTGGGTATCCCTGAGAAAGTCATTTAAGCTTTGTGTGTCTCAGTTTCCTCATCTATAAAATGAGATAATAGCATTTATGTTCCAGAGTTGTTTAAAAATAAAACAAAATGTGTAAAGTAGTTTACAAATCTTAAAGCACTCTATCACAAGTGCTAGCTGTTGGGGGTAGGAAGAAAGGTCTCTTGGAAAACAACCATATTTTTAAGCCAAAGAACAGAGTACATAATCAAAGCTGAGTCTTCAGGGAATCTTCCAGGTGGAAGTAAGGAAGGAAAGCATTCTAAGCATGGAGGATAGCCAGTGAAAAGGTATGGAAATTATATTATAAAATGGTAATCATTATGACAATCTGATACCAGCTAAGAAATAGAGTAGTATATTAGTGGAATAGATTAGGTACGTGATCCTGTGTATAATAGTAAATGACCAATAGTTTAGTGTTTGATAGACCCAAAGGTCTGGGTGTTAAGAAATCACTATTCAGCAAGAATTTCTGAGAAACCTGTAAAGCAATCTGGTAGAAAGTAGGTTTAGACCAACATCTCACACTGTATACCAAGATAAGGTCAAAATGTATGCTTGATTTAGACATAAAGGGTGACATCATAAGAAAATCAGGGAATATGAAATTAAGTTACCTGTCAGATCTATGAATAAAGTAAGATATTATGACCAAACAAGAGAAAGGATCATGGGAGATAAAATGGATAATTTTGATTACATGAAATGAAAAAGGGTTTGCACAAAACCAATTCAGTCAAAATTAGAAGGAAAAAAGGAAACTGCAGGGGGGAATTTTACACTTAAGTTTCTTTGATAAAGATTCTCAAATATATCAGGAATTAAGCCAAATGTGTAAAAAAAATTAAAAAGGGAGAGGGCATTCCTCAATTGATAAATAGTCAAAGTATATGAACAGAAGAATTTTCAGAAGAAGAAATCAAAGCTTCAAGTATAGAAAAATGCTCTATATTCCTATTAATTAAAGAGATATAAATTAAAACATCTCTGAAGTGCCAACTTACATTTGTCAGATTGGCTAATATGACAGAAAAGGAAAATAACAAATGCTTGGAAAAACAGGGATGCTAAACTGGTCCAAACATTTGGGAGAATAATTTGGAATTATGCCCCAAAAGCTACAAAATTGTGCCTACTCTTTGACCTAGCATTACTAGATTTGTGTCCCAAAGACATAAAAGAAAAAGGGGAAAGAACATATATATATAAAGAGCAGCTATATATATATATATATATAAAGAGCAGCTATATACTTTTTTTTGGTATATATATATATATACACACACATATATACACCAAAAAAAAAAAAAGTATATAGCTGCTCTTTTTGTGATGGAGAAGAAATGGAATCTAGAAGATTCCCATCAACTAGGAAATGGCTACTATGCTACAAGAAATGATTTCAGAAAAATCTGGAAAGACTCATATGAATTGATGTAAAGTATGAGAAGAACTAGAATATTGTATGTAGTAAAAATAATATTGTGATGGTCAACTGTGAAAGACTCAACTGTTCTAATCAATATAATGATCTAGGGCAATTTCAAAAGATTCATGATGAAAGATGTTATCTACCTCCAGAGAGAGAACTGAAGATCTCTGAGTGCATACTAAAGCAAATTTTTTACTTTATTTTTCTTGCTTAAAAATAAAGCTAATATGGAAATGTTTTGCATGATTTTATATATACAGTGGGTATTATTTGCCTTTTCAATGGGTAGAGGAGGGGATAAAGGAATTAGGAATTCAAAAAATTTATAAAAAATGAATGGTCAACACAAATTTTAAAAGTTATGGAGTCAGAAAATGGAATGTTGTACAATAACACTAGAAAGTATTATTATAAATAATATTTATAATAAAATAAAATAAAATAATAAATAATATGTATAAGAAAACAAAAATAAGAAAACTGGAAAGTTTGGTTGGAACCAGACTGTGAAGGGATTTAAAAGTGTGTGTGTGCATGCCTGCGTGTGTGTGTGTGTGTGTGTATGTGTGTGTGTGTGTTTTAGAAAGATAGTTTTGCTGAGTGGAAGATACATTGGAAAAAGACTTGAGGAATGAATGCTCTTGGACTCCAGAATACCAAAAAATCCATCATTATTCAAGATGAAATCAATTCTAAAATTTCCATCTCCTCAGCAGCCCCTTCTCCTGAGGTCCCTCCCTTTGGTTGGAGCGGATGAAGGGTGGACATCAAAAAGCTCTTCCCCAAACTTCCCCCATTTAAATAAGGTGCACAACCAGGACACTCACCTCATAATTCCCCATCTGGATCTCCTGATCTGATTAGATATTTGTGTGAAAAGGAGAGGATGTATTTTATGATGACAAAAATGATAAGATTTGACAGAAATTGAATATGTGGGGTAAATGTATGGAGTCCAGGATGACAATGAAGTTGTAATTCTGGATAATTAGGAGAATAGTAATTCTGGATAGTTAGGAGAATAGTAGAATGGAATGGAGTTTGGAGAGAAATATAATAATTTCTGTTTTAGAAATGTTGAGTTTGAAATATATATGGGAATCCAATTTAAGATGACTAATAAGCACCTGGTAATACAAGACAAGAGGTAGAAGAAAGGCAAAGACTAGATAAACAGGTCTGAGAATCATCTGCATAGAGAAAATTGAATCCATAGGATCTGAGATCATCATCAAATGAGATATTAAAGGAGAAGAGAAGGGGGCCCAGAACAGACCTCTGGGGAATTTTTAGAGTTAATGTGTATGACCTAGATAAAGATACTGCAAAGGACACAGAAGGATAATTAAACATGTAGGAAGAGAACCAAGAAAATAATATTTAAGAGTCAGGAATAGCCTCTACAACCTAGGTGCCATTGGGGTTCTGAAACTTGAAAGATTTAAGGAGGACATAAAACCACTGTATTAATCTCAAGTCACTAGCGCAACTATTGGGTTCCTGCAGAAGTTATTTCTAGATGTGTTACATCTCCACAAATGTTGTTCCTTTTGATAATGTATATAGGGGCTAGCATGGGGCTCTTGAGATTGCCTACCTGTTAGAGACAATTGGTATTGGTGATAGCTGGGAAGATGTGATAGTTGGGAAGATATGCCCCATTTTATTTTTTTTTTCATTTTTTTATTAAAGCTTTTTATTTTCAAAATATATCCATGGATAATTTTTCAACATTAATCCTTGCAAAGCCTTGTGTTCCAAATTTTCCACTCCTTCCCCTCACTCCCTCCCCTAGATGGCAAGTAATTCAATAGATGTTATAGATGTTAAAATATATGTTAAATCTAATATATATAAACATATTTGTACAATTTTCTTGCTGCACAAAAAGGAAAGAAAATGAATAAGAAAACAAAATGCAAATGAACAACAACAAAAAGAGTGGAAATGTTATGTTATGATCCACATTCAGTTCCCACAATCCTCTCTCTCTAGGTGTAGATGGCTCTCTTCCTCACAAGATCACTGAAATTGGATTGCCCCATTTTCAACAAGAGTTGCTGGGATAAGATCAGTTCAACAATAAGCATTTATTAAGCACTTATTATGTGTCAGACACTGTGATAAGTGCTGTGGCCATTCAGTTGTGTCGAATTCTTTGTAAATCCATTTGGGATTTTCTTGGCAAAGATATTAGAATAATTTGCCATTTCCTTCTCTAGCTCAAGAAGCTGAGGCAAACAGGGTTAAGGGATTTGTCCAAGATCACACAGCTAGTAATTATCTGAGGCCATAATAACATTGCTAATAGTTTATGAAGCACTTTACATTATTTTCTCACTTATTCCTCACAACTCTGTGAGGTAGATAGTTTTAGGATATTCATTTTATAGTTGAGAACATTGAGGCAAGTAAAGGTTATGTAACTTACCCAGGGAACTGCTAATATGCGTGTGAGGTAGTATTGAAAAACAGGCCTTTCCCACTCCACATGCCCTGTTTCATTCACCATGCTACACAAGTGGTAGGACATAGAATATATAAGATAACAAAGAAAACTAATTAGATTGAAATACAGTTATAAAAGTACTTTTCAAAGTTGATGGACCCTAGGTTAAGGAGCCCTGTTCTAGATAAATTTTATTTCCTGATGGACTGCAAAGTTCCTGCTTAGAAGCTCTTTGGAAACCAAAAATTTATCTTCTTCTTTTACAGGTCTGCTTGCTATATTCCTTAAGTAATTGCACTTGCCAGATCTTATATACAAATCTCCCTAAATTTTATAACTTTGTTGAAGCTATTAGGTTATCACATGCTTTCCATTTATTACCATTCAATTATTCTTCTCTTTTAACACTCATTGTTTTTTCCCTTTTAAAAATCTGAACAAAGAAAGGAACATTTCCATACACACAACAGAAAGGGAAAAGGAAATTCTATATGAAATTATGAATTTCTGGTTTATATGGCTAATTCTAAAATTAAAAAAAACTGTAACAATTCTTACATATTACTTTCAAAATGTCCCTGATTTCTAACGCTTCCTTCTGAATTTCTCTTTGTTTTCTTTTGCACACTATAAAAATTGATAAAAATGATAAGATTTCATGTTAGTTTCTTTTCTTCCAGGAAGTCTTCAAGTATCAGGCACTATGTTTTTCTAATATTATATATAGTTATATATGTCAGGATGCATTTCTTACATGCAAATATTTGTATTTGCTTTTATTTTTCCCACTGTCTCCTTAAAAATACAATGTCTATATCCATTCTAAAATCTTATACCTTTTAGTATAGTGCCATATGTTTCTATGTCTCTTTAATAAATGTTGATGATAATGGTGAGCATGTTTGACTATGCAGTCACCCAACAGCCTTTGGATGGGAAACCCTATGTAAATCATCACCAAATAAGAATCTGCAGTGATACAAGAAGAAAATACAAAAGCAAACTTGGCGCATAGTAACAGAGAAACAGTTCTAAGGCTCATTTCCTGCTGTACCATCTAGACCACCTGAAGACTGAACAGAACCAAAGTTATCTGAAACTATTGTATGTTTATGAAATGAATTTCATAAATCTACATGTTAAATGACCTCTACAATCTCATCTTGAACATGGTGACAGAGGTGTGAATGTGGGCTCACATTTGAAGTCTTAGAAGTTTTTGTTTTTTTCACTGCTGAGTCTACAATATAAAGTCCATTGTTTAAGTAGGTGCTTTGTTTTTTCTTTTTCATAGGATAGGAAAGGAAAATAATATTACCACTTGAAAGAAGATTGATTTTGTAAGCAGTCATGAAGCATATGACAAAAGCATAGAAATGATCGATACAAAAACAACAGACTAGGTCTCAATCCTTTTATCTGTTTGTACATATTATTCACATGACTGCTTCCGTAATACTGGGAAATGTTTTAAAAGCAGCCTTTGCTTTTAATATTTCTTAGAAGACCTGGAGCCAGGATCATTGTCTATTCCTCTTTTTCTAGAGCTGCTTTCTTTAATTGCTGTATAGCATAAAAGTAACATCTTGATGTCTTCTCCTAGTCCTGACCCTTGCCCATAAGCACTCACATGCAATAGGAATCCAGCTTGTTACACTTGGTTGCTCTCTGCCCAATTACCGATATTTTTACTGTGGTTGCAGCATTGGGAATATGGCACCATTATAATTATGCATAGCAATATTCTTATTGATGGAGAAAAAAAAGTTGATACCTGTGTAACAACTGACGACTCTTTCATCTTTGCAGATATTTCAGAAATAAATGGGATATTTTTGATGATTAGTTTTCAACAGGACAGAATGTTGGAGTAAGGAGTTCCAGAAATTTCTGTGCCAGTTGAGGATTGGCAGTTGGTTCCTTCCAGCTGTTCCTAACAGGGTTCTCACTGCAGGAATTGAAAAATGGCTCATAGTTATGAAGTAGTAAGAAGTCTAGGATTTTGTATCCAATAGTTTGTTTTGTTACTTTTTTTTCTTTTCAGAATCTGAAGGGACAGGAAATGGGATGTAAATTTAATAATGAAAGGCTTATGTATTTTAAAAATTATATCTATATGATGCTCAAACAACAGTAGAATAAATCAAATAACTGGTCAGTTTGGTGAAAAAAAATCCAAGTGGTAATTTTTTGTCATATAAAACTTCAAACCTAGTTGTATTGAATTTTTCACTGGCTATGTTGGCATCATGTAGATTGCTTGGGGGAAGGGGAGGCATGGACTCCCTGCAGTAATTTTAAGCTTTGGACTTGACAGTTCTCAGGCAGACACTTACTTGTTGGTGACTAGGCTTGCTCATGTTCTTATGTTGTACATCTGTTGGAGAAAAAGAGAAGAAGGGAATAGGACACTATTTTAGATATGCTATCTTTCCCTTCAGTTAAACTGACAAAACTTCAGCTTTCTTAGAAAGGGGTATGGCTATACATTTTATATTAATTAAAAGTTCAAAAAATAGCACATGTATACATATATTTGCCATAAAGAAGTTAAATATAATAAAATACAAAAATAATTATTAGACAATGGTGAATTACTAGTAAGTGTATGTATGAATGACAAACTATCAGTCTATCAGATATAGAAAAAAAATGTACTTTTTATCTTACTTGGTTTGTTTTCTGCTTTGCTTTCCTCCTAGATGTGGTTCTCACTTTAAGAAAATATGGCATATAAAAATATGAACTTATAAGACAAACAAATTAGGGGCTAATTTCACACATAACCAATCATCTGATTTTTTAAAATACCAAAAGAGTGACTGAAGATCTTACCTAGAAAGTAAGGCTCCTTAATATTTATTACATATGATTATGTGATCCAATCTGTAAAAATTTGACTTACATAAGAACTCACCTTTTATCTATAAGAAGGTAAAATTATACTCTTAAATGGGATTCAGAATTGAGTAATTTATCCTTCATATAGTTCTACAACTAGAGTTTGAAATTATCTGCTGAACTGGAGCTGCATCCCATCACATTAGATAATTTGAGAACCCTAAAATAATCTAGAATAGGAAGAAATAGTAGTCAATAAGATAATGACCTATAAAACAAAATTAATTCAGTTCAATCTGTGCTGTATAAATCTGATCTGTTTCTTTAAAAGGATTGTTGTTTTTTTTTTTTTTTTTAATTATACTAGGGATGATATATATTTCCACATAGCATAATGGCTTGAGTGCATATGTTTTTTAAAATCTACTATTTAAATGGTAAGGTTCAACAATTCATATATTTTCTTAAAGTTTTTCTATTTTTTCTCAGGTGATATAGTACTTTTAATGCTTTAATTATTATGCTAGAGAAAATCATTAGAAATAATCAAGAAAAGGAAGAATTGGTATTGTCAGATTTCAAATTATATTACAAAACTAATTATCAAAACTATCTGGTACTAAATAAAAAAATAAGAAAATACATTAGAAGTACAGATTAGATAAGTAAATCCATAAAGACATATTTTTAGTAAATTTAAGATCACAAGCCATTGACTGTACTTGACTAGGAAAACTAAAGAGCAATTTGATTAAAAAAAAAAAAAAGTAAATTTAGAAATGCATCTTAAACACCAAAAAATGATATAGTGGTAAGAGTACTTAATTATGATATGAGTCAGAAAAGCTGAGTTTGAATCCCAGATCTGCCATTTATTATCTAGGACACCTTAGTCAAGTCATTTATTCTAGGTCTCAGTTTCCTAATCTAAAAAAGGGGAAGAATATGGACTAGAGGATGATAATTTCCTTTCAGATTATAAATTTATGAACTAATGAATACAAATTAAGAGGACAGCCTACACCTTCCCAAACAGAGAAAGTAAGACAGAGAAAGAGAGGAGAGAAGAGAAAGGCGAGAGAGAGAGAGAGAGAGAGAGAGAGAGAGAGAGAGAGAGAGAGAGAGAGAGAGAGACAGAGAGAGAGAGAGAGAGAGAGAGAGAGAGAGAGAGAGAGAACAAAAGACTGGGAAAAATTCACAAACATAAAATCAAGGAAATTATAAAAGTCAAAATAAATCATTTTATTACATAAAATTAAAATGCTTTTGCACCAATAAAATACAAGTAACTAGAAGGAGAAGAAAAGTTACAGAAAGGGGGAAAAAACCCTTTGCATTAAACTTTTCTGTTAAAAATTTGATGTTCAAAGTTTATAGGGAAATTAATACTAATCAATGAGAAATTATTTTGAGATTTTTTTTAAAAATGGCCTTTTGTGATCTCTTCTGCATCATTTGTAATAACTCAGAAATAAAAATTAAATGTAATAATATTAATGCAGTACTCTTCTACCTTCTAATCTAAATCTAGTTAATAATGTAGGTAGAATACTTTTTTGAAATGTCATCACAATTCACTATTTCCTTAATTTTAAGCATTAATTACAGATTTTAATTATGACATCCTATGCAATCATCACATTAGTGGTTTTTTAATAAATATTTTTCAGTTGCCAAAAACATGTAAAGAAAGATGAGAAACTAATGAGACTGTTAGTAATTGTCATGTATTTTCCATGTACTAATATTTATTGACAAAAACCTCCTTTTATATTTGCAGTGAGCTAAGAATTCTATAATTATGTTAGTGTCAAATACAGGGTTAAGTAGCATATTTTTTAATAGATTTTAAACTAGGAATTTTTTTAATATAGAAAAGTTGTAAAATTTCACAACTAATCATTTCAAAATTACTTGAAATATTAGCATTTCTTATATTCTTTATAAGACATTTTATATTTTAATAAAAGATATTTGAGGTATGGCTTATAGAGGAATATAACAAAATATATCTAAATTTTTATGATATTTAGAAATACTAATAGGTCACTAATGATTCTGAAATTATTTGAGTGATATTCCTGAGTTCCATCTTTAATTCATTGAGCAAAGATTATTCAGTGGCAAATATGACAATTTTTCTAATTAATAAGCTCCACTCTTGGTGACATCTTTTCCTATATCTAAAGAGGTGAATAGCACAAAATGCCATAGGCAAAATGCAGTACCACGTTATCAAATAAATGTTCAAGGTACAGCTTATAATGTTGAAAAATAGAAAAATAAATTGACCTTGATGAAGTGTGTCTTCTTTTGTCTGTTCCCAGGAAAGTTTATTTCAGGTATTTCTACTGCTGAAATGATTAGAGTTAACAGCTTTTTCCCTCCATTTTATTTTACAGGGTCTCTTCATCTTCCTGATATATGGGGTGTACAACACAGAGGTAAGTCTGCTTGGAGTATCTCAAGGCTGACAGAGTGAATGAGAGAAATGACAGGTTTCTTATCTTGATAACTGAGGGACAAAGTTGGCTTTCCATACGAGTGTCCTACTGCCCTTCATGCTTGGACTAGCTTATATGCATCTATCTCAGCTTACCATTAAACACAGACACCCTGAATAAAGGGACAGACTCATTTCTCATAGGCATTGACTAATATTTTACTGCTGTTTTAAGTTTTTGAATTTCCAGTCTTTCTTTTAACACTTAGCTACACTCCATTGTATTAAAAGTTTTATGGTTCAAGGGCCAGAACTTTGCCATTTGTAGTCACATGCAATAAGGGACTAATTTTTCTTAACTCTAAAAACATTATGTAGAATATAATATTTCATCAAATACTGGTTTTTTTTTATGAATCACCTTTAATATTTTTAAATGATCTGTAAATATTTGAGGCCAAGAACTGAGGCCTGTGGGTATTTGTTCATGATCTCATGATGTCAGCATGTTATTTAGAGGCCTTGGTGTTAGAAAACCTTGATTCCCAGTTGTGACACAATAGCTGGGTGACACTGGACAAGTCCTTTCATCCTTTTAAGTCTTGTCTTTCTAAATCCTCATCTGTAAAATAAGTTTAGTAATAATGTTACCTACCTCAGAGAATGGTTGTGGGGAAAAGGTTTTGCAAACCATAAACTGCTATATAAACTCATGGATAAAATACTTGAAAAAAGGAAAAAAGAAAATCGTCTTATTTTTATATTCAAAAAATATACTTTATAGAATGTATATCATTACAGTCCTAACATTTCAAGTTAAGAAACATTTATTTAGTGCCTCGTATGTGCCAGGCACCTGTACAAAGCTCCATATGTCTTTTTTTTTTTTTTTTTTTTTTTTTGGAAGTGACTTATTTATGTAATCCAATAGGAAAAAATGCAATTTCAGAGAGCTGCATGCTCAGTAGCAATTCAGTCCCATTCAATCAACATTTATTAAGAACCTACTCTATTCGAGGCACGTTGGATACAAAAAGAGGCAAGAGACAGTTCTGGCCCTCAAGGAGCTTACAATATATAAGATGTGCACCTAGTACACAGGTGCTCAAATAAATATTTGAGTTGATTCGTTAGGTTTGTGTTTGGGAGATTCCTTTAGGGGAAAAAGAAAGAATAATCATCTATACTCCTTGAGATCCTGCTTGGCTTGGAAGGAGGGGTGGGCCATAGGAGTGGGAAGGAAGAATGACACCGGAGATCTTCCAAAGGTGGTGGTGATATTGTAAGCCACTTCAGTTTCCAAAAAGAAAAGTGGCCGTGAGATAACAGGACAAATAGGCTCATTAGTAAAGCCTACAAAGGAATGTGGGCATTTAAATAACGTTTAATGATGATGAAGTGCGTGTGGGCGTGTGTTTTATAGGGCGGCTCAACTCGGAGTGCAAGCGGTTTCCTTTTTGAGTAGCCTTCAGGTAGGTTGGCAGAAAGCAACCTTTTTTTTTTTTGGCAAAGGTACCCCGATTACGTTTTCAAAGTAGGCCACTCCCACGACCAAACCAGATCCAAGAGATCCCAGACTAAGGCAGGGGCGAATGGGTTTGGGGAAGCAGGACGACTGGGGGGTTTGGAGGGGCGGTGTTTGGGCATCGAGGCCCTCTGGGAAGGGTGCAGCCCGCTGACGGGCTAGGGCCCCCTCTGCTCTCCGTTTTACTTCCAATCCCTTCTCCGGCTGCCTCATTCCTTCTCCCCGGCGCCCACTTTCTTTCTCCCAGACAGCCCTGGTAACTCCAATCCCAAATCCTCGTCCCTTCTGACCCTGCCGGTTGCACGTCTAAGGCCCCAGCCGATCCGGGCCTTCATTCCCTTTGCCTCAGCCCAGGCCCACCCCTCTGGTCACTTCATAAGTCCCCGCCCCACTGGCTCCACTGGCCCCACACGAGTCGGCCCCAACCCTCGGGCCCAACCGCCCGAATGATTGACAGGCCGGCCGGGCGGAAGCTGTTGCGCAGGCGCCCTGGCTCCCCAGAGCTCCCCTCTGGCCGGGTCGAGTAGTTCCCAGCAGACCCCGCGCCGCGCCTGCGCAGTGCCAGGGAGGCTTTTAATTCCATTGTGGAGAGGACTCGGCGTTATTTTTATTAACTGGAGGCGACGGCGGCTGCGGTGGCGGCGGCGGGACCCGTAAGTGCTGCTGCTGGGGGCCGGGAGGGGGGAGGGGGCGAGGCCCGGGGTAGGGCCGCCGTACCATGCGCGCTGGGGCCGGAGGCGGCCGGGGATAAGCGCCGGGCGCGTTGCGGTCTGGGCGGCGGCGGCGGCGGCGGCGGCGGCAGCGGCGGCGGCGGCGGCGGTGGTGGGGTCTGAGCGCCGCGGTGGTCCCGGCCCCGGGGCCCGGTTCCTCCTCCTTCCCTCCCTTCTCCTCCCTTTTCCTCCTCTCCTCAGCCAGGCCTCCTCCGGGGTATGAAAGTCGGCAGCGGGTTCCTGAGTAGCGGCGGCGGCGGCGGCAGCGGCAGCGGTAGCAGCAGCGGCGGCGGCGGCGGCGGCGGCGGCGGCAGCGGCGGCGGCAGTAGCAGCGGCAGCAGCAGCAGCAGCAGCAGCAGCAGCGGCAGCAGGAGGGCGGAGATGGAACCCACCTTCCCCCCGAGTATGGTCATGTTCAACCACCGGCTCCCCCCGGTCACCAGCTTCACCCGGGCGGCGGTGGGGGCCGCCCCTCCCCCGCAGTGCGTGTTATCCTCCTCCTCTTCCTCCTCTTCATCTTCCTCCTCCTCGACCTCCTCCTCCTCCTCTTCCTCGGCCTCCAACTCCGCAGCCCCAGCCGCCGAGCCTCCCCCGCCTCCTCCTCCTGCCCCGGACATGACTTTCAAGAAGGAGCCCGCGGCGCCGGCCGCGGCCTACCCCCCGCAGAGGAACTCGTGGGGATTTCTGCAGTCCCTGGTGAGCATCAAACAAGAGAAACCTACAGAGCCGGAGGAGCAGCAGCATCACCATCACCACCACCACTATGGAGGGCTGTTTGCAGGGGCGGAGGAGAGACCTCCCGGCCTAGGAGGCGGGGAGGGGGGGAGCCACGGCGTCATCCAGGACCTGAGCCTTCTCCACCAGCACGGGCAGCACCCGCCCCCCCAGCACCATCGCGACGTGTTACTCAGCAGCAGCAGGACGGATGACCACCACGGCAGCGAGGAGCCAAAGCAGGACACTAATGTCAAAAAGGCAAAGAGGCCAAAGCCAGAATCTCAGGGAATCAAAGCCAAGCGGAAGCCCAGCGCTTCTTCCAAGCCTTCTCTGGTTGGAGATGGAGAAGGTGCCATTCTTTCCCCAAGTCAGAAACCTCACATCTGTGAACACTGTAGCGCTGCTTTCAGGAGCTCCTACCACCTGCGCAGACATGTCCTCATTCATACAGGAGAAAGACCTTTCCAGTGCAGCCAGTGTAGCATGGGTTTCATTCAGAAGTACCTACTGCAAAGACATGAGAAAATTCATAGTAGAGAGAAGCCATTTGGGTGTGATCAATGCAGCATGAAGTTCATTCAGAAGTACCATATGGAGAGACACAAGAGGACACATAGTGGAGAAAAGCCATACAAATGTGATACTTGTCAACAGTATTTTTCAAGGACTGATAGATTATTGAAGCACAGGCGCACATGTGGTGAAACCATAGCTAAAGGAGCAGCTAGTGCAGAACCTGGGTCATCAAACCATAACAATATGGGTAACCTGACTGTGTTGTCTCAGGGAAATACAAGTTCTTCAAGAAGAAAAAATAAGTCAAAAAGCATATCTATTGAAAACAAGGAACATAAGACTGGTAAAGCAAATGAATCACAAATTGCAAATAATATCAACATGCAGAGTTATACAGTAGAAATTCCTATTGTGTCTTCCAGTGGTGGCATAATTGGCGCTGGTATAGATGAGTTACAAAAAAGGGTGCCAAAGTTGGTCTTCAAAAAAGGAAGCAGAAAAAATACAGACAAAAACTACCTTAATTTTGTGTCACCATTACCAGATATAGTTGGACAGAAATCGTTGTCAGGGAAACCAAGTGGTTCTCTTGGCATAGTATCCAATAGTAGTGTGGAGGCCATTAGTCTTCTCCAGAGTGCAGGTGGCAAGCAAGGCCAGCTAAGTAGCAACTATGATGATGCCATGCAGTTTTCAAAGAAAAGAAGATATTTACAAACTGCCAGTGGTAACAGTGCCTTTTCTATAAACGTTGGACACATGGCCTCCCAACAGTCTGTCATCCAGTCTGCAGGTGTGAGCGTTATGGACAACGAAGCACCATTATCACTTATTGATTCCTCATCTCTAAACACTGAGATCAAGTCTTGTCATGACAAGTCTGGGATCCCTGATGAAGTCTTACAGAGCCTTTTGGATCAGTACTCCAGTAAATCTGAGGGGCAGAAAGAGGATCCTTTCAATATAACAGAACAACGAGTTGATTTACACCCTTCAGGAGAACATTCAGACATGGTTCAAGAGGAAAATTTGAGCCCAGGCAACCAGACACCTTCAAATGACAAAGCAAACATGTTGCAAGGATATTCCAAATACATCCAGCAAGCTTTTGAAAGATCAGCCAATAGCACTGGTTTTGCTTTTGGACCCAGTTTCCAGTTTGTTAGTTTGTCTTCAACTCTCCACAACCACACTTTATTTCCAGATAAACAAATATACACTACATCTCCTCTGGAGTGTGGTTTCAGCCAATCTGTTACCTCAGTGTTGCCAACTACATTGCCAAAGCCTCCTTTTGGGATGTTGCTTGGATCTCAACCAGGTTTTTATTTATCTGCTTTGGAGGCCACCCATCAGCAGCTGACTCCATCACAGGAGCTGGATGATCTGATAGATCCACAGAAAAACTTAGAGACTTCATCAAGCTACCAGTCTACATCTCAGAAATTGACTAGCCAGAAGGAACAGAAAAATTTAGAGTCCTCCACAAGCTTTCAGATTCCATCTCAGGAGTTAACTAGCCAGATAGATCCTCAGAAAGACATAGAGCCTAGAACAACGTATCAAATTGAGAACTTTGCACAAGCATTTGGTTCTCAGTTTAAGTCGGGCAGCAGGGTGCCAATGACCTTTATCACTAACTCTAATGGAGAAGTGGACCATAGAGTAAGGACTTCAGTGTCAGATTTCTCAGGGTATACAAATATGATGTCTGATGTAAGTGAGCCATGTAGTACAAGAGTAAAGACACCAACCAGCCAAAGTTACAGGTAAGGTCCCAAGAGTGACCAGGCTGGGGGTCTTACAATGTAATTTTGTTTTATTTTGAGAACACTGCCATTGGAATGTTTCTACATGATCCTATTAAGAATAATGTAACATGCCCTTTCAATGCAACTTTTCATATTTAGTTTATTTTGTTAGTGTGATTTTAGCTCTGTTTGTATTATGATTTTTAATCAAAATCAATAGATTAAAAATAGTTTGACATTCAAAGTGACAATGTTTAGCAATCAAATTTACATGTATAGATTGTCAGGGAATAGCCCAAAAGTTTTAAATGCAAAAAAAAAAAAAAAAAAAATCCACAAAAAAAATTTTGTTCCTAGGATTAAGGTTTATTCTAATTGCTTTACTCTCAGGAAAGTGTAATAACGCATGGGAATTCTATACATTATCACTGTATTGGAATATCCACCTTGCAGATAGAAGAATGATAAATATTTCAACATTTAAGTAAGGGATCTAAAACATTTCAAATTGCTATCTCTATCTGGGCTGATCCAAAATTCTGAGATGTTGGCTACCTATATTTTGTTGCAGCTTTTCAAATGTACTCTGATCTTCCAAACCACATTCATTCCAGACTGGTAGAACAAATATTCTTGGATCTTTGATCAAAGCCTGGAATGATAGCTTTAATATAAAGAAGAATGAAAAGCGCCCTCCCCCTCATCCCAACTATAACAAGGCTGTAATTCCATTAAGAGATTCTAGTGACATCCACAAAAATTGAAATCCAAGTGGTTGGTTCTTATCATAAGAACCATAAGATGGTATTATGTAATTCATATAAATTTTGGGGATGCATTTATTATACATGGTTTAAAACATTTTCTTTTCCACTTGTCTTTTAGTATATCGCAAACCCTTCTATGTTTTGTCTCAACCCTGTTCTTCAAGGTTTTTGGACTTTCCCTCCTTGTTCCCTTCTCCCTATCTTGACAGTTTGAATTTTTAAATGATTTACATTCCAAAACATAATTCATTATGTACTTTTTATATGTCTTATGGCATCAGATAGTCAACATTAGTGTAAACACCCCTCTCCCATTTGTAAGTCCAATTCAGGTTTCCATGTATAATAATATCTTAACCCCACTTACTCACAGCTCTGTGTAATAAGGTTGTAATTCTGTCTGGTGGCTTAGCCAATGAGAATTGAGCTTAGTATTTCCTAATGACATCAGAACCTCTGTGAAATTGCAGCCTTTCCTGTACTTTCTGGAGTACATGAGTCAGTATTGTACACGGATCTTGTGAAGTTAATGGAAACTTGCTAGGAACGCTAATGGCCATTCGAAGCTACTGATAGGCGGTGGCGCTGCTCTAAACCACTTTTTAGCAAATGTATTTTTTTTTCTGATTACATTTTTTATTGTACTTTGATGTTTATGCTCATGAGTTTTTTATGTACTTTTGGTGATGTTTCAGTCCTGTGTACTCTTCTGACGTCAGAAAAGTACCACTGGTTGTTTGCAGTCTTATTGTGTAATCAGCCTAATACAGGCTTCCATGTATAATAAAGTAATTAACATTGTGCAAGTGTACAACACTTCTGTTAGGAAAGCAGTGTTTGAAAAATAAGAAATTATTTAAAAAAAAATGTTTGAGAATACCAGTTAATTTTTCTTCCCCACTTCCCCTTCCTTAGGCTGCTTTCACCAACTGAAGTCACCTGTTTGCCAATGCAAGGTTCTTATAGAATTTATTTAATCCCCTAAATTCACTCTATACTAACATGAGTCTATATTTCATTCTTATTACAGTTGAGTGCAGTAAGTTCTTCTATTTAGGTACAGAGTGCAAGCTGTAATCAAGGGATGGAGAGGACCTTTACCACTGTATCTCTTAAGCTGTATAATTTTTCTCAATTTTTTTTGTTTTATACAGGTTTTGAATTTCTTTAACTTTGTGTGTACTGAATATTGCATATGTATTATTCTGATTTGTTTGCTCTAGCTTAATACCAATAAAAAAAATCCTGTTAATCACAAAATTGAGGAAAGGAGATATCACTTAATACCAGTCATATTTTTCAGATTTCCTATTAACTAAATTCCATAGGTTATTTATCATCTGTACCTAGCAGTTTTGAGACTTGTGCTTTTTAAAATTCAGTACACTTATTGTGTTAAGCATAGATACTTTGCATCCAAGTTTATTGTAATTGGAAATCAGTTTGAATATTTTCATTTTTATTAGTGTTTTAGCTATGCACAATATTGTGAAACCATACAAATTACATATTTTGTAAATTAAAATTGTTTTTCTTGAAATTTTTGAGTTGGCTATTGTAGATGCTATTCCAGATAGATTATGTTCTAAATCTTAAAGTAAGAAATTTTGTTTTAGTTTTAGTTTCCAATTTATTTTGATCCTAAGTGCATTCTTTAAAACATTGTAATAGAATAATAGCATTAAAAAAAACTAAGAACATACATAGTAGGGGGAAAGAACTGGTAAAATTTCACAGGTGGAAAAGTTAAAGGGAAGAATCCTAAACTCCAGAAATAAGGAATCTAGAGCATGTTATTATCAACTTAGTCTTAAGAAAACTTTTTGGGTTTTGGATAAATCTAAATAAGTAATCTTGGAATGAATAATGTTAAACATATATATATATATATCCTTAAGTATGGAGAGAAAATAAGCTCTTATAAATAAATAGCATTCTGAATTATGAAAATTGTATATGGAAATATGGGAGACAAAATGAGTAATTTGGTGGGAAAATGTTACATGAATGGGATAGGTTTGTGATGGAGGCTTTGTTTTCAATATGATTATTATATGTAAGCAAATGTTTAAAGGGTGCACTTTAAAACTTCTAGACAGTTTCTCAGTTATTAAACCTTGCCCCTCCCCTTTTCTCCCTCCCTCCTACCATCAGGAAATGTAAATGTTTTATTCTCTTTTAGAGGTAAAGCTTATCTCCCTGGTTTAGTCATTTCTTTGGAAAGCAGTCTTCAAATGAGCAGAAATCAAGGGAGAGAATCCTCACAGCTATAAAATTTTTAGTTCTTCATACATATTTTTTTGTAGTAGAAAACTTAAGGTCTTGGTGTTTGGAGGCCTGTGTTCAAATTCTGCTTCATATGCTTGCTAATAATAAATATGCTTGCTAATAATACTGAGACCACAGGCAAAGGATAACATTCTAGATTTAAAGTTAGAAAGGACTTTACACATAACCTAGTATAGCCTCTTCATATTTTATAAATGAGGAAATTGGGGCCCAGAGCCATTAAGTGACATACTGCAGGACATAAAGGTGGTAATTGACAGAGCCAAGATTTAGCCACATGTCCCCAGCACTTTCATTACATCCAGAGTTAAGCTCTCAGAATTTCAGTTTTTCCTTCTCTACTAGGAGGTTAATATTTGTACTGTTATCTCAAGCTTTTTGTGGGACAAACGGTTTGTAAACTTTAAAGGACTATACAAATGTAAGCTGTCACTTAATGTTTTTTGCTTCTAGGTTCTCCTGTTTTATTTTTTTTGGTCTTGACAACTATTGTATCATTAGGTGTAAGCCAACTGCCATTGAGGAGGCTTGGGCAGGAGCCCTGCAATTTCTAATCTTACATAGTAGGTTGTGGCACTTGTATAAGAGTCCTCACACAGGATAATGGGTCAGGTGGGATTTTGAGCTCAGGTTATATCTATCCTTTGTTGTTCTATCAACTAGGCTCCACACATCTGCTTTAAACTAATGTAACTATCCACAGGTTTGTTTCTTCTTTATTTTCCATTATGAAATTTCCCCGTATTCCTAGAATAACAAGATATCATGAGCATTTGTTATTTCAAAAGATGGGAGGGGGAAATTATCCTTCTGACTTCAATTAATGTGGTTTTGGATCTAAGAGCCTTTATTATTCAACATGAATGAGAATAATAGTTTAGACAACTAAAAGTTTTTAAGGTAAATTTTTTCTAGCCAACACGATTACTTTGAACCTATAGGAAAAAAATAGTAATCATTTTATGCATATTTTGTACAATAGTTTTTAAATTTCTGCCAACATTGATATGTTTCACTTTCATGTATTTCTTTTTTTTTGATTCTTTTAGATTTACAGAAAGAACCAAATTTATAGTTTGTTCATTTATTTTATGTACTACTTCATTCAAAAATGCAAAATGAATTCATCCTCCCTGATGCTTAACCACTCCTTGCCATTAAGATAAATTGTGAACTGGTGAAAGTTCTTGTTGGGACTTGCATACATAGAAACTCCAAACTAGCTTGTGTTTTCAACCTGAATATTATATATAAGCAAATGTTTATAAAGGGGGCACTTTTAAACTTATAGACAATTTCTGAGGAGTATACCCAGCTCTTCCCTTTCCCTCCTCTCTCCTACTTGAACCGAAGAACTTTCCTTCAAATAATTGGCTTTCAGAATTCAGTGTTCTTTTTAATTAGACTAAAACAGGTATATAAAAGCTTTTTTTGACCGTGGTGTTTGTTTACTAAGAGCTGTCTCATTTTAAGTATGTGGAGCAATATTTCTTTGTTAGTGTTGTGATATGACATCATCTTGCACTGGATCTCATCAGGAATGTTCCATGGATGTTTTGTCATGGGATCCCCTTTAGTATTTTTGAAGGGAAACAACAATTTACCAACCACCTTATACTTTCTGTGAAATGATAAAAGAGCTGATACCTCCTGAAAACCTTGAAAATATTTTATTTAGCAATACTGATTTGTTTTCTATATTCTTATCTCCTGTTTTATTATTATAATGAAAATTACTATACATAGGATCTTGTTGACTGCCTTATAAGTGGGCAAAACATCTGTGAGACTGCAGCTATTTTCAAGGAAATGATAACCAGGAGGCATATATTTTGAAGTACTTAACCCTTAGGTTGTTAACTATTTTCCTATAACCTTTATGTGTCTACATTTTTGTAGATATGTAGTCCTCCAAATACAAATATGTCAACCCAATTTAATTCTTAGATATATTCTTGGACCATTGTGTGGAGCACTGCCTTCAATAATAAGAACACATTCCCTTTTAAATATGGTGAAAATAGGTATCTATTTTTAAAAGATACTGTTGGACACTAAGGACATATTTAATCTAGAATAAAATACAGGTTTTTATAGGGCAGTTTAAGTAACAGAAGAAAAACTTTCATAGCAAATTAAACTGATGGGTATTGAGTTGAATTTATTACACAGTATATGAAATCCCCTATATGATAATTACTAAATGCTGTTCAAACATTTAATTAAGCCTCAAAACAGTTTACTACATTCCATCAACAAGTCATTTAAACAGTGCTGTTAACTATAATCAACTGTCCCAGCTATTTGTTTATGAAGAATTAGCTTCCATATGATCATAGATGAATAAAATCCTACACTTTTTTTATAAAGGAGTAATAAAATTTAATGTTAAATAATAAACCACTTTTGAGTATCACATAGGATAAATATAAATAGCCAAATAGATTTCTATATAAGATATATTTTATTTAAAAAATTAATTCCAAAGCGGTGTTTGCAGAATTATCCTCGAGTTCAAGTGGAGATATGCCTTCTACAAAAAGTTTGGAATTGTGGGGAAATAGCTGGGGGATAAGTATGTTGATTGGAAGGAATATACTCTTCAGCTCACCAAAGACAGGCAGAAGGAAGACTGGGCCCTAAAGCTGCTGAGAAAAGGTAAGGAGTACATATATGAGGTGGGAGGAGAAACAAGTTAAAAATTAAAATGGGGAGTTTGATGCTTATAGTAAAAAGGGGGATCCCTAAAATAATGAATTTGGATTAAAAAGGTGGTGGATTTGGCCCAAATAGGTCTTTTAATTATGTCCTATTTTTTCTCAAGATAATATTAATAAAGCACTTAGCACAGTATATAACATAAAGTTGCTTAATAAATACTTTTTCTCATCTCCCTCTCCCCCCTTTTTCATACTTCCACTACAACTCTAATATTAATATATATAACTTTGTGTTCTCTTTACATTCTTAATGTAATCAAATAAGATGGTCTCACAACTGTAAAAGCTCATAAAAATTGGAAAATCAGTTCCCCACAAAAAATTATAATTGTAAAATTAAGTGAAAAAAATCTATGTACTTGAGGATGGGACTTTGAATTCTTTGGAATCATTTTATTTGAAATAAGCACTTGCCTTTACTGTCCTCGACCTGATAAAAATCAGAAATGTTGTTTAGATAGGAATGCTGTGTTTTATACCCTGCTCTCCCCACTCCCAAAAATGATTAGTTAAGATTGAATCTCCTAAACATTTTACCTGTTTTCATTTGCTTTCAAAACATGGTATTATCTCAGGCTGAGATGACTAATTCAATTTGATTATTGTATCTTAGATAAAAATCTTGTTTTATAAGCATAATTTATTTACCTTAAGATTTTAGTTTTATGGATTTCTTTAGTCTGGACATTCTTTTTTCCATATTGAATTTTAAGACTAGATTGCAAAAAATGAATGACAAGATCAGCACTATAACTTTTATATTTGGTTGTACATAAACTAGGCGCTTCCTGCAAGGAAGCCCAGTGCAGAAATTTGAAACAGTTCCTTCTTTTGGAAGGATAATGAGAACTGTAAATGGGTATCATTGTGGGTTTTCATGAATAGACAACCCATGACCTCTGTCAATACAGTAGTGGAATTGGAAAGAGCTTTTCTGAGGCAGCAATTTTTTATTTCATAGCTGAAAACAGAAGCACTAAGCATAGTTTTAGAAACAACTATGGTTGAGGAATTTTCATCTTAAAAAGGAATATGTATTAGAATTAACTATAGATTTATCAAGTAACTTTGACTTAAGAAAGCAGTGACTGCTTTTTAAATTTCTTTATTTGCAAGAATGAACATTTTGACAATTAAAAATATGATTTAATTATATTGCATGTTTGGCTGAAGCACTAGAGAGCACAGAGCATTTTGATTACATATTTTTCTTTACAAAGTCTTAGTGATAGTTAAGAGCTATATATTATTTCCTGTCTTAAGCTCTCCATTTGTATATATATTCTCAAAATCTTCCAGGATGATATGAGAGCATGTTCTGACTAGTGCCTTGAATTTCCTTCCTTTTAATGAAGACACAAAAAGCTTCAAAAAGTGATCAAGTAACATAAGCAGTATATAGTAGTCTAAATTAGAGTCTAGCAAATATATACAGTTCCATACCAGGACATCTTTTACTCCTTATTCCTATGAGGAAGAGTTGAAATCAGGAGACAAATTGAGGTTGGGGGGAGAAAGGGGAATGGAGAGTCAAATCTAGGGAAGTTGATGTTAATTGATACATTAATCAGATATAATTCACACAAAAAAATTTGGTTAGAATACACAAAGGAAAGGGCAACTAGTATAAACTTAAGTTGGTTCTTCTTGATGTGTGTAGAGAGCAAAAGAAAAAATTCCTGAGGCCATGCTTCATTATGAGTAGACTAGGGAAGATTTGCCATTTTTTTCACCTTTTTTTTTTTTTTTTTTTTTTAAACTGGTCCTTCCGGCAGAAAAAACTACTGAGTATATATGAGAGGAGACAGTGCCTTGAAAAGAACTTTGAGAGAATAATGAGGCTAATTTTTACCAACTGGATGTGTTAGAAAAGTAGTAAAGAATTTGGAATAGATATGAGGGAAAGGAGTATCTTAAAAGTTCATTATTGATTTCATTTAATGGCATTCTAGTTTTTAAGTTTTTTCTTTTTTCTTTTTTCTTTTTTTTTTTTTTTTTTTTTTTGTAGAGGATAATTTAAGCCTTATGACTTACTGTTGAATATTTTTTAATTAGTAGAATTCTGGCTGACTTCATTTGAGAGGGGTATTGGTATCATGAACTACTGATGGTAGTTTTACCAAAGGGGCTATATTTGGAGCCATGATCTGGCCTTAAATTCCAGCTTTGCTACTTAACTTTTTTATCTTTGGCTAGATCCTTCCCTTCTCTGAGCCTCGGTTTGTTATTTGGAAATGAGGATACTGAAACCAAGAGAACATTGTTCACAGTAACAGCAAGAATATGTGATGATCAACTATGATAGACTTAGCTCTTCTCAGCAATACAGTAATCCAGAACAATTCCAGTAGACTTAGGATGAAAATGTCATTAGCATTCAGAGAGAGAACTATGGAGACCGAATGTGGATTGAAGCATTGTCTTTTTTTTTTTTTAAATGGTCGCTTTTTTTTTTTTTTTTTTTTTTTTTTTACAGTTTCCCCTTTTTGGTCAGATTTTCTTGCATGACATGACAGATATGGAAATATCTTTAAAATGAATATACATGTATAATCTATGTCAGGTTTCTTGCTGTTTTGGTGGGGAGGGGCAAATGAGAGAGTAACAAAATTTAGAATATGGAGTCTTAGAAAAAACATGAATGTTGAAAACTATCTTTACATGTAATTGGAAAAATAAAATACTACTGAGAAAAAGAAAAAGAAGTGAGTGTGTTAGAAGAGATGAATTTAAAAGTCCCTTAATTCTAAATGATATGAGATAGAAATGCATTGGTGAGGAAAGTAGTTGTATTTTTTTAAATAATCAATTTATAAACACTGGTAAAAATTTTGTGGATTATATGCATTGGTGAAATAATTGTTGCTTTTAACAGCAACAATTGATGAAACTCTTCTCTTTTCCTAATAAAAATAAATGGTATTAAGTACAATTTATAAAGAATAGTTACCCTGAATTATATTAAATTAATTTTCAGCTATTAATGATTCTTTTGTGCATCTGCTACATAGATGAATACATAAAAATATGTATTCTGAAATACCTATTATAAAATAGCATTCAGTACTGTTAAATGAAGACATTCACTATTCAGGTGCCAAAGCATATGGGGATTTGGCCAAGTGGATATGAGAGTAACAATTTAAAATATGTTGGTAGAATTGCTGTTGTAAGCCGTTTTCCCAGTTATACAGTTGTATTGTCTTAATGCTATTTTTTCCAATATGAGTCATTTAAAAGTATACATTTTATATTATTTCATTTCCTTTGTCCTTTAAAGTACAAAATACTTAAGGCTGGGGATGTAAGAAAAGGATATTTCCAGATAGAATGATATCAGTAACAGATGGTGGGGACATTGCTCAGCAATAAATATGATTAATGTGATTAGAGCTATTAAGATTGTAAAGAGGAAGAAAAGAAGTTCAGCCCATCAATATGTGGCCAGCCATTGTTCTAACCTGGCTTGACTTAAGATTTAGAAAAACTCATTTCATTTACTTTAACAAGGTTCAGTTTTTGAAGTATACTTAATGGAAGGAATGTTATTTTTGGAATCCTTTGATTGGAACATAAGATCTATATAATTTCCTACATTATTAAAACATTTTCAATGAAAATAGGACAAAACTAGCTTGGGCTCATTTTAAAAACAAAACAAAACTAAAATCCTTTTGAAACCAGAGGACAGGTACCATTTTTTTTTTTTAGGTTATCTCGCTAAATGTTTCATTTTTACAAATATGATATTTAGTACTGAGAATGTCAGTTTTTAAACATGAAAAAAGTAAATTTGAAATATGTTTAGAAAGAGAATAAAGTGTCTAAAAAATCCTTAAAAATGATTTCTTAGTCAATTGTAACATTAATCTTAAATGGTAGAAAAAAGTCATAAGACTTATTTTCACACTGATAATTGAATGTCCTGGAAAGGAAATTTTTATATTCAATATTAGCTTAAATGTAATGGAATTCATTCATTATCTGGAACTTTTTTATGAAGAATAGTCAGAATTCAAGACTAGAAAGGGGAAGAGGGAAGATCATGGTATGAAAGACTACCTAAACCTGGCCTAGCAAATTTTTTTAATACTATGTCTATGAAATGAGTGTAAGCTGGTGATTTATTAAAGTTAATTTCTTTACCTTACTCACTTGGGAGAATCAAACTCATTTCATGTTCACTTTAGGAAGTATAATAAATGAAATTTATTTCAACCAACTATTGTCAGAGTCCTTAAGAATAGTTTTATAATTTTTTTCATGAAATTGAAAATGATAATGAAAATTTATTATTATTGACTTCACAGAACAAGTACAAAGTGTTATTTATAGTCTTAAAGAGTTGTGACTTGGATTCAAAACGCATCTCTCTTACTACTTGGCAAATAGTTAAACCTTGTCATTGGATGACATTAATCCCTATTAAATCATTCTCCCCAAAAAAGGAATGACCAAGGGTTGGACTTTGAACTGAGCCTTGTAGAATATTTAGTTAGATTATATAGCAAGGTATTTAGGATTGCAGATTTATAAAGCTGGAAAGGAATCTTAAATATCATTTAGTCTAATCCCCTCATAGAATGATTTAATTTATGTCACAGCTAGTAACAGAACTAGTGCTAGAAACTAGGCCTTTCTACTATTTCATGTAATATAACTTTTTCTAGTAGCAAGTATTGAATAATGTTGAAATAGGATAATTATAGAGGAAATAATATGCTATCTTAGATACATAATCTAGTATTACAATTATGTATATTCATGCCAATAGGAAGTTAGTTCAAGTATCAATTTCATTGTTGCCAGGAATTTTTTATTTCAGAAGAAATGTTATGATTCATAATATTTAAAAGATACATTGATTGCTTTTTTTTTTTTGCATATTATTTATACCTCTTAAAAGAGACTAAATGCATATTGAAATGTGTGTGCTCGACCCAGGGAAAAAAGTTACATAAATAACAAAAATCCATAGCTTGCAAAATTTAAACTCTCTAGTCCTTAATTCACAATTATCTAGATCAGTTTTCCTCAATGTTTTCATTTTCATACTCAGCATGTTATATCCTAAAAGTAGGAAGTGATATAGTACAGAGGGAAAATTTAATAAGGAATATGTCCCATGCTCTACCAAACAAATATTTGATTTAGAGCTCTGTGGCTCATGTCTTAATTGTGAAGTAGATATACCCTCCTCACAGCCAGGTTTGCCCCAAGTTCAGAGCCTGGTGCTCTGAAGGTTTCCTTTCCTCCCATATTTACCTTCCTTCCCAATCTCCCAATGAAGTCACCCATCTTGTTCCTGATATTTTTAAAGTTCCCTATTAATCTGCTATGGTCACAAAGTATTAAGAGATTAACTGTCAAATTAGCCGAATTTTTAAAGGGATCTTTGGAAACCAAAGTCAATCCAAAGGAGGGACTCTAATGATGGAAAAATACTGCTATACCTTAGACACAGGAGAGTTTTCTGTAATTAGGTTACCTTTTAGTTCAGTTATATTCTGAATAAGCTTGATTAGCTTTATCAACCTTATGGCTCTGGATTTAATCTAGTAGCTTTCCATTTTATTTAAATTAGTTTCTGACCCTTATTTTGCCAGAGAACTAAGTTGAAGAACTTTTTTTTTTTTTTATAATAGCTTTTTATTTTTAAAATACATACAAAGATAGTTTTTGACATTCACCCTTGCTAAAAACACCCTTATGTTCCAAATTTTTCTTCCTCCCTTTCCCTACCCCCTCTTCTAAACAATAAATAATCCAGTTCTACACATATTTCTACATTTATCATAGTGCACAAAAAAAAAAAATGAGACCCAAAAGAAAAAAATGAGAAAAAAAACAAAAACAAAATGTAAGCAAACAACAACAAAAAGAGTGAGCCACACTCAGTCCCCACAACCTTTGTCTGGGTGCACATTGTTCTATCACAAAACTATTAGAACTGACCTGAATCACCTCATTGTTAAAAAGAATCATGTCCATCAAGATTGATCATCATATAATCTTGTTAATGTTCTTTTGGTTCTCTTCATTTCACTCGGCATCAGTTTAGGTAAGTCTCTCCAGGCCTCTCTGAAATATTCTTACTGATCGTTTCTTATAGAACAATAACATTCTATAACATTTATATACCATAATTTATTTAGCCATTCTCCAACTAATGGGCATCCACTCAGTTTCCAGTTTCTGGCCACTATACAAAAGGGCTGCCACAAACAGTTTTGCACATGTGGGTCTTTTTCTCTCCTTTAAGATCTCTTTGGGATGCAGACCCAATATAGGGTTCAAAGGGTATGCAGTTTGATAGCTCTTTGGGCATAATTCCATATTGAAGAACTCATTGTTTTAAACTTATGAACTCTTAGACCTTTTTATAGTTGAAACTGAAGTTCAGTGTATACTTGGAGGTTGTTTAGATTGTGGTCAGGTCGCCTCATGAAGATTCTCATGGTTCTGGAATTTCATGATTTTGACCTCCCAGTTTTCCTTTTGCTAGTGTGACTAACCCCTGCTCTGTCTCTTCTGCTGATCTTCATACTTTTCCCCCTTACCTGTACCCCAAGGCAATGTTTTGGGTTATCTTTCTATATAGTACTCTCTGTCTTGGTGACCTCACTAGCGCCTGGAGGTTCAATTAACTCTCTGCAGATGATTCTCAGATCCTCCTATCCAGCCTTAAACTCCTGAGCTCCTAACCTACCCAAACTACCCATTCGACGCCATGAACTGGATGTTCCTTAGGCATATCAAACTCAGCAAGTCCAAAACAAATAACTCTGTCCCTTTCTCCTCCCTCTTTCAAACTTCCTGTTGGTTTTGAGGAAGCTGCCATCTTCTCACTTGCTCGTGTTTACAACCTTCACTCCTCATTCATATTCATTATATTCAAAATCCAATTAATTGCTAAATCACGGGATTTCTCCTAAATAAATAGAATGAATGAATAAATCTTAGATGTGCCCTCTTCTCTCCCTTATGCAGCCACCACCCTTGTTTATCTGCTTGTCACCTCCTGCCAAAGTGACTTAGTATTCCCAGTGAACCTGAGTGGTTCCCCATCAACTCTAGGATAAATAGAAGCTTCTTTGGACACTCTTCACAACTTAGCCCTTTCCTGTCTTCCTCTGGCACATTCTCTCTATGTACTCGGAGGCCCAAGCCAGCTGGAATTTATGTACAGAGCTCCAGGCCTGGAGTCAGGAAAATGAGTTCAAATCCTGATTCAGATGCATAGTGGCTATGAGACCCTGGGCAAGTCACTTAACCTGTATTTGCCTCAATTTGCTCATCTGTAAAAATGGGACAATAATAGCACTTACCTGTTAAGGATTGTTCTGAGGATCAAAGGTGATAATTATAAAGCACTTAGCACAGCTTTGGTACCATATTAAGGACCACTTAAATGTTAGCCATTTTTCTCATTTTTCTAAAAAAGATAATTTTATGTTTATATGCATATACCTACATGTATATTATTTAATAAATATATAATTTGTTTGAAAGATGAAATATAATATTGTAGCATTGATACCTACTTTATTTCCTCCTACCTATCTTTTTCTTTCTCTTCTCACCCCTTTCCTCCAGAGCATCTTTTCTCCTTCCTATCTTCTTTTCCAGTCTTTATAACTCTGCATTAGCTAGACTTTTTATTTTTTAAATAGTTTAGTGTGATGGAAAATCTGTGCCATAGAGACTAAATAGGAAATATATCTCATAAAGACACTTGTACAGTTGTGTTTTGGGATGGGAAGGAAGATACTATTTTAAAGTAACACAGCTTTGTCTTAATTCTTATTATATATAATTTGTTTAAATTAATGATAATTACCATTAAAGCTATAGTAGACTCTGTAGGTCTATAGTAAATTGTGAGGTTCTTTTAAAAGCAAATAGTGACTACCAAGGTAGCTTAACAGTTATAACTGTGGAACAAGGTTGACAAATCACAGTTAGTTTCTTAAAGAACTTCATAACTATTAGAAGCTCTGAAACTTCCAGTATGATACATTCTAATTTAAAAAAAAAAAAAGATTTTGAAAGGCCTCTGGTTTAAGAGTTCATATGAATTTAGGTCTGAATGTCATTGTTCTAGTCCAAGAAACTATGCCACATTTGTCTTTATTCCTAAGCAGTGTGAGTAGATGTGGACTAAGTAGAATTATTTTAGTAGATTTTTTTCCTTTTTTATTTTTCTCTATTAAGACACTAATAATATGCTCTCTGTATATTTACTTTTAGGTATTAGCTGCAGTCATTATATATTATTCTATAATGTTTTAGTTATCATATGCTGATGTTCATCCTAACAAGCAATTATTCAAAATTAAACAAGATCATCTTTTTCCATTTGTATGGATTTAAGATTCTATTCAGTTTCCACTGGAAAAATCAATATAAGGAAAATGTATTTTAAGTACAGTTCATTTTTCCTCTTCTATGTTTCTCATATCATATTTTCCACAAAGCATAATATAGTACTCCTTCACAGTATTATTCTCAATATGTGTTGGATAAACAGGTTGCAATTCTTAATGTTTTGCTTGCATTATGGTTTTGTTTCACTTTCAGAATAACTGAAGCTGCCATAGATTAAAAAAAATTTTTTTTAATTGATAAAAGGAAGGAACATATAGTATGCGATTCTTAATTGTGTATTAAATTTCAATTTTGTGACTGTCCTTCCATTTCTTATTTAGGAGATTTGCTCATTCCACATTCTCAAACTAGGTAAAGAAGAAGAAAACATACTGACTGTTGAGGGACCTGAATTCTGGCACCCTCTGAATAAATGAAACTATGCTTCTCTATTCAAGTATCTGACTTGACAGAGGAGATTAAACAACTCTAAATATGTGCATAAACATTTGCTTCATCGAGGAAGCCCACCAGACACAGAATAGCTTAGTGTATAGAGAGCAGACCTTGGGATTCATCTTGGGGTCCATCTGTGACACATAGTATATCTGTGACCCTGGACAAGTCACTTAAATTTTCAGTTTCCCTCCTTCACACACACCCCTTCTCCCCTGAAATTCTATAACATATAATAGATTACCTAGAAAGTGAGGAATCAGCATTCACTGGTTTCTTTAGTGGGCATTCCCTATATTGATAAAATCACAGGTCCTATCCAAAAAACAAAGATGTTCACTTCAACATTTGGGGTATGAGTCTCAGAGAAATTAGGTTGCCTTTGAAATTTTTGATAGTTTCTAGACAAAATTATTTAAGTGAACATAGACCCAGAATATTTTAAGCCAGAAAAATGTCAAATGTCAGCTTTTTAATAGATTAACAGTATAGATTTCACATTTTGTCATATGAAACCAGTTATGTTACTTTACCTTAAGCTAAGTCAGCTTCCAATGAGGAATATCAAACTTTTTTCATCAGGGTGGGGTACTGCCAGTGAGGAAGCATTTTCTACCATAGCAACTAAGTATGAGCTCTGTAATTTATAGTCGGGATTGCTTGAGAGTTCCGAAAAGTCAAAGTAAAGAGCCCAGACACCCAGGCCAGATGTCAAAGTTCTAACTTGAACCTTGTCCTCCTGGATCTGGCTCTCTTTAGGCCATGCTATCTCTTGCCATAAATATAAACTTCTAAGATGTTAAATTTAAGTATTAGGTAATTTTTGGTTCCTAAATACTGGCTGCTGGAAAGTAAGAGAACCAAGAATAAGCCATTGGTCACAGGGAGAGACCAAGAATAGTGATGAATTAGTATGGTCAGGTTGAAAGTTCAAAATGCAGGGGGGCATACATTTGGAAGAGTAATACCTTTGTTTTACAAAGGACAACATCCTAAGATGTGTTTTTTTAAATTATGTTAAGATTTCTTCTAATTTCTTTACTCTTTTAAAGACCTTTTATGTTAATAGTGTGTTATCTTTCCAATATATGATAGAATTTACTGTGGCCAAATAAATTCATTATTTGCCAACCAATCTTCGGGTGATTTGAGAACTTCAACAAACTCTAAATCAGTTGACAGAAACACAGGTTCTTAAAGATACAGAATTCGAGCCTCACAAGACAAATTAAAAAGGTTTCAGATTCAATGCCTTTTGATGGTCATGGGCATTGAAGCATCAGGTTCTAGAAAGGTGATAGTACTTGATGGGCTGAGTAGTAAAAGTGTCTTGGTAGTTGAATGGCCATGCTACTGACCTTGTATTCATAGGAAACTCAGTACAGTCCTTCAGTCTCTGCTTGTGAGCCTCATGGCAGGTGAGCATATTCTTGTATTTTCTAGAGAAAATGGACAAGTTGTCTGTTATTTGTCCATCAATAGAGGGTAGAAAGAACTCTAACCATCAATTCTGTTTGTGATACAGCTTTTTTCACTATAGTACCTTACATATGTGCCACATAGATGTTCGATGTATAGTTGCTGAATAAAGGATACAAAGACTAAAGTGTCCCCATACTAAAGAACAGTCAGAACTAAGGGAACTCTAGTTCCTTTTTTCTCCTCTATCTCAGTGCTATCAAAAAGTAAGTAAGTAATGGTAGAGTCTAAATTTAAATGCTAACTTAAAAAAAAAAAAAACAATTAACAAACAGAGCAAGCAGAAATCTAAATTTATATATAAAATAAAATTATATTTTTAAAATGTGTTCCTTTATAGAAATATTTCCTAGAACAACATTTAAAGAAGCAGCTACCTGATAGAGTAAATAGAGTTTGGACCTGGAGTCAGAAGACTTACTAGCTGTGTGACCCTGGGCAAGTCACTTAGTCCTGTTTTCTTTAGTTTCTTCATCTTAAAATGAGCTGGAGAAGGAAATGGTAAATTCCCGCAGTGTCTGTCAAATAAAGCCCAAATGGGATCATGAAATGTCAGATATGACTGAAAAATGACTCAAAAACAACAAAACAATATGTTGAAATGTTAAAGATATAATTCCTGTGATTAATTATGATAGGGTTTTACTTGTTTTGCTTTTTTAAATAGTACAACAGATAATTTAAAATAGATCAACAAAAACATTTTTGAAAATGAAGATGTTATAATGAGGATATAGGGAACATAAAATCATAAGCTCTAGATCTGAAAGGCATTTTAAAGATCATCTACTTTTATTTTTACCAAAAATAAACATGGAAGCTTAGAGAATTTAAGTGACTTACTTAAATGGTTTAAATGGCAGAAATAGGATTTGAAATTCTGGTTCCTTGACTTCAAAGATGCCAAAGAATTGCCTGAAAAAAGCTCACTAAGAACCTCACTCTAGGGATGGGGGGAACAACCAAATATGATGCATATGCTTGATAGCAATGCTTTGGGAAGTACGGTTTATTAAATTAGGAATGATAAGCTGATATATATAGGATGGAAGATTTGACAAATGAGGAGCTAGTTAAGAAGATGGTTTCTGAGAACAGGATTTGGATTTCCTAGCCACAGCTTAAAATCCTAGTCAGGAATTGAGGGCACCTAACAGATTGGCAAAAAGAAAATATATTTACAAATAGTTTTACAAATTTAATCAAAAGGGCTAATGAATTGAAAGAGGGAAGAGAAAACATTTCCCCACCAGACTAGCTATTGATATAAAGTATAGCTACATGTAGGAGAAAACTTGTAGAGACTCCCAGAAACTCAAAGGAAATACAATTAAAAAGAGGAATAAGAAATAAAAAACATGGCCTTAGGTTACTAAATTTTCCCCAAAAATATGTTGCTAAAAAGTAAGATGAATTATAAAGCCTAGCCAAAGGAGAAAAATTGAACTTCAAGTATCATAGACTTAGTAGGTGGTCATGATTGGAATATGAATCTAGTATAGCTTCTAGAAGAGAAATAAAATGGACAATATGGAGGGTGAAATACTGCTGCATTATTAAAATATGAAAACACTAAAATTAAGTTGACTACTGAATAACTAGCTAATCTTCAGTGAGGTGGCACAGTTAATAGAGTTCTTGTCCTCATGCCAGAAAGAGTCATTTTCCTGAAAGTGGAAGGTATAGCAAGATAAAAACTTGTTAAGACAAACATGTAAGGGTTTTATTGGACCATAAGCTCAATTTGAATTTTCAATTTTTTTTTTTTTTTTTAGTGATAGTAATAGCTGATATGAAATAGCTATGAAAATTGTGATCTTAGTTTCCATTTAAGAGAACTATAGCATCTTGGAACAAGGTAGTGATAGTTCTATAATATTCTACCCTGCTCATCCTACATCTAGAATATTGTTTTTAGTTCTGGGCATCTTTTTTTATGAGGACTTTGTGGAGAGTATCCAGAAATGATTAGCCTAGAGTTCATGCAATATAAAGATCAGGCAGAGGAACCAGGGATATTTAGTCTGGAAAAGAAATGACTTAAGGAGTAATATGATATTTGTCTTTTGAGTATTAAGGATAAAGGGGATTAAACTTATTGTTTGGTCTTACTGGACAGAACTAGAAGAAGCAGATGGCAGCTGTGAAGAGGCAAAAAATATTTGGGCTTGATTGTGTGGAGAAAACTCCCTAATACCTTCCTAAGAGGCTGCTATAAGTAGAATAGGTTGTTCTTAGCCCATCCACTTGAGTGCTCACTAAAGAATGGATGACCACTTGTCAGGTTTGCTATAGAAGGGAATCCATTTTCAGGTAAACACCAGATGATCTTCAAGATTCCTTGTAACCTTGGAGTTCTGTGAAGGTTGGTACAGTGCTTTACATGATGTATTTAATTTGTTCCTTCACTTTACCAGTTATTTAAAAATAAAATTGTATTACTTGTATACATTTTATCTTATTTTGCATTGCTTTTTAGATTCATCACCATAGTTATATGGTTCTCAAAATTTTGGTCTCAGGACTACAAGTATACTCTTAAAAAGAATTGAGAACCCATTTAGTAATAAGACTGGCATTGTTATGTGTTTTTGCAAATCCCTTCAATGTCTGGTATAATAGACATTCTCTGGTTATCTGTTTTTACATTCAATCTATATGTATATATAGATGTGTTGTATGCCGTATATGAAAAAAAAAATCTGTCCTTGTACAGATATGTATTTTGGAAAAATACATGTATTTTCTTGGGCAAATATTATTAAGGAAAAAGTTTTGATTTCACAGTCTCCAAGACTACTTTGGGAACTGTCGATTTAATCTAAGATCCTCATTGTTATATGAAGAAACATGGCTTATGAGCTCACTGTAGTTTTTGGTAGGGCCAGGTAAAAGGCACTCACACTTGGACTCTGGAGACTTCTCAGTTGAAATCAAACTCTGATACTTAATGTGTGTGACAAATCACTTAACTTCTCTCCCCTTTAGTATCCTCATCTTATAAAGTGGAGATGATACCTGTTTTACTTACCTTTCTGTTTCTTCTGAGATCAGATGTGTAGTTATATATATGAAGATCTTGCAACCTTAAAAGCACTATCATTATTCTTCTCTCAAGAGTCACCTGGTGAACGTAGAGGCTATGTGTAATGTTTTGACCTTCCTGTATAGTGGTGACATAGGAATTCAGTAGAAATTTTGACTATTTTTCACATAGGCTTTCTATTAACAGACAACCTAAGAAAAAGCTATATGGTTAATTAAAGGGAGGTAACTAATATCCCTTTAATGACACAAACATTAAATTCTTTCTTCTCTCTGGTAATGACCGCTATTCTAGTCACTCAGGTTTGAAACTACTGGAGACATCCTTGATTCCTGTCTCTCTCTGTGTATCTTTCCTCTTTTCTTTCTTTTCTCCCTTTTTCTTTCTCCTCAATGTCCTGTCAGTTGTCAGGTCTTGTCAATTCTTCCACAACATTTTTCATATCTGTCAATCAATCAGTAATTATTGTATTTGCCAGGTACCTGGGCTAAGGAGTGAAAAGGATAGGGTTTGAGCTTGGCTGATTTCCCTGGTATGGGGAATTCCTAGATGAGGAAACTCCCTGTATTCCTTGTACCACGGCACCTTCTCTATTACTTTGAGTATTAGCCAGTTGCCTAGAAACATTAATAGGTTCATGGATTGTCCTGTCTCCAAGGCCAGTTTTCCATTATATTGTGGTATGACAAAACAAAAACAAACAAACAAACAAACCCTGCCATCAAGAAGTTTTTAATCTAGCCAGTCAAAATAACATTCTCCTATGTATGTATGTGCACACACCCACAACATAATACACACAAAACACTGTGTGAGGAGTTGGAGAAGTCTTCTTGTAGAAGGCGGTACTGGAATGGTATCCAAAGGGAAGCCAAGCATTCCTAGAGGCCGAGGTGAAGGACCATAGCCAGTGCAAATGGGTAGAGGTTAGAAGCGTTCATGAAATTAAGTATTATGAGCAACAGTAAGAAAACTAGTGTGGCTGGCCTCTAGTCTGAAGGGTGATAATGTATAGTAAGATGGAAAGGTAGCTTGGAATTAGGTGGTGAGTCTTAGATGTAGTAGGGAGTTGCTGGAATTGATTAGCGAGGGCAGTGACATAGTCAGACATGTGGTTTAGGAAAATCACTTTGGCAGCAGTGTTTAGGATGGATTGGAATGGAAAGAAAATGGAGTTAAGAAAACCCATGAATGAGACTGATGAATGAGAGGTGAAGAGGACCTGAAGTAGGGTAATGGTGGAGGGGGTGTGTAAAAGAGAATAGATATTCTTAGAACATTATCACTCTTCTACTGAAAAATGTTCAGTGGCTTCTTATAGCCTTAGGTTCAAATACAGAATTCTTAGCAAGTAATTTAAGGCCCTCAATAATTTTACCTTTTTAGTTTTATTCCATATTACTCCTCTTCATGCAGTTCTCAATTCTTGTCAAATTGTCCTAATGGCTCCTTCCAGAATTTGACATCCAATCTTTCAAATGGTACCTTTGCCTTTCTCTGTTTCCTATATTAGTTTGTGGTTTCTTATTTGTGTGTGTATCCCATACATTCATTCTACTTCATTTCCTGCTAATCCCTACAATTTAAGCTCCTTATGGTCAGGGACTATTTGTTTTTTTTTTTATCCTCATTGCCCATACTTAATGACTTATACATAATAGAAACTTAGCATATGCATGTTTGTGGAATTGAATTGAACAAACAAAAAATCCAGAGCAACTTGGTATGCTTGAAGGAACACTAGTTTAGGAGTAAGAACTAACCTGGAATTTTGGTTGTGACGTTTATTATCCTTCTTAACCTTGAGTAACTACTCTTAGTCATGGTTTTTCTTCCTTTATCAGAGAAACGAAGGAGTGGGGCTAAAAATATCTGGCTCTAGGTTTTAGATTCCCTTTTGAATTTCTAAGCTCTGTCTTTTTTGTAAATGAGACAGCCCTTACTTTTTCAAACTCATGATACCTTTACTCATGCCAAGGGCAATTGTTCCATCCCATGTTCTTGCAATTGAAACTTAAGATAGTCAGCACATTAGTTGAAAGCATTATTTCTTTCTTCAGTCAGTGTTGTCTCTTGTCAGCACTGAAGCATCAGTATCACATTTATCAACATTGTATAAATAATTGCAATGGTTGCTAAAAGGCAGTGCTTGAGTTGTAATACACACACACATATATATGCATAATAGCCCAAGTTCATATAAGAATTTTAAGGTTTGTCAAGTATTTTACATATAATACTCTGAGATAATTTATATATGAGGGAAATGAAGCTCAGGGGAATGATGTGATTTGTCCACTGACACATATCCACCAAATGTCTATAAATTTTAAATAATATTTTTTGTTATTTAGAAATTTCAGTGAAAGCAAATATTGCAGTCACTTTCGTGACTGCCATATATTAGTTAATATTAGCATCGAAAAAATAATTGGGATTTTCTTGGCAAAAATAAAGAAGTAATTTGCCATTTCCTTCTCCAATTCATTTTCTAGATGAGGAAACTGAGACAAACAGGATGAAGTGACCTGCCCAGGGTCACACAGCTAGTAAGTGTCTGAAGTCAACTTTGAACTCCTTGACTCCAGGTTCAGTGTCTATCTATCATGCCGCCTAGCTGCCCCCATACAAAAAAAGACAAATTCCAGGTTAAAAGGGTTATGTTGTTCATGTACCCTGTAAAAAGTCAAAAGTTATTTGGCAATAGAACTTATTAAGAATGAGTAAAAGTACAGGTTTTTGATGTGTTTTCACTTAGGATTTTCTGGTTGTTCCCTATATGTAGAAGTCTACTTTGGAGAACCTCACTCCGTTATTATTTTAAGGATGACTGGAGGTTGGAAGCCACAAGTTGTAATGTTCTTCTTTTCTAATATATGATAGATCTCTGGGAGCAGGTTTCCTGGGGGGCTCCTGGAGGCAGCCTTAGTTTCAGTTCCAAGTAATAATCACCTCAAATGCAGTCAGCTGCAAAAAGTTCAAATCCTTTATTGTCTCTTCCAAAATAGCCCGGGTAGTTTTCTTAGAGGCCTATCTCTCTCCTTGGTTCCAAGAGCTCTTGCAGCTTTTCCTTTGCCTCTGCCAGCTTCAGCCTCCAGCTCTCCCTGAATCTCCAGTTCTACTGACTCCTGACTGAGGCTCTGTCCTTTTATATACTCTTTTAGAGGTGTGAACTCAAAGGTTGACTCCTCCTCCGAGAGAGTGGGACTGTGGGATCCTGACTTGTGAATCTCCTCCACTGAACTTGTGAATCTCATACTGAATCCTGACTTGTGAATCTCCCAAAAGTGTGAATGCCAATGAGTACTTAAATACATTAGTGAGCTAGAAAACTTGCTAAGTACCATGCTAAATTAGATAAGTGACTTAACAACAAGTTCCCTATAAAGAATTTGAGATTTTGTGAATGAAAGGTTATTTTCTTTTCTTCTTAATCACATTGCTCACTGAGTACTCTTTTCCTAATTTCCAGTCTCCTACTATTAGCTCATGTTGCATAGTAGAACTGGTGTTGAGGAAACTACTATGTCTCCTCCAAAGCTACTTTTGGCCCATGAGTCATGTTAAGGGTATGAGGAGGTAGTGCTGCCTCAGAGAAGCTCAGTTTATAGTTACTGTACTTTGTAATAACATATTAATTTCCTTGAAATAGAGATGTCTTTTATATCTTCACCTAAGCTCTTTAATATGCCCATGTAGCTTCTTCCATGATAAATGAACAAAAACTCATTTAAGATTTCTTTTAGGTAAAAATTGTAATAATGAGGTACCTGGACTTTAAGCCTATATTTCATTTTTTTTCTAGGAAAAATAGAAATATAGTACATAAAGTTAACTAGGTGTCCCTATTGTAGTTGTAGCGATACGAAGAAAAACAAAAGAATTTTAGATTTTGATAGCTTTAAAGTACTTCTGGGAATATGATATGCCTAAACTAAGAAATTCAAGACAGATCTAAATTTCCTCTTTCATTGGTTGTATTGATTTTTCCTAGGTGATATTCCAGTTAAAACCAAAAATAAATAAAAAGAAAGGTAAAGTGAAAATGAAATTTAGGATTATTTCTGTTGGCTACAGCATAAGAGGTACAACAATATTCCCCAAGGATGATGAAAATCTGTTCTGTTTTTTGATGGGTAATCCTCCAAGTACAGCAGAGATTTTTCCAGAAATATCCTCACCATCATGAAAACAAAGGAATGTTGACTGTCTTCCTCCTCTTTCCATGGGTAGTTCTTTCTTTCTCTTTCTTTTCAGTGTTGCTCTTGACAATTTTGGAGAGCTAAAAAATGGAAAAGAACAAAGAAAAAATAAATGAGAACCACAGATTCAAGAGTACACCTCCCTCAAAATCCTTATTATGAAAGTCCTTTTTAAGATTTTGTGATGTTTATGTCCAACAAAAATCATTTTGGGAGAAAAATCCCAATCTTGCATGTAACTTTAATGCCACAGAATTATTTAAATGTGTCTGCTTGCTACTGGGAAATTTGAGAGGAAAACAAAGGCTTTAGTTAAAACTTCCCATGATAATTTCTTAAAGATATGAGACATAACAAAATAGTCATAGCAGCACATTTTTGTGGGCACAAAAAAACTAGGAACAAAATTGCTCATAGATTAGGAAATGGTGAAGAAATTGTGGTATGTGAATGTAGTGGAATATTACTGAAAAATAAGAAATGATAGGAAGACTTATAAAAACAAAGCAGGCAGAACAAGGAAAATAATAAAATAACTATACTGATATGCCAATGAAAACAGAATATTTAATAAGTCTAATGATCAGTTTTGATGAAGTGGAAATGAGGATGTATCATCTTCTTTTTCATAGAGAGGTTTAGCTATATTGCAATACACTATAAAACCTATCTATGTCTTATAGTCCTACCTGCCATGGTGTGAATTGGTTTTGTCTGCTTTTTCTTTGTTATAAGGTAGGATTAGTGTAGGTGGTGGTTATATTAGGAAATAATTGTGACTTAAACAATAGACATTAATAAAATCTTTAAAAGATCATCACCTAAGTGTTTCTAAAAAAAAGAGCAAAGAGGTTAATTAAAATTATATATATATACATATATATACGTATATATATATATATACACACACATACACACACATTTATTATAACTAGTACATTAGATTTAATTAAGTCAAATTTATAGGCTAAAAGTTGCATTTTTTTTATGAGTTGTAGTACCCTCAAGTAACTTGTGTAAAGTACATTTATGTCATTAAAAAGAGAAACCAAGATGTCAAGATTTGAGACTACTTGTATATGTGAACAAGAAAAAAATCCTGTGACAAATAATTATCCTAAACATAAACTTGTTCCTAGAGGAATGATTCTTAATATGAACCCTGTATCTATGGTACTTTAAGCTCTACTTTTTCTTCACAATAGCCTTGTAAAATGGTAGCACAAGGATTATCATTCCTATTTTGATTGAAGAGGAAACTAAGATCCAAGTCAGTCAACAGTCATTTTATTTATTTATTTATTTTTACTGAAAAACCCATTTTCTCTCCCTGCTACCTTTCTCTATATCTCATTCTGTCCCTTGAACTGTCTGGAGGTAGGTAGCACATTTCACAATATGTCCTTTGGTATTATGTTGGTCATCGTGTTGATTGTAGTTCTTAGGTCTTAAGTGCAAAAAGCATCTATTAAGCACTTAATATGTATCTGGTGATATAAAACAAAAGGTAAAAAACAAAAAATTCTGCCTTCAAAGGGTTCAACTTCTAATGGATAAAATGGATAAAAACATAAGCAAATAATGCTATAAGTATAAGATATAGTGTATTTAGAAAGTGATCTTAGAAGGAAAACAAACAATTGGGTGTTTGTTGGGGATCAGGAAAGGCTGCCTGCAGAAGATGGAATTTGAGCTGAAGTATTGTAGGATGGAGATCAGAAACTAAGAGGTCAAATATTGAGGGCAAAGACTTGCAGCCAGAAAGATGTTCAGCCTGAGGAACTAAGAAATTCTAAGTAGTCTAGGATGGCAAAATCAATTTGCTCATGGACTTGTCTTAGATCAAACAAGTAGGAAGGTGAATTAAGACTGGAAGTTAGGT
Source organism: Antechinus flavipes (assembly GCF_016432865.1). NCBI lineage: Eukaryota > Metazoa > Chordata > Mammalia > Dasyuromorphia > Dasyuridae > Antechinus > Antechinus flavipes. Next base: position 389,307,962 of record NC_067401.1, read on the forward strand.
CTTCTGAGCTCAGAACTTTGTCCACACTGTCTTTTTAAAAAGCATTTATTAAGCATTTATTGTGTGCCAGGCACTTTACACATCTCATTTGATTTGGTCAGCTGTGACAAAATTCTGGGGAAAACTTTAATTTAAAAATGAAATATTCATATAAGATCTTTAGAAAAAGGGCAATATCCTTAGAAATCAAACAACAGTAATGAGCTGGTATTTCAAAAAATTTGTCAGGGCCTTAGAATTTTTATGTTTTTTTTTTTTTTTCAGTTTATATTCTCTTGCTTTCTAAAAAAGACTGAGGCAGCTTATAGAATTAATTACATAATTAACCTCCCCCTCTCCCCCTCCCCCCCCAACAACAACCAGGACAATTGAAAATAAGAAACAGAAGAAAAACAATTTAAAAGGACCAGAAGAATAGAGATTCCCAGGAACCTGGAATGAATTAGTTACTGCAGCTGAACAATGACTTTTAACTGTGACTTTTCAAAGCAGGCAGAAAGGGAAACAGTTTGGTTTATGTAGTTCTCATTGTCTGCTAAGAGGAAGCACACACACAAGTCTATGAAGGCAAATGTTTTCCTGGCACTAAATTCAAGGAGGAATTTGTTACGTGGATCCTTATATAAGAGACATTGGATAACATAATGGGTAATGTCTCCAACATAGATTCTGCAAGAACATTTTTCAAATGACTGCTTCCTATATTGACCCTTTAGGAAAGCAGAGGATATAACATTAAATCTCAACCCAGGAAAGATCTTTCTTCCTAGAGCAAAGATAACAGCGTTTAGGTACATTGCTTTCTGATTATCTAACTGAATGCACCCAGGAAGCAAAAAGAAGGGCTAAAAAGCAAGAGTTCCTTTGGGAAATGGAAGGTAAAGGGATATGTGTGTAGGGGCAATTTGTAATGGGCAATAGGGATGATCAAAAAGAGACATTGTCAGGAATTTGGGATGAACTAAAACTAATTTGTGCAGCTAAACATCCTGGAACTCCCTGAAATGAGAACACATGGGGTCAAGTACATGAGTGAAAGTTTGGCCTTGGCTTGGAAGGAAAAAAAAAAGGCTATTTCCTCAGAAACTGAAGGAGTTGAGGATTGGTGATAGCAGAGGGCTTTTGGCTTATGGAGGAAGAGAGATGAGGGAATCAGACTCTTGAGTCCAATCTAATGTTATATAGTGGGAAGAATTCAAAAAACAATTAAAAACAACTGGGTATCAGTCCCAGCTCTATGGCTTTATGAACCTTATAAATTACTTTATTTCTGAGCCTTAATTTCTAAAGATGTTAAGCATCTTTCTCAAATTTATCTCAGAGATGGAAGAGAACACAAAGACCATTCAATTCAATTTGTACCTAAACAACATAATCCCACATTTATGAAGTTGTCAGCAGCTGTTGGAACTTAATAAATGCTTGACTATTAAACCTCTATGTTGTGTCCAGTACTGTGCTAAGTTCTACCTAAAGGAGCTTATTCTCATGGGAAACAATCTACAAACATCTCAGGGGAGAGGATGAGGAAAGGCTTCCTGAAGAAGGTAGGACTTTAGCTGAGATGAGGAAAACCCCAAAAGCTCAGATCAGGAAGGGGAGACTTTCTGGTCCTGGAGGACAGCTAGTGAAAACCCTTAGAGTTAGAGATGAGGAGGGGCAGGACTTGCTGAATAGCAAGTGGAATAAGGGAGTAAGGTGTAAAAAGAGAGACAAGCTTTAAGAGTTTACAAATTGGAGGTAATGCAATTATTATTATTATTTTTTTTCACAAAAGAGGAAATGCTGGCTTTGAGAGGGATGTGAAAGGAGGATTCAAATCCAGGTATCCTGACTCCAGTATCCTGCTCCCTATAAGGGAAACCTCCAGAAAGAAAAAGTTCACTTACCTCTTCTAGGTGTCCATTCTACCTTTAGAGAGCTTAAGGCAAAGTTTACCTTTCTGTGAATTTTGGATCTAGCAGAACAAGTTTTACCCTTTTCAAGGTGATAATGGCTCTCCATATTTTTAAAAATGGCTATCCTCTCCTTGAAGTCTTACCTTCTCCTGGCTAATTATCCTCTGGTTATAATATCCCAGAAGGGAACTTTCCCAACTTTACATAAATGATGGAGTTGGTACCCAACTCAAGTTTGGCTCTCAAAGGCAACACTGCCCTCCACTAGGACATGCTGCTGCCAGCTTTTCACCCACTTCTGATAGGAAATGATTTCAAGACTTCACCATCCAGGTTATAGACACCTCTCCTAAAATGTGGCAGCCAGAACTGAATGTAGCATTCCAAAATGATCAGGGCAGACTATGTCAGTATCATCTCCTTAGTTCTGAACATTGTTATTTTCTGATTGCAGCACATTATCCTTTTTTTTTTTCCTGATTCATTGAGCTTTAAAGCCACTAAAATCCCAGGATCTTTTCTCAGATGTATTGCTTTTTAATCACTTATATGCAAAGTACTATGCTAAATTTGGGGGATATAAGAAAATTAAAAATCCTTCCTGCCCTTAAAGGGCTACCATTCTCCCGGGGACTGCATTACATAAACAGATGAAGTAAAAACAGGGTAATTTTAGGAGGCAGATAGCATTAACACTAGGGAAAGCTTGATAATGCAACTTTGCTTCCCCTTTTACCAGGTCTAGAAATCCAGAGTTAAAATCATTTTTCAGCTACACTAATTCATTTTTAATATCTAGTAATCTCTGTTTTACTCCTTTTAAGTTGGTTTTCTTCTGCTTTTATTTTCACTTGTGTGGATTTTTTCCACCCTTCCCCTTTAGATGCAAGTGGCATTTAAACTAGGACTAGAATGAAATTAAGAATTCTAGGAGGTGAAAATGTGTAGGGAATGAATTTTAGACATAATAGCCTGTAAAAGGTATGGAACCAGGAGATGGGATTCAGATTTCAGTGAACAGCAAACAGACCAGCTTATTTGCAACATAGTGTTTTGTAGTAATAGGAAATGTCACTTTTCAATAAACTCCTAGAGTTGCTTTTTACCTCTAGAGACGAATAAAAAATCTTTAGTTTGGCTTTCAAAGCCCTTCATGCCTTTCCAGGTTACTTTTATGGTACTCCTTAGTCTTATGATTCAGTGGCAGACTTTTCGCCGTCCTCCCTTGCACAAGGCTCTCCATCCCCAGACTTCTTTGCACTGGAACCCCTCTCAGCTTCCTAGCTTTACTTCAAGACAAAGTTCAAATTCCACTTTCTGCAACAAGCTGAGTCCCTGCCCCCACTCTTTCCCTGTGAGATTACTTTCTTTTACATTGTATGTATTTTGAATGTACAAAGTTATTTGCTGTCTTCCTGGTTTAGAATGTTAGTTCCTTGAGGGCAGGGAACTTGGTTGTTTTACTTTTCAAAAAAATTTTTTGACCCTCTATGCCCAGTGCTTCGTGCTGTGCCTGATAAGCTTTTGCTAAATACTTGACTGAAAAATCTATATTTTTGAAGTTTGAAGACAGATAATGTTTATGTTTCAATGTGTCACCTGGAGTCCCAGTAAATGTAAAAGTAAAAGTAAAATTCTCTTCATTTTGAACTCCTATTTTTAAAAGTATTGATGAATTTTGTTCTAGCATGATATATATGTACTGGCCCCCAAAACAGTAAAGCTAAACTTATTCAAAAGCTTGATTAGTGCTTAAAACCTTTTTACTTCAATATTTATTCATATACGTTTTACATATTTATTCATAATATATTCATTTCCCATTTACTGATAGAAGAGATAGCTGTGGTTTATAAATTAGTGAATTTATCCCATTTTTTTAATCTGAGGTTTTTTCTATTTAATAACTTTATGTAGTTTTGAATAATAACATTCTTTTAGTTCTGCTTTGTACGCTTTATATTGCTTCATGCAAATCTTTTTTTTTTTTTTTTTAATTCTTCAGAGTGCTTTTTCCTTTTGAGGCAGTAATTTTATTTCATGTGTACTCCACAGTTTGTTTAGCATTCCAACTATGAATATCTTTTTTTCCCCTTTGTATTGCAATTTGTGCCACTATGAATATTTTTGTATAAATAAGTTACTTCTTGTTAATAATTTCCTTAAGGGCATCAAACCAGAAGTGGGATTTTTGGGTCAGAGAGTATAGGCAGTATTGTAATTTACATAATCCCATTTGCCAGAATCATTAGACTAATACACAACTTCATCAACAGAAAATTAGTAAACCTATTTTCTCATATCTCCAGCAATGAATTTTGATATCTGAGAATTGTTTTTACTTGCATTGCACAGAGTATTAGAGATTTTCATTACCTTTTTAGATATGTGTTGATCCATGGAGCTTAAGAACTGCTTACTTTTCAATCACTTTTTTTTTTGGAGAATGACAAAGATTTGCGTCAATTTGTTATAATTTTGGATCTGACTTTCAGGAAATAAATTTTTTTGTAAGGATTCCCCCTTCTCCCCCCCAATCCATACATTTTCTTATTCCAGCTGCATTTGTGCAAAATTATCTGGTATGGATTTTAACAAAATTCTCTGCAAAAGGGATTAGATAACTACTTTGTAGAGGATAGGACTTTAGTCAGCCAACTAGCATTTACTAAATGCCTACTATGTGCTTGGCAGTGTGCTAAATTCTGGGAATACAATGAATAGCAGAGAACAGACCCAGCTCCCAAGGAGTTTTACAGTGTTATGGGGGAGCAAACAACTAAGTACAAACAAGATATGCAGAAGATAAACTGGGAGTAGTCCCAGAGTGAAGGCACTAAGGTGAAGGAGGTCTGGGAAAAGCTTCTTACAAAGGGTGGAATTTTGGTTAAGACTTGAAGGAAACCAGAGGAGATAATTCCAGGCAGAGAAGATAGCTGGGAAAAGTCAAGAAATGGAGTGTCTTGTTTGGAAAACAGCAAGAAAGCTAGGGTTACTGAATTGCAGAATATGTGGTAAGGAGTATGTTGTAAGAAGCATGGGAAGATCAGAAAGGACCAGGTTGTGAAGAGTTTTATCCTTGGAATGAGGAAAACCTGGGTTCAAGCCCCATCTCAGACATTTACTAGCTTTGTGATAAACTGTGCAAATCTCTGACTCTGTGCCTCAGTTTATTCACCTCTAAAATGAATGCTTTGGATATTAGATGGCCTCTAAATTCCCTTTTGACTCTAACCTATAATCTGATGATCAGCAAGATTTGTATGGAAACATACATTGTAATCTTGTCCTTCAATCAAGCCTCAACTACAAAGTACAGAGGAAGAAAATTCTTTATACAGTAAAGATAGCTTGGGACGACTGGATAACAGTCTGGCAGAAAATAGGGTTAGGTTTGCAACTTAAATCATATATCACAATATTTTCCAATGTATAAATGAGCTTAGTTAAAAAATACTATTAAAAAGTTAGGTGATATCACTACTGTGGAGGAATCCTGAATTTCTGAATTATTTGTGACAAAAATAGCATTATAAAAAGACAAAGTAAACTACTTCTATTATGTGAAATTCCAAACCTATTATGTTAAATATGCAAATGCATTTACAGTCCTACCATGGACAATACTGAGCTAAGTGGTGAAGATAATACAAATATATATCCTTTAACCTCAAAGAGTGTTTGGTAACCTTGTTTTCCAAATCCCAAAACAGTACATACAACATGACAAAGAATATTCTCATCATAAAGCTTCTTTAGAATTGTTGTTTTTGAATAAAATTAAATTATAAGATTATTCCTCCCTTCCACCCCTTTGAAATGTATTCTCAGGAAAATTCAAGGCATACCATTTTACTAAATGATACTAGTACACATTCACTGAGGACACTTTCAATAATTTGTGGGTACAAAGGCATATGTCAACATATGCTACATATGAGCTAATACTTGATTCTTGTTCTTCTAACTTTTATACTTGTGTTAAAAGCTCAGCTTAAACATAATGACAAGTTTACTAGACAATCTTTACATAAGGCAAATAGTTCTAGACCTTGCTATTCCTATACAATAAACATTACTATTGACAATGATTTTTATATTTTTAAATTTAAGTTATTTAACTTTTATTATAATAATTTTGACATCTTATTAAAGCCTGATTTATTTTAGTGATTAGTGTGGCTTTCTTTGTTTAGAAATATAGAATGACTTGTGCCTGACTGATTGTGCAGTCATGACATAGCTGAGGTGAAGCTCCAACATTAAACATTGTGAAATAAATCATTTTCACATTCTTGCTTAAGTGGCTATTTTAGTGTGGAGAAGCCCATTTTCTGTCGAAAGCTAACGCTAGTGTTTCCTTGACCCAGGGTCTCTACAATTTTTGAACAACACAGGTATGATAGTCTAGGAAAAGAGCTTTATAAATAAAAGAAAGTCCTGTAGAAATTAAAAAACTCTCACCCCTTTGAAGAATTCTGGACAAAAGTATTCAATTGGCACAATATGATTCACAGGTAGCATCAATGTACTATCCATGGCTTCCTTGTTGAAGCAGTAGGGATACTTTAGAAGGGTTGGCTTAGCCTAAATACAGAATATCTAGATTCTTTCAAAAGAATTATAAATGCCCATTAGCCTTTTAATTTATGGAATTTAGTATGGAATTGTTTTTTTTTTTTTTAACTAATAAAACAGCTCAAAACTTTTTCTCCTTTCATGTGAGAAAAAAATGAATTCTAGCATATTTATTATCTTTGGAAGTACCTAGCAATAAGGATAACTCTTTATTTTGATCCCTCAAATTCATATTTTGTAGAGGCAAAAAAGAATAAATCTGTATCATTTATATCTTCCTTCCCTTCCTTACCTTCTTTCCCTTCCTTCCCTTCCTTTCTTCCCTTCCTTCTTTCCTTCCTTCCTTTCTTCCTTCCCTCCCTCCCTCCTTCTCTTCCATTCTTCCTTCCTTCCTTCCTTCCTTCCTTCCTTCCTTCCTTCCTTCCTTCCTTCCTTCCTTCCTTCCTTCTTGCCTGCCTCTCTATATTTCTACTACCTAATTCAGTGTCTGAAATATAAGGGATAAGGAATTAACTTGTAGGTATAGGGAACTACCAAGTGAGAAAACTCCTTCAGCCAGTGCAGGTCAAGACCTCTGAAATTTATAGTTTTAATTGTCTAGAACACTAAGAATCTGTGACTCTGTCTTATAGCCAAAGGTGGGATTTGAACCCAAGTCTTTCTGCCTTCTAAGCCAGCTTCTTAGCCAAGATGCCATGATTCCCCAAACTGGAATAGGTGCTTAAATGTCCAGCAGCATCTCAGTGGCCAATAAATATTTATTTATTAGCACCAATTAAATGTCAAACAAGTACTAAAGTCTGGAGATTAAAAAAAAAGGTAAAAGAAAGACAATCTCTGCCTTCAAGGAAGTTACAATCTAATGGGGAAAATCACACAAAAGGGATGTGATGGAGAAGTCCAAAGACTTGTAGCTTGATGTAAAATGAAGAGATGGCTAATACAGCATTCTCCTTAGAAGGACATTTAGGGAAAAGATCATCCTTTTGCCCTCTCTTTAGAAGGGCAGAGAGTTGTTTGTCCTTCTTCCTGGAAGAGGACCATGACTCAGGGAGATGATGCCATAGAGTACCAATGAGGTGGAGTACCAAGGCTGATACTAATCTTAGCATCTCACAGGATGCTAAGGTTTCTGTTGCTAGGATTCCTGAGGGCACAATGAAGACTTCCAAAAGAGTGCAGCAAGTTTGAGATGATTTGTGTACATTTCATTCATTTTTATCCTCCTCTATCCCCTTGAGTAAAGAGACTTTTCCCTCATCTTTGTGGCCCCACTGTGTCCTCCTACACATAAAACATACTTGTTTGTGAATTGAATTGACTTTCTGTGGAGGGCAGGAGGTCTTAAGCTATTATCCTGTGTTCTCTTAGATGTCAGAATCTAAGTAACAAATAACCACCCCCCTCCTAATTTTTTTAATAGGTAAGTTGAATTTTTGAAGCAATAGTCATGGTTGTAAAGGAAATCAAATCTGAAATATTTCTATTTTTGTTAGGCACATTATTCTCATGTTAGTCTTAGAAAGAAGCTCTTCACTAATCTCAGTTTCTTCTACTTAATTTTGTTACTTTGACTTTCCTGAATGAGGAAGATGGCCTGGCTATAAGACACACTAAATGATAGCAGTATTAGTTTTGCTAAGTTTGGACTGAAATCAATTTCTAAATAACTTCCAAGATCTTATTTCTTTTGGCATGATATCTTACAGTGTAGTCAAAGGTCAGAACTCAGTAGTGGAAGATACAGGATTTTTAGACTAAGTAGGTGTATAGTATTGCAATCAAGTCAACCAGCACTTATTAAGTGTTTAATGATAGGAATTTGGATGTGATTATTTCATTATATTCTCAGTGAGCTATGATATTATAAGATGTATGAGTAGTATTGAGGAAATTAACTTTCAATTCAAAATGGGGTATAACTTGTGAAGAATTTTTTTAAGATTCTTTTTCCAAACCCCAGAAGTCTAGGGCAGGCCACATGGTGTATTAGAAAAACATAGGAGTCCAGAGATGTAGGTCCCAAGTCTGATTCTGTCATTAACTAAACCCATGACTCTTCTACGCTCTAGAATTTATTACTCTCAAGCATCTAAAAATTGAGGCTGTGATATCATGGGAAAAAGAATTGGATTTGCTATTTATTATCTGTGTTATCTGGCTTGTCACTTACAGTATGGGGTCCTTAGTTTCTGCAAATGTTAATAATGCAGTTGTTTGGATTAGACAATCTTTAAGAGTACTTTCAGCCCAAATCTATGATCTTGTGAGGAAACTGGGCTTAAATAGTTTTTAAGAACTCTTCTATACAAATAATTTGATAACTTTACATAATAGATAATTTATACCTCTTGGAATCAGATTTGGATCTCTATGTGTGAGTGTATATGCATACATATTTATATATTATATATTTGTATATATTCACTTTATATTGATGTTATACCAATAGCTTAGGACTGTACTGAGTTTTAGATACTTCATATATTTATATATATCATATATCAATATGATTTATGAATTTTATAATTATATTTCATATTTATATATTACTACATATTATATATAAAATTTATAATTATATAGTTATATATAAACACATGAGGTATCCCAAAAATCTTAGTGTATACATATATATATATACACACACACACACACATACAGATATATCTCTCTCTAAATATGTGTGTATTTATATATACACTTGTCTTCCCTCAATGTTAAGTCCTTGTAAGTGCTTATTAAATATTAATTGATTGTTTGGAAAGGACTTTATGGAACATCTAACCAAATTGCTTTATATTGCAGAAGGGTAGGCTAAGGCCCAGAGAGGTAAAATAATTGGATGAGTACTTTTTTATTAAGCCCTTATTATGTGCCAAGCCCTGTTCTAAGTGCAGGGGTTACAAATACAAACCCTTTCTTTTAGGGATCTTTCTAATGGGAGAGATCAGGGAAGGGAGTTATGGTATAGATGGTTATAAAGATGGTAAATGAAATTATATATTAGTCTTCTTCGGGGGGTATGATGCTCTTTCTGAAGGTGATCCCACAGATAATAAGTGGCAGAGTTGGGATTTGCATCCAGGTCCTCATGCCTCCAACTTACTTTTTCCCCTATGCCAAGTTGCTCCATCTCTTCTTGTCTGGTATGTCCTATTACTCATTAGAGTTTTTTCCCAGAATGTAAAGAGGAGCTGGAGCCCACACAACTTTTCATTGCTTATTAGTAGTTTCAATGATAGAAGCTAGTCATTAAAATAAGTTATTTTGATTATTTGGTAATGGCATTTCTATTCTTCATTGGTACAGAAACTAAGAATTGACAGGCAAATTATAATTGGGGCAACTCTTCAGGGACAGGAGGAAGCTGACCAAATCTGTGGAACCAATCTTGAATTTACTGAACATGGATTTATTTGCTGACAGTAAGAATTCTACCATAGGAAATAAACACTGTCAGCAGCAACATCTTCAGATATGAAGGTCAGCAATATTTTATTCAGAATATCATTTTTTACCTAACAACAATTTTATAAGAAGAGATAGACCCATTTACAGGGGTTGAGAAGAGTGGGAAAGATTCCCATCTCATCAAAGGACAATGGTGAAATGATTAGTTATATTCCAGACCATATTTGACTTAGTCAAAAATGAAAGATGCTTCTTTTTTCAGAGGCAGTATATATTGGATAGAACACTAATTTTGGAGATGGAACATTTGGATTCAAATCACATCTTTGCTATCTTTATGATCTTAAAGTCACTTAATTCAGTTTAATAAGCATTTATCAAATACCTGATATATACACACATGGTTTTATATATGTATAATGTTTCTACACATGTTTGTGCAGGTACACATACATGTATAGTACTGTGGTAGATACTAGGGATATTTAGATTTAAAAAATGAAATAATCCTTGCCCTCACAGAGATTTAATTTTTGTGGGGGGATTACAAGACAGATTTGGAAAAAAAAACAAAAAACAAAAAACAAAAAACACTACAAAGAAAGTAAATATAAAGTAAAAGAAGGGAAATCCTAACAACTGGAGGGATCAGGAAAGTCCTATGGTGGAAAGTAGCCCTTGAGCTGAGTTGGAATTAGGAATTCCAAGAGACTGGAGTAAGGAGGGAGAGCATTTCAGGTCTGGGTAACAGTCAGTGCTAAGGTCCAGTTAGTCAGGAAGCATCAATTAAACTCTTATTATATGCCACGTGCTGTCCTCATTGTCTACAGCTATAAAGTGAAAGGGTTGGATCTCTGAGGTCCCTTTCAGTTCTAAATGCTAGAATTCTTTGGCTTTTCCCTCTTTGCATTTTCTGTCTATCAATAGCTGATAAATATTTACTAAGGACCTATCAAGTGCTGTGCTAAATGCTGGGGATACATATGCAAAAGAAGAAAGACAACGTCAGCCCTCAAAAAATTTACAGTATTATGGGGGAAAGACTACCCACAAAAAGAAACGGAAAAGTGTCTGGGCCGAAGAACAATTGAAGAAGTGATGGAGAAATCAGGGAAGTCCGGGAGTAGTAAAGCCAGGTGAGAAATGAGAAAATCTCCAGAAGAGCAGAAAGAAAATAAATGATGAAAATTTTCATTCCTCTTTTTGTAGCTGTCCTGGGAAAGACTTTCTGATGGCTTTTTGGAGCCCTGGACATGAATTCAAAGCTATGCTCACCTTCAGGACAGGGGCATTGAAGGAAGTTCTTAGATAGTCATAAGCTGCAATGGCTTCCACTCCTGAAATGTGGCGTTTCAGATCACAGTCCTGTGGTCTGGAAGGGCAAACTAGAATCTCTTAGAACCTATACTTAGGAGGAAATCATCCATATTCATCAGATCCCAGACTTAGAAGTAGAAAGAACCTTAGCGGCATCCTGTTGAGCCCCCTTCAGCCTCAGAGATCCAACCCTTTCCCTTTATAGCGGTAGTCAATGAGGACAACATTTGGCTTATAACTGATGCTTCTTGACTAACTGGGCCTTAACACAGATTGTCACCCAGACCTGAAATGCTCTCCTTTCTTCCTACTCCAGCCACTTGGAATCCTAATTCCAGACCCAAGGGGAGAAGAGTTTCAATAAAGGTCTTGCAGGTAGTCGGGTCTGGGATTTGAACCAGGTTCTCTGGCACACATACACACAAAAGCCTTCCCTCTCTTCTGCCCTGTTGTTTCCAGAATTCTGTATTTCAGACATTCAGTAAACCTTTATTAAGCACACTCTGTATGCCAGACACAGTGCTTAGACCTAAGCAGATAATTCTAAAAAGTTCTGCAAGGCCCCGGGTCGAGCTACTCCTAGAATTCCAACCATGAGCATCTAGGACTCTGCTGGAATGTTTCCAATCCGGGGTTACTTAGTCTCCCATAATCACCAACTCTGGGACAGCTGCCCTCTTTTTCTCTCTGGCCTGCTCTATGTGCTACCCCGGGTCAGCAAGACCTGCCTTCAAATCTTCCTTCTGACCTTCAGCAGCTGGGTCACCCCTGGCAAATCATTTGACTTCTTTCAACTGTAAAATAGGAACGAGGGTGCTGGGGTACTTAGCTCATAGCTGTGGAGAGGGAGGCTTACCTGGGATAAGGGAAGTTTAAAAGCTGCTGTTTCTTTTTTTGCACGTCGGGATTCTGTATGGGACCCCAGTGAAACATATGGAACACTTGGAAGATTTAGAATGTTGGTGTCTGAACGAATGGATGTCCCTTCTGTTCCTTAGCTGGTATCTACCACGTGCTAGGCTACCATGCGAGTTAATCACTAGCCACACAAAGATCAATCATATTTGCTGCGGCTCAATTTCCCAGGTTCTCATCCACAGCTTTCCTGCGTCCTTTGGAAAAGGGTTGCTTTACTTAATTGGGCTACAGCTGGATTGAAAACAACCCAGGAGAAAGGTAGGAAGAGGCTTCCAAGCTGGAATTAAGCTCCAACAGTTAGAAAACGTTCACTTGGATCTGATTTTCATTATCAACAAGCACCTATTAAGGACTTAGTTTGTCACCAGGGATGCAAATAAAGACAAAAACACAGTTCCTGCCCTAAAGGAGTTCACATTCTAATGGATAGACAACATGCTATTAAGTATATACAAGATATATGCAAAGTAAGTAGGAAGTAATTACTAGGGAAAGGCAGGGGAGGGGCCTACGGGAGGGGTTTTGGAAAGACTGGCAAAGAACTCTTGCAGGCGCTGAGATTAGACCTGAGTCTTGAAGAAGACCTGGGACCCCAGACAGCACAGGTGAGAAGGGACAGGGTTTCACGCATGTGGACATTCACCACCGCCATCATCAAGGGCACCGTCTTCCTCCTCCTCATTAAGCTTTTGTACCACACACTGTGCGAAATATGGGGATATAAATAAAGACAAGAACGTAGTCCCTGACTTCAGAGGTGCTCACATTCTAAAGGGGAACAGAATGTGCCACTATAGAACATACAAGATATACACAGGTGTGTGCATGTGCAAATTATATATAGAGAGATAAATATATCATGTACGTATCTACAATATAAAGGGGAGGTAATCAGAGAGAGGGAACTAGCTGGGGTGGGGGGTGGCAACTGGGAAAGACCTCTTGTTGGAGGTGGGATTACAAATGAAATTATAAAGAATAAAAAGAAGGCAGAAGATTGAAGTGAGAAGAAAGATCATTTCAAGAATGGGAGACCGAGATGAAAAGTTATGGAGTTTGGAGATTTAATATCCTGTGTAAGGAACATCAAGGAGGTCAGTGCCATTGAATCTTTGAGTTGCAATGCAGCAATTAAAATATCCATGGCCTAGGTTTGGGATTTTTTTTTTTTTTTTTTTTTTTTTTTTGTCCTGTGAGTTTTCCAGGATCATTTGCATAAGTCCCTTTCCTTACCTGCTGGTAAGGTTTAGGGTCAGAGTTCAGCCTGCTGGCTGAAGGGATAGAAAACAAGATGAAAGTATTCAATAGACAACTTTGTTTCTGTCTCTGACTGCAAAATAAAAGCTGAACTTTACATCAACATCTCCACTAAGGGTCTACTGAAGGCATATAGAAAATTCACACAAGATCCATTTTTATATGGCTTTATAAGTCCCAAGGTGGGTAAGGAAAAAAAAATAAACAAAGGAACTCATACTTGGAATGTGTTCAGTACCATTGAATGGCTAATTGTTTCTTATTTTCATTCTTCCTTTTTTTTTTTCTTTTTGAATAGAAAATCCTTACAAAACATCTATTCATTCTACAGGTGAACATTTCAGGAATACCAGATACTGACCTTGGCAAGTGTAATGGAGTGAGACACAGTGATTGATCTGTGTATGCTGTTGCTAACATTTATTTTGGTATTTCATATAGCAGCTTAGGAATATTTTAGCAATAGACGAGGAGAATTTATGATTTTTAATTAATGAACACAATCAGTACTTGGAATCAAAGATAAATAAATGGTCAAAATACAGTTCAGACTTTTATAACTTGTCTTTCCCTCAAGGAAAAACTTTTTTTGGTCTTTAAAAAAAAACAATTTCTCAGCATAGAAGCTGTTAATTCTTAACTCTTTCTTTTTGTATTATTGTTAATCCGTTTAACGGCTTGTGTAACCAGCTATCCAAGAGAGGAGGTCAGGTAGGGCTAGGGAAAGAACAGTTCCTGATTGTCATAACTGCCACTGACTCTAGATGGTTGGTGCTACTGAGAGAGCTCCTCTGTTTTTTCATCTATAAACAGACTTAATGAGGGAATTTCAAGACAAAAAAAAAAAAGTATAAAGAAGAGTGTGAATGTATAAATGTATAAATTTGTGTTAGGAACACTTCTGGCCCTCTGGTAAGCCTATGGGACTTGCTAAAGAATGTTTGTTTGTTTTAAATTACATAAAGTAAAATTCAAGGGATTGCAAAGGAAATCAGCTATACTGATTATAAAATACTAAAAACAAAACAAACCAATTTCACAGACTTTTAAGAACCCATAATAAGTTAGTCCAAGACTGGAGAAGGAACCATGCCTTTTGTTAACTAGCATTTGTTAAAAATATCTATTACTTTTTTTGGAAGTGGGAAGAAGTTATACTCACTATTCAAAATCGAGTGTCAATCTCTATGTGTCAAGTACTGTGTCATGTTTTGAGGATACAAAGAAAGGAAAAACAACAATGGCAACAATAACAAAAACAGTCCCTGGTTCCAAGGAACTCACTGTCTAATGGGAAGGCATCATGCAACTATGTACAAATGAACTATGTACACAGGATGAATTGGGAGGATGTGTCAGAGGGAAGGCACCAAAATTAAGGACAGTTGGAAAGGGCTTCTTGAAGAAGGTGAGATTTTTAGATAAAACTACAAGAAAACCAGGTGAAGAAGGGAAGAATTCTAGGTATTGGGGGCGGGGGTCAGCCAGTGAAAATCCATGGGAGTCGAGAGATGGGGTGTTTTGTTTTAGGAATAGCAAGTAAGCCATTGTCACTGAATGGTTGTATTTGTGGAGGGAATAAAGAGACTGTAAAAGGAGGCAGGGCTAGGTTATTAAAGGATTTAAAAGCCAAACAGGATTTTACATTTGATTCTGAAAGTAATAATAACTCCCTCCCCCCTTGTTGGGTCTATTGAATAGGAAGCTGTACTTTTTTGGATGATCAGATTGACAGCTGAGTAGAAGATGGACTAGGTGGGAAGGAACTTTGAGGCAGGGAGGACCTGCCAGAAGAGTATAAAAGAAGGAATGATGTTATGAATAGATGACTGATTGAAGATGGAAGGTAAGAGAGTGGGGAGTAAAAGATGTGGCTTAGGTTACAAGTCTGAGAATCCGCGAGGATGTCAGTATGTTAGGAAGAGATTGGGGGGAAAGATAATGAGTTCAGTTTTAGACATGTCTACAACTTGTCTATAAGATAGTCTGTTTAAGATGTCCAATAGACAGTTGTTGATGCAAGTCTGCCCTAATTTTTTTTGCTATTTTTATCCCCAGCGATTAGCACAGTGCTTAGCTATACATAGCCCTCACTTAATAACTGCTTTCCCACTCATTCATTCAGAGAACAAAGCTGTATGTAGTAGACTTGTCCCAGGATATCACAGCTATCTATATAAGAAGAGGGAGTGGGGAAGAGGTGGTTGGAAAAAGTGGAAGATGCCTGGACAGGGAAAGCAACCCTTGTCTGGAAGCTATAGATGGCTGGTATGCCTAGGGGTGGTGCGATGGCTTCTCTGACTGCTTTCAAAATGGTAGCTCCAAAGGAGGGCACTGGAAGGGCAAGACAAGGTTTGCCTTAACCATATTTGAAGTTCTTTGTGGACAGTATCTAATAATATAGCCTTTAGCACAGGGTATTAGAACATAAATGAGATATCTAGATATTTGTGGGTGGTTATCCCAGAGGAGACAATGATTTAAGATTTTAAAGACAATTTGAGGCTGATATTCTGAAAATTGGGCTTTTGAAGAGAATGTGTATAGCTTCTTTCTCTTTCAAAAGAAGTAATAGATTCTTTATTAATCACTGAGTCTTCTCAGGTCCAGCAGCTCACTGCATTTCACTTCCTTCATGAAGGCCTAGGAAAGGTAATTGAATTCTTCCTAATTTCACTCTACCAAAGCTTTTAGGAGCCTTGATTTGCTATCATAATATCCTGGTTCTTTTGCTTGCCTCTGATATGGATTCATTCGTTAATTCCATACTGCTTCACTGTTTGCTCAGTTGTCTGTCTGTAGAAGTATGGTTTGTTTTAGGTTTATTTAACTTGATCTGAAGAATATCTTGTAGTACTAAATTCAGATGTCTTTTCTTGAAGATAAGGAGATCCTATTTGGAGGGCTCCTTTTCTTTACCGCTTTCAAGTTTTCCCCCCAAAGTTGAACATGCTTTGCAAAGTGGTTTTAAGCACTTTAATTCTCATTAACACTTTGGAATGTCCCCTAGAAGACTATCAGCTATGTGAAGGCAGGCCAGGTTTTATTTTATTTTAGGTCCCCCATAAAAGCTAAAGAGCTAGGTTGAAAGACCTGAACTTCAATTAAATAATTACCTCTAGGCACTTTGAGGTAATTTTCAGTATGTTAAATGAAAGCATTTTCTAGTAGTTTGGCATCTTAAAGTATCTTGACATTTTGAAGTGTAGTTATCCCAGTGAAACAGAAACTTCCCAGATTTCCCTGAGTTGTTGCCTTCCAAGAAAGAAAAGATTGGGTTCATTCTTTCATCAAAATCCACTTATCATGCAGCTGTTTCTTGGGAGCTGGGGCAATTAGGCTTCACAGTGTTTAGAAGACTGAGCTCAGACTCAGGAAGACTCATCTTCATAAATTCAAATCCCACTTCAGACACTTACTAGCAGTGGGCAAGTCACCTAACCCTGTGTGCCTCAGTTCCTCATCTGTATAATTAATTGGAGTTCCTGAGGTTTCTCATCTATAAAATGAGTTGGAGATCCTTTGAAAGGTAAAATCCTTTGTTAGATCACGTGCCAGTTTTTCATTTAAAAAAATATGGTTGTAAGTTCTCTCAGAATCAGTCTGCTCATTGGTTCTTGTCCAAAATGTATTTCATTTGTCCCAGCATTGGGAGAGCGAGAGTGTAAGGTTTAGCTGCCATTCTGTTGAAGAAGTTATCATTTCATGAATAAAATTTGGTAGCTTATAGCCTACAAGTATTTGGGATCTTGGTGAAAGGCACGAACATAATACAAAAAGAGGCAAAAGTCACTTCCTGCCCTCAAAGAGTTTACAGTCTAAAGGAGGGAGAAAGGAGGAGATGGGGAGACTGCATGCAAACATAGATACAAAGTAATTTCTATATGGAATAACTGGGAAATAATTTAGGGAGTGAAAGCACTGGAATTAAAGGTGTTAGGGAAAGCTTCTACTAGAAGATGGGATTGTGAGAGAGAAAATACTGTTTTAGAAACAACTCGGGTGACTAAATGAGAACCTTGTTTTCTCGGGGCAGGGCATTCCAAGCTGCCCTAATAGCAATACTAATCTAGTATTCAACTTTCCTTTTAGGGCAAAACAGCCCTCCATTGGCCCAGTTAAAATGAGGCAAAAATGTTGATTGGCTGTGTGCTCCAAATGGATCTGAAAAACTATATAAACCAAATCTGAACATAGTAGGGAATTTGCTATCTCCTAGCACTCTTCCTGTGTTTTCACTTTATATTTCTTTGCCTTTCAGTTTGGGTAGCTGATTTAATCTTTAGTCTTGTGGATCCCCCCTGGTGGGTGAGATTCTCCTTGAGCTCTCCTGGAACCTAGGGTGAGAAATTCCCCAAGCCTGGAAATATGCTAATATACAATAATGTACAATATATCTATGAAGTAAATACAAATTATGTGTGTGCATGTGTGTGTGTGTGTGTGTGTGTGTGTGTGTGTGTGTGTGTGTGAAGGATCTGTGTAAGTCAGAAGATTGTGCTTGAGCTAATATTTTATTTAAATAGTTTTTTTTTTTTTTGTTGGGATGTTCTCTATTTATATCAATTAACTTTCCCTACTACCTTTTCCCTTTCAATCCTTTGTAACATAAGATTTTAAGAAAAAAAAATCCAAGAAAAAGTAGAAGAGAAAATTTAGGCCAGACGAATTGATATGTTAAAAAAAAAAAAAAAAGTAAACTGTTACATTCCATATTCAGCCACATTGCTTCCTCTACTGAGGAGGGGGGAACAATTTGCTTGAACTGAATTGAAAAAAACTAGGGATTTTAAAAGGTGAAGAGGGAGTATATTCTAGGCACTTTTTTGTGTCTTTCAAAATATTTAGTCTTGTAAATCAGTTGGTGAAATTGGGAATCACAACCTGGTTTCTGTTTCTAACTGGAAAAGCTTCTAACAGTCCTCTAAATTTCATTTGTGTAGGTAGCTTCCTGGTGTGGAAATTCCATTCACTGATTGAGAAAGCAACTTATTTATAGCTTATCCTGTTGGAGTGTAAAATGAAAATTGGCATAATAACTCGGGCTTGCCATACAAGCTGATTAAGAGAATACATTAGCTGTGACTTCCCATATGCCTCAAGCAAATTACAAATAAGGTGCTATATTTATGTATTAAATCCTTAGATGTGGTACTGGATTTCCTCAATTCCACGTTCTGTCAAAATATGGGAATCTGACACTGAAGGTGATGGAAATTTCCCACTGAGTCATTTTATTGGAGGTGGGGTTGTGACCTTGCCAAAATTAATTATGTGCTTCTTTGACTAAAGCTTTGATTTCTTTAAAACAAAACAGAAATGGCTGCTAGATTTCTTATTTCTCATCCTGCACCACACTTAATATCTACCAGTGTTGATGATAGGCCTAAAAGCCTGTTTTTAGATTTTCCCGATTCAAAGCCCACATGTAAATTTCTTCAGCAGAGATCATAGAATCCTTGCTAGTTGGAGTGGAATTTCTATCATCTCTACTTGACACTAAACTCTGTCTGGCTCCTCCTAGGAATGAAGAGCGTTGCAGCTTTCAGTACATGAAGACACTACCTTTTCAAAAAATATCTTTTGGCCTTTAAAATCGGAGGGAGACAGGCTCATACTACACCGACTGAGCGAAGAGTTAAACAGGCAATTTCACAACTAGAGAGGGCCTTTGTGGGTTATTTGCTTTTGCTCTCACAAAGCATATTTAACCTTTGCTGTGGCCTGTTTATCCAGCCGGGCAGAAGACCTTCTCTATTTAAACAATGAGAGTAAAAAGGTGCAAATTCGACTGCTGCTTCCCCACCCAGCTAGCCCCGAGGAGGAGCTGGCCCCACGGTCCCCCTGGAACCATTTGAATGCTAATGTCTTTGAGCACGACCATCTCTCTAGCACTCAGCCTTTTGTCTTTATGATAATCCTGCTTCCCTTTCCTCTATTTCACCTCCTTTTTTTTCCTTTTCCTTTTTTTTTTTTTTGCCTTTAGGATCTACTTTTGTTTTTGACTGGATTTAAATTCCTTGGTCTTTCTTACTGCTTTTATTTGTTTTTATCCATTCCCTTGTAGTCGCCTCTGAAGTAACTGCAAACGCCTGTCAGTTTGTCCTACCTTTAGGTCTACCTTTTGATTGTCCAGTGAGAGGTGTTTTTGCTAAGCATTATTTTCTTCTGATCTCTTAAATACGTCAGAAAACCAGCCTTGAATTCATTGGGGATATCTGCTAGCTTGGATTAAGAAAACAAACAATTTGTGTAAGGCCTGGATTGTGGGATAAACCCCACCTAAAGAAGTAAGATTTACATATGTTTTTAAACCTGTTTCAGGTGTTTATTATTTGCAAACTGAGTCCCTTTTTTTTTAGGCTAAGCTGATTTTGAATATATTTTGATGGTTCCACCTCTCCTAGAAACCTACTCAAACTCTCAATTCAAACATTTATTGACAGCTGGGTTTCCAGCTTTTTTACCTATCTGCTGGGGTGCCAGTCACTAAAAAAAAACAAAAAGATCCTACATAGGCCCAGCATGGAGAGGCTTACTTTCTGAAGAAAAACCAAATCTACAGATTAATATATAATATAGACCAGTTTAATTATACCAATACCAATAATATAAATAGATCAATTTAATATATACCAAGAAGGCAGATTTGGGGGAGGGGGAAAGTGGGAAATCACTAAAATATGGGGATTGGGAAAGGTTGTGTGTAAGATGGTGGTATCTGGGCTGAGTTTTGAAGAAAGATAAGGGTTCCAAGAGGTGGAAATGAGGAGAAAGAGCATTCTAGATTTAGTCACAATCCACACAAAAGGAGGGAGGATTTGGAGAAGGGTGGAAGGATACAGTTTTACAGAAAGGAAAATCTGAACAATTTAGAAAAGTGGATTTCATTGCTATGTTCTCGAACATAATGTCTATAACAACAACAATAATAAGTAGCATTTGTTATACACAGTGCCTTAAAGTTTGCAAAATGCTTTATGGATCTCATTTGAGTCATTACTTTGCTCCTGCTTATTTCCATATTTTGGCAAGTCTCTTTGATTTAATTCTAACAAATCTCCCAAATTTCTGTGTAAGAAAAAATTTTAATCTATTTTATTTTTGTTTTTTAATAATTAAAAAATTTCAACATACATGCAAGAAGGTTTTTTTTTTTTTTTTAACATTCATCATTGCAAAAGCTTGTGTTTCAAATTTTTCTCCCTCCCTACCTCGACCCTCCCCTAGACAGCAAGTAATTCAGTATAGGTTAAACATGTGTGTAATTCAAGAATATTTTTTAAAAAATTAGAAATGGAAATAGAAGTCCATATTACTTCTCTGTTCCATTTTGTGTTCAGTTTCTTCTATGAAATTACACCTACCTCTAGTTGAAGAGGAAATAAGGGATTGGATTGTTGGTAGGAATGTGAAATTTGATAAATCAGGTTAAAGATACTGTAGGATCATAACTTTAGAATTGGAATGGCCCTTTAGGCCCAACGTCCCAAATTTCTTCCTTCCCCTTTTACATATGAAGAAATTGAGGTTAAGAAAGTAAAACTGCCCCATGTCATGGACAATTTAATGATAGTTTATCCTTTTAAAAGGCTTGCCAATTAATTACTTCAATAATTTATGAAATAAATCTATTTTATAGGTGATGGATGAAATTAAAGCTCCTATTTGCTCACAGCAGTCCATGTTATGTATTAGGATTCTGTTTAATTCAGTAAATTTTAAGTTCCTATTATCTCAGGCACTGTAGCAGGTACAATGCTAAGTCTGGGAATACCTAGACAAAAATCAAGTAGTCTGTTCAGTAAATATTTAAGTACCTACTGATAGGTAAAGTGCTAGGTTTGGAAATACAGAGATAAAAATCAAGTAGTCTGTTCAGTAAATATTTAAGTACCTACTATGTGACAGGTACTGTGCAAGTACAGTGCACAGGTCTGGGAATAGAGAGACAAAAATAGTCTGCAGTAAATATCCAAGTATCTACCATGTAACAAGCACTGTGGAGGTATAATACTAAGTCTGGAAATACAAAGACAAAAATTTGATAGTCGTCTCTGGGAACTTACGTTCCTCAAGAGAGAGTTAACAGATAATGCATGAAATAAACAAAAAAATTATATAAAAAGTTTAAATGCCCCATAATTTGGGATATTATTAATTAGGGGTGGGGATTGATTGGAGGTTGCCAGAATAGATTTCATATAGGAGTTGGGACCTGAACTGAGCTTGGGAAGGAGCTAGATTTCTTAAGAGACAGAGGTGAGGAAGGACTATCTCCCAGCATGAGAGATAGCCGGTGAAAAAAGGGGAGGACACAGGAAGTCAAGTCAAATCAAATGCCTTTTTAGGTAAAAAGGAATAAAGCCTCATAAGCCTGAAAAAGCAGGCTGGAGCCAGATTGTGAAGGGCTTGAAATGTGGAACAGAGGAGTTTAAATTGCAGTAGTGGCCTGTACTCGGGGGCTGTTTTTTTGCCAGCTGTGAGCAGGATGAATTGGAAAGGGGAGAAATCTGAGGCCGGGAGACCAATTAGGAAGATAGTGGAGTAGTCCTAGGGAGAGGTAATGAGGGACTTGAGCTGGAGTGGGGAATTTGTTTTTTTGTTGGTTTTTTTTCCCCCTTACTGAACATAAGGGGATAGATGTGAGGGATATTGTGGTAGAAATAACAAGTCTTAGAAAATGATTTGATATGAGAGGGAGGGAGGAGGAAGAGGGAATCCCTTGTGTTAAAGTGAAAGCGCCTGAATTCCATCTCTGGCACTGACTGCCACTGGGGAGTTCAGGACAAGTCACTTAATCATTTTGGATCTTATCTGTCAAATGGGTGTGGCTTGGACCATTGTGAATGTAAATTCACCCGAAACAGAGACAACAGGAAAGTTTAGAAGAGGAGTGGATTGAGGCAGGGAGGAAAAGGATGAGTTTGGGACAGGTTTAGTTGAGATGCCTGTATTGGCACAGTGTAAATATTCAGTAGGCATTTTGAAATCCTAGAGAATGATTTTTCTAGAGTCATATGTCCTATTGTCTGTTATATGGAAATTAATTTCAGTCTTAAGTTTTTCTGATTCAGAAAAACCTCCCTATCGCCCCATGCCAGGCTCAATTTCTAGGTTATAGGCACAGAAACAGGAAGGAAGAAATGTCTACCTTGAAAGAGCTTACACTTATTTATATATGTACATATATGTGTGTGTGTGTGTGTGTGTGTGTATGACATTCACCTGATATATATGTATTTTTTTTTCTCTCCTACCTCCCAAGGAAATGTAAACTCTTTCAGGCAGACACTATATATGTATGTATCTCTGTGTAAACACACATATTCACAAGAAAATTTGATGAGGGAGAAGGAAGACAGTAATATTTAGGGATGTCAGAAAAGGCTTCTCTTTGGAACTTGAGCCGATCTTTGAAGGAAGCTAAAGATTTTAAGAGGAGGGAAATAAAATGCTATATATGGGGACCTACAAACAGATCAATTTGACCAGGACAAAGAATAAGTAAAGGGTAATAATGAGAAATCTTGAAAGTTTTAAAGAGCATCAGGAAAAAGATTTGAAGAAGTAAAAAATATATATATAGCAATAGCTATGTATTTATATGTCTATGTATGTATTTAAGAGAATATGTATATATTTATATGTTTGTCTGCATCCATGTATTTATATATTACATGTTGATAGCTGTTATATATAGGTATATGTACATATATGTACTTTTTCTAAATATTTCTTTGTATCCTTCCCTTTCCCCAATCATGAAAAGTCATATTATTTCTTTTTAAAAAGAAGAAAGAGGGGGGAAAATCTACATAATCAATCACTACTTCTAAAAAAAAAACCCTCAAAATGTATTGAAAAAAATTGGAAATTTATGCAATGTTCCTTATAGGTAGACCTCCCACCCACAAAGAAATGGTAAAAAATGCCTTCTTTTCTTTTCTTTGAAGTCATGCTTGTTCTTTGTAATTTTGCAACATCTATTTACAATTTTCTTTGTGTTTGTTGTTCTTCATTTTACATTGTTGTCCTCATTGTGCATATTATTATTATTATTATTTTGCTTAGGCAATTGAAGTTAAGTGACTTGCCCAGCGTCACACAGCTAGAAAGTGTTCAGTGTCCTAGACCAGATTTGAACTCAGGAACTCAGGTCCTCTTGACTTCAGGGCTAGTGCTTTATTCACTACGCCACCTAGCTGTCCGCATATATATATATATATATATATATATTTTTTTTTTACATATCTTTGTATCAGGTTAATGCAAGTCTTTCCATGCTTTTCTGTATTATCCATATAATAATTATAATAATAGTGAGCACTTACATAGTCTTTGAAGATTTATAAAGCATTTTACAAACATTAACTCATTTTAGTCTCATAGCAACTCTAGGAGGCAATTATTCCTTTTTTTACAGATGAGGAAACTGAAGCTCTCAGTCAATAAACATTTATTGAATGTCTTCCATAAGTCAGGCACTGCATAAACCCTTGAAGATACCAAAAGAGACAAAAGACAGTCTCTTCTCTGAGGGAGACTTCAAACAAGCAAATTTATACAAACTATATACGAGATAAATAGGAGATAAGAGAGGGGAGGTGCTAGAACTAAGGGGCTGGGAAAGATTTCTGATAGAAGATAGTTTTAGTTGGGACTTAAAAAGAAACTAGGGAAGGCAGTAGGTGGAGAGGAAAGGGAGAATATTCTAGGCATGTGAGGCAACTAGAGAAAATGGTGGAATTGGAGAGTTGGAGTCTTATTAATGGAACATTGAAGAGTCGAGAGTCATTGAATTAAAAAGAACTGGGCAGAAAGTGAAGTATAAGAAGACTGTAAAGGTAAGAGAAGGCTAAGTTATGGAGGATTTTGAAAGCCAAACAGGGGACTCTTTGTATTTGATCCTGGAGGTGATTGGGAGGTACTGGAGTTTATTGAGTTTACAGGGGGCTTAGGTAGCTGGATTCATGTCCTCCAGACCCTAGGCCCAGTGCCCTCTATCTACTGTACCACCTGGTTTTCATTTCTTACAACTCAGTAACTTTCCATTACATTCACGTTCCACAATTTCATTTAGCCACTTTCCAATGGATGTGCAGCATTTTTTTCTACCACAAAAATTGCTGCTATAAAAATTTTGGCCTACATGGGGTGTTTATTTTTATAAATGACCTCCCTGTACTATATACTTAGTAGTAGATTCTCTGGGTCAAAAAGTATGCATATTTTAGTCACTTTATTTGCATAATTCCAAATTTCCATAGTAATGACTGGGCTAATTGTGAAGGACTTTTAAGTGCTAAATTGAGGAGTTTGTATTTTGTCTTCAATGTAGCAGAACTAACTGTTTTTAATTCAGGATCAGACTTGGCTTCAAGACAATTGTGGATGAGACTTGGCAGTAGATTGGGTGAGAGTGGGAGGTGAAGGATCATGAAAAAAGTCAGAGATCTGACTCTAGCAACCTATATGATCTGGGCAAGTGCTGTTACCTCTCTGGATTGCAATAGCCCTTATTTGGAAAATGAGGGGCGTAGACCAAATGATCTTTTATGAGCTCTTTTCTAAATCTGGATTCCTATGATCCTTTGATTTGTGGTTGGGACCTTGGATGACCTGAAGGATGGTAGTGTCCTTAGGAGAAACGGAGAAATTTGGAAGAGGGGGTGGAAATAGGGAGTTCTGTTTTGAACATGTCAAATTGGAGATAGGAAATCTAGGGGGACAGATATAGCATGGCAGTTCATGGTCATGAACTGGAGCTCAAAAGAGCCATTAGAGATTTAATACACACATCTGAGAGTCATCTTCATAGAATTACTTATTGGATACAGGGGAGCTGATGATACCACCAAGAGAATAGAGGAACACATAGGACAACATCTTGAGTTGAGGGAGCCCTGTTCTGATTCCAATCCTGTAGTCTTTTTATTATACCATAATGTTGCATGTTATATATTATATTTCCTTACATTACATATATCACTCTTTCCTCTTCACTAAGAATTGGGAAAGGGCAACAGATTTCACCCAAAGGTAAATATGACAATATTTTAATAATATACAGAATTTAGAAAAGCTCCCATTTAGAAAAGCTCCCCTTTATAATCTTAAACATACTTCCCTCATTGCTAACTTTCTAAATAAGTACATAGTAATAAGACTTGAGGCCAAGAAAATTCAACTACTTGGAAAAAGGAAGTAAGGTTTTCTAGTGTTAACACACATCCTAATGTTATTACACAAAATAGTAAGTGCTTGACAACACAATAAAAAAAAAAAAAGTGGTGGTTTGACCTGGAAACATTTTCTGAAAGACCAATCTTTCAGCTGAAGGCACTTAAAAAAAAAAAATAGTATTTTATTTTTTCTAATAACAAGTAAAGATAGTTTTGAACATTCATTTTTGTAAAACTTTGTATTCCAAAATTTTCTCCATTCCTCTCTTACTTCCTCCTTCTCAAGACAGCAAGCGATCTGATAGTAGGTTAAATATGTGCAATCTGAAGGTACTGCTCTATAAGCTAGACAGGTGCCTTAGATACCTCTCCATGATATAGTTTGTAGAATGCTGGTCTGGGAATTGAGAAAACCTGAGTTCCAGTTTCTCCAGGGGTATTTATTATCTATGTGACCTTGAACCCTCTCAGTCTCTGCTTCTTCCTCTATAACATGAAGAATTGCACTTGATAAGACTTTCCTTTAGCCCTTAATCTAGGATCTTATTAAGGAATTGATTTGTTTGATGAATGAAGTTTCCCTCAGCTATCACTTATGAACTATCTGGCTAACTCCCCGAACAAAAAGGTGATTCAGTCCAAGAAGAGTATCACCAGCTGCATCAAAGTCTTTACATACTTCTATTTCTCATTCAATTTTTTTCAACAAAAGAGTATCTTACTTTTTTATATATAAACATATTTATATAATTATTTTGCTGTATAAGAAAAATCAGACCAAAAAGGAAAGAAAATGAGTAAGAAAATAACATGCAAGCGAACAATTTTCTACAAGTGAGAATGTTACGTTGGGATCCACACTCAGTTCCCGTTAACCTCTCTGGGTGCAGATGGCTCTCTTCATCACAAAGTCATTGGAACTGGCCTCAATCATCTCATTGATGGAAAGAGTCCATCAAAATTGATCGTATAATCTTTTTGCTGTGTACAATGATCTCTTGGTCCTGTTCATTTCACTTAGCATCAGTTTGTGGAAGTCTCCTGGCCTTTCTAAAATCATCTTGCTGATTGTTTCTTATAAAACAATAATATTCCATAACATTCATATATCATAACTTACTCAGCCATTCTCCAGCTGATGGGCATCCACTCAGTTTCCAGTTTCTTGCCACTACTAAAAGGGCTGAAGTCTGTTGTGCCCTCCTTCCAAGTCATATAGTGGTTAAAGCATGGTCCTTAAGGAGGAAATCTAGCCAGTAACTCCAAGATATCATGGGAGGGACCAGTGATCCCCAAAAAACAAGTTTTTAAAAGCTTCTGTAGGTACCCTGTAGTGGACAGAGGGAGGGAAGGGTGGGGAAGGGAAAATAGAGAAGGAGGAAGGAAGGAAAGAAAGGAGTCATGTTGCCATGTCTCTGATGTCAGGATCCTCTTCAAAAGTGAAGGATAAACAATAGTGACAATAATAAGTGGAGTGAGGAGGATTGAGAGTAATGATTCGTTTATGTTAATCTAAAATTAATATATTAAGAATGCTGTTGATATTAATAATTGCTATATAATACATAACGTCTATATTATTTATACTTTCTGAATTAAAAATAGGTACACAACTGGCAAAGAATATTCATTTTGCAAGGTCTTATGAAAAGTATACTCTTTTTTGGAAGGAAAACTACATTTTTATTTCACTATAATTAGTTTCCTCTGTAATCTTCTATATTTAATTTTATACATTTCAAAACATTCTTCGGAGGAGTTCCTAGAAATGATCAGTTTACCAAAGGAGTTGATGATGGTGGGATTTATAGATTATGGTTTGCAAAGCATTTTACATATATTCTCATCTGATCTTCACAACAACCCTTTGAGAGTAGGTATTATGATTATCTCCATTTTACAGATGAGGCACAGAAAGGCTTAGTGATAGCTATTAAGTCTCCAAGGAGGGATCTGAACTCAGACCTTTCCAATTCCACCTTCAGCATTTCCTCCACTGATTTAACTGCTGAAAGCTCTACTTACTTTTCTTGCAATAGAACCTACCTAGAAAAATGTAGAGAGTATTTCCCCCTTATAGATGTGAATATTAATAGAATACCATTGAGCATGCAAACCTGATACAATCTAAGTACCACTATGTAATTAATTGCATTATTATTTAGCATTATAGCATTAATGATTTGATAGGATTAATGGTTTGTCTGATGAAATGGATTTCACAGTCTTCAAATTCATTCCTTCAGACGCATGGTTCCAAGCATCTAGTTGGTGCATTGGATAGAGCAGTAGCCCTGAAGTCGGGAAGACCTGAGTTCAAATCTGCCCTTAGACACTTACCACTTCCTATCTGTGGGACTCTGGGCAAGTCACTTAACTCCAATTGCCTCAGGGAAAAAAAAAGGATTCATGCTCCTTGCAGATCTTAACAAGATTTTTATGACGTAGGATACTGATGAAACATCATTATTGTCTGAGCTTTTGGAGAAAAATTTCTGAATTTAGATTTACTTTCAGATGACAGACTCATAGTATAATGCTGCTAGGTCTTTTTAGCTTCATAAAACCTATCAAAATTTTTTGAGAGATAATTCCAAGTATCCCTGAGACATTGTTATAAGTCTAGGATATTATAATTAATTATATAATATTACATCTAATATAATTAATAATTAATACCTAACATCACTGATTTGTAAGGAGTGACAAATATAAATTTAGGTCACTGGTGGAAGTCTATAGGATCATAGATTTGGATCTAAAAATTATCTTAAGGTCACACTATGAAATACAGCCTTCTCATTTTATGGAAGAAGAAATTGAGGCACATAGTACAAGATTACACAGATAGTATGTGTCTGAAGCAGGATTTGAACTCAGTTGTTCTAATACAAATTCAGGGCTAAATGCACCTCATAATACCATCTCTTCAGGAGAAAATGAGAAAGTAGATAGGCCTCCAGGTATACCTGGGAGGAATCCTGAAGAGTTGAGATTAGTGGGTTTAGATTTTAGGATTATATAGCTGATAGATCCTGGGGTTGTAGAATGAAACTGTTAAATATGACCAAAAAGGTGGGGTACCGTTTGGAATGAACTTTATAAATCCACCAATGACATGTTGAAATGTAAGCTCCTTCAGGGCAGGAACTGATTTTGATTTGGATATATAATAGGTGCTTAACAAATGCTTATTGGATTAGATTACTGGGAGTCAATGGGAAGGGAGGCTAAAAATAGGGAGTTGGGGGGATGTGCATCACAGATTGTGGTCCATTTACTGGGATAGAAATAGAAGCAAAAGATCTGGATTTTGCCTCCTATGGATCTGAACTGGAAAAAAAGTGTAACTGACATTATGCAGAGTACTTTATATACATAGCAATAATAACATTTCTGTAACATGTACCGTGTTAAGCACTTTATAATTATCTCATATGATTTTTGTAACAGCCCTAGAAGATAGTACATTATTTTCGTTTGCTGAGGATGGATTTGAACTCAGGTCTTTGTGACTTCTGGTTGGATGCTTTTAACCACCTAGTTCTCATTGTTCCAATTTTATTGATGGATAGTTGAGCCTCAGAGCGGGGTCCCACAACTGATAAATGATTAATAATAAATGTTGCTGAATGCTGTTGAATGGAAATTTCAGGAACGATTCAATTTATTAAATGACAACTGTGTGCTAAGCTCAGTGCAAACACAAAATCAAGTGCCTTCAAAGAGCTTACAGGACATTCAAAGTTGAATAAAAGAGCCACATACACATAGAATAGGATATAAATATATTTAATTTTGATTACTATATCCCTATATCAATAATCTGGAGATTGTAAGAGAGGTAAAAGAACCCACATGTTCAAAAATGTTTGTAGCAACCCTTTTTATAATGCCAAGGAACTGGAAATTGAGTGTATACCCCTCAGTTGGGGAATGACGGAATACATTATGGTAAATGAATGTAATGAAATATTACTGTTCTGTAAGAAATGATGAATAGGCTGAGACATACATGAACTGATGCTGGGTGAAGTAAGCAGAACCAAAAGAATATTATACAAAGTAACAACCAGAATGTGTGATAGTCACCTGTGATAGACTTGGCTCTTTTCAACAGTAAAGTGATTCAAGGCAGTTTCAATAGACTTGTGATGCAAAGTCCCATCTACATCCAGAGAGAGAACTATGGAGACTAAATGTAGATCAAAGCATATAGTATTTTCATCTTTTTTTGTTGTTGGTTGGTTGCTTATGTTTTTTTTTTCCTTTTGATCTGATTTTTTTTTCAGCATGATGAATATGGAAATATCTTTAGAAGAATTGCACACTTTTAACCTTGCTTGCAATCTTGGGAAGGTGGGAGGGTCAGGAGAGGGAGAAAAATTTGGAACACAAGGTTTTTTGAAGGTGAAGTTTGAAAACTGACTACATTAATTTGGAAAGATGGACTACCAATTAAATATTAAAAAAATAAAAAGCTTTTATAAAGAAAAAAAAAGTTATGGTACCCTTAACAAAAATAAAAAAGTTACAAGGAAGGGAGTGTTTGGAATGAAATATGAGTTCTATTTTGGATATATTGTGTTTGAGATGTCTACTGAACATCCATTTCAGGGGCATCCCATTTGAGATGTCCAAGGGGCAGTTGGTGAGTTGAGATTAAACCTCAGGGAGAGATTAGGGCCAGATGATCTTTATCTGAATTATCAGGATAGAGTTATTGTTGTAAATTTTTTCAGTCATGTTTGACTCATTGTGACCCCAATTTTGGGCAGAAATGTTGAAGTATTTTTGCCATTTCCTTCCCCAGCTTATTTTATAGATTAGGAAAGTGAAGCAAATAGGATGAAGTGAGTTTTCCAGGATCACATATCTAGTAAATGTCTGAGGTGGGATTTGAACTCAGGAAGATGAGCCTTCTTGATTATAAGCCCAGTACTCTATTGTGCCACTTATCTGTCCTTGGTTATTAAAGCCCATGGAATTTATCATCAAGTCAGAATAGTGGGAAAAGAGAAGGGATCTCAGGACAGAATCTTGGAGTAAGTCACACTTAAGGAGCTTGCCTTGGAGGAAGATCTGGCAAAAGAGAAAGAAAAGGCACTGTAAGAAAGGTGAGGAGAACCAGTAGAGCAGAGGATCAAGGAGAATTCTCTGAGGTTGCAGATATGTCAGAATTGAGAAAAAGACTTTGGATTTGATGATTAAGAGATCATTTGTACTTGTAGAGAGAGTATTTTCAGGTGAACTATGGGGTTGGAAGCAGAGAGTTTAGAAGAGATTGAGAGGAAAATCTCAGGTGTAAACTCCTTTCTCAAGAAGCTTAGCTACCAAAGGGAAGAGATAATTTCTGTGTCTCTGTCTCTGTCTCTGTCTCTCTGTCTCTGTCTCTCTCTCTTTTTTTCCTCTCTCTCTCTCAATGTCTAATACTTACATAGAGCGATAAAGTAAGGATTTTTTTTTTCAGAATTGTGAAGATGTAGATATGTTTTTAGACAATGTGGCAGCAGCCAGTGGATAGGATGAGATTGAAGATTAGTAAAGGCTGGGGATAAGAGAGGCAATAATCTTTTGGACATTGGAATGGGATCCATCACTTGTGCATGTTCAGGTGTATATCTTAATAAGGAGAAGGGCCACCCCTTATTATGAAATAATAGAGATGAATGTAATAGAGGAAGACTTCTGAGTGATGGGAGATGAGGAGGGGAGAAAAAGGAACTCTTGGTGAATGACCTCTGTGATTTCTGTAAAAGATGAGTATGAGGAGAGGGGGTACCATGGGAACATTGAAGAGGGCTGAAAATGAGGTTAAAGGACTTAAAATCTGCCTTTTTTTTTTAACCTCTGTGAAAAAATAGGCTTCCCTTTTTCTTCAGGTTTTTATAAAGGCAGAGCAAAGAAATGAAAGAATGAGACTAGTAGAATCAAAAACAGTGTCAGGTTTTCTGAACAAAAGGCACCATGGATAATAGGATGAGTCTACTTTAAACCAGAGATGAGACAGTATTATATGTAGTCATTATAAATTATCTATGTGGAATATCCTTGTGCATTCTGACTTTTTTTGTTGTTGGATAGCTGCTGCTATGTGTACTACTGGAATAGAATGGGATAATGAATTGAATATTGAAGTATTAGAGGATTGTCTTCCCATAGTGAGGGCCCAGTTTAGATTATGCAACATAAATTTGTAGTGACTCACATAGAAAGTTCTTTTGATTTTTCTCCAACTCATTTCAGTGACACATAATTAGACTTGAAAGCTGGAACCTGGCAAGAAATGAAAAATGATTGGGCAAGAAATTTAAGTATGAAGAGTACAGAGTTGATCTGATTCATCAAGGATTTGAGTTAGAAAAGGAGCCAATGTTGCATGAATGATGTTTTGGGAGAAAACTGAAGAGTAGAATGCTCTGTGAAGATGTAGAATGCTTTAGAGATCAGAAAAGAGAGAGAAGGTTGGGATGATATACATTTATATATTGGGATTTTATACATTTATATTAAATCTCAAAGAAGAGGTTATTAAGTGAATGTGGTAAAAGGAGAAGCTGGAAATGCCAATATGGTGAGAAATATTCTGATTTGTCTACCATAATGAATGAATCAAGGGATGACTGAATATGCAACCAGTGCTGAAAAGAACGGCCAGTGAAGGTAGACTGTTTATAAGCAGTCAAACTTCTACTCTTATTGCTAAGCATTGTGTAAAGTACTGGACGTACAGGGAAAGGCAGAAAAAATAGTCTTTGCTCTTGAGAGGTCTTGAGAAATTGGAGCAGATTGTTAAAGGGGAAGCAGTATCTAACACTAAATCAGGAAAGAGATCAGGAAAGGTTTCTTATAAAAGATGGGATTTTGATTGGGATCTGAAGGAAGCCAGGAGGCAGGGACGAATGTGGGGGGAGCATTTCAGGTTTGATGAACAGCCAGTAAAAATTCCCAGTCAGGAGATGAAGTATATTGTTTGAGGAACAGCAAAGTGTCTAGTGACGTTGGATTGCAGAGCATGTTGGGAAGGAATGGTGGCAGGGGAGTAAGGAAGAAGTTTTTTGGCAGTGGGGAGACAAATCTCAGTGAGATCCTGAAGATGGAGGGAGGGGAAAAAACGTTTTAAGATGAAAGTAAGTTTGTAAGTTTTGGAACAAGAATTCTAGACGGCATAAAGAAAGGAGTAGAAAGAAATGGAGTGGAAGAAAAGTAAGAGGGGCAGTATGGAATGAGGGATTGGATTTGTACAAATCCAGAATTTCAGGGATGGACAGGTATGATATGGTGGGAATACGGTAACCATTAAGAAATGAGTTCAGACTGATGCATTGTTGGTGGAGTTGTGAATGGATCCAGCCATTCTGGAGAGCAATTTGGAACTATGCTCAAAAAGTTATCAAACTGTGCATACCCTTTGATTCAGCAGTGTTACTACTGGGCTTATACCCCAAAGAGATACTAAAGAAGGGAAAGGAACCTGTGTGTGCCAAAACGTCTGTGGCGGCCCTTTACTAGCTAGAAACTGGAAAATGAAAGGATGCCCATCAATTGGAGAATGGTTGAGTAAATTGTGGTATATGAATGTTATAGAATATTATTGTTCTGTAAGGAATGACCAGCAGGATGAATATAGAGAGGACTGGGGAGACTTACATGAACTGATGCTAAGTGAAATGAGCAGAACCAGGAGATCATTATATACCTCAACAATGATACTGTATGAGGATGTATTCTGATGGAAGTGGATTTCTTTGACAAAGAGACCTAACTCAGTTTCAATTGATAAATGATGGAAAGAAGCAGCTTCACCCAAAGAAAGAACACTGGGAAATGAATGTGGAATACTTGCATTTTTGTTTTTCTTCCCAGGTTATTTTTACCTTCTGAATCCAATTTTTCTTGTGCAACAAGAGAACTGTACGGATCTGCACACATATATTGTATTAAGATGTATGAGACTGCTTGCTATCTAGGGGAGTGGGTGAAGGGAGGGAAGGGAAAAGTTAAAACAGAAGTGAGTGCAAGGGACAATGTTGTAAAAATTACCTACACATATGTTCTGTCAATAAAAAGCTATAATTAAAAAAAATGAGTCTAGGAAGAATGTCAGTGGCTAGGAAAATAGATACCTTTTGAGAGAGGTAGTTTGATGATTCAAAGCCCTTCTTTGAGGTCCAACCTCATGATAGTGATGATGTTGTGTTTCATGAGTAGCCAAAAGAAAGTAAAAAGAGAGGTGGAAAACCAAATTATTTGGGGAAGATAGTTTGGAATTAGGTTGTGAAAGGCTTGATTGTCCTCTAGGTCACTAGGTGGTACATAGAGTGCTAGACTTACCTCCAGATCTGATGAGTTCCCGTGTTGTGTCTGATCTACTTTTCTGTCATGATTTTTTCCTATGTGACCCTTTTCTGCACTTAGACTATAACCCTTCTCATCAACTCATTGGGAGTATTGTAATAATAACCTTTTATGTCTTTCCTCCTTATTTTCTCACCTCCCTAATCTATTCACCATATAGCCACCAAATCAATATTCCCTGAGGAATAGCTCTAACAATGTTACTACCCTGCCTTAGGAATTTCAGTGACTCCCATTACTTTTAGAATAAATATTTTTTGGCAATAACTATAATAGCTTGCCTTTATGTAGAATTTTAAGGGTTACAAAACACTTTATATATGTTATTTCACACCTGAGAGGCTGGGATTCTTTCCATTTTATTGATGAGGAAACTGACCTCAGATCAGTCAAGTGATCACCTAGCTAGTCACCTAGCTAGTAAATGTCTGAGGCAGGATGTTTACTCAGGTTTTCCTGACTTCAAGTATATTTGGAGATCTGAGATTGGCGGGCCGCAGAGAAGTTGGAGCTGGACAGATAAATTTAAGAATCATCAGTATCGAGATAGTAATTATATTTTTGGGAACTAATGGGATCATTAAGTGAAATTGTATATAAGGAGAAGAGAAGGGGCCCAGTAACCCTGTGTGAACCTTTGATTGACCTGAATGCAATTCCAAAGGAGACTGAAGAATGGTCTGATAGTCAGGAGCATCAGGAGAGAGTAGTGTGCCAAAAACCTGAAAGATGTTTGTAGTAGCCCTTTCTGTAATGGCTAGAAACTGGAAACTGAGTGGATGCCCATCAATTGGAGAATGGCTGAATAAATCATGGTATATGAATGTTATGGAATATTATTGTTCTGTAAGAAATGACCAGCAGGATGATTTCAGAGAGGCTTGGAGAGACTTACATGAACTGATGCTAAGTGAAATGAGCAGAATCAGGAGATCATTATCCAGGCAATAACAACAAGACTATGTGATCAATTCTGATGGCTGGGGCTCTCTTCAAAAATGAGATAATTCAAAACAATTCTAATTGTTTAATAATGAAGAAATAATGAAGAAGTACCCATCACACTCAAAGAGAGAACTGTGGGAGCTGAGTGTTTCTGTTGATGTTTGCTTGCATTTTGTTTTTCTTCTTAGGTTTTTTCTTTCTAGATCCGGTTTTTCTTGTGTGGCAAGATAACTTTAAATATGTATACGTATATTGGATTTAACATATGTTTTAAACATATTTAGCACGTATTGGACTACCTCCCATCTAGCGGAGGGGGTGGGAGGAAGGAGGGAAAAATTTGGACAGAAAGTTTTGCAAGGGACATTGTTGAAAATTACCTATGCATATATTTTGTAAATAAAAAGCTTTAATAGAAAAAATGAAAATTAAAAGTAAAAGTTTACAGAGAGGCCAAAGAGAATGAGGGTTGAGGAAAAAGTCATTGGACTTGGCAACCAAGAAATGATTATTAACTTTGAAGAGAGCAGTTTTGGAGATAGAAAGCATCTGAATGAGATAAAATGAGGAAAAGGGGAGAAGAAGGACTTCATGGAGAATGACTTCATTTTTTTCTGTAAAACATCAAGGAAAGTTCTCAGCTGAGGGGGCAGAGAAGGGGAGAAAAGGTTTAGAAGAGCTGCTATAGAGAATGGGATAGTGAGGTGATCTGGAAGGTTTTGGCTTAAAGAGAAGCTCTAAGAGCAGTGAGGGCCTTGTTAAGGTTGTGTAAGATATTTGTAGTGGTCGCATTCAGAATGGCCATGTGATTTTCTCCATCTTCTTTCAGCAGCGTGTGTGCAGGAATGAAGGCATTGCATGTTGGGAGTGATCCAAGGTTACGTCTTGGCAAGACATGCTTAATGATATTATGAGGGGGCCAGGGACTTGAGAGAAGACCACAGTTTGAGGTAGAACTGATTTACCAAGGGTTCAGGATGGAGGAGAGAGTGGCTAGCAGAGGGGAGATGGTCTGGGAGAAAACTGAGGGGTTAAGCGTTTGAAGGTCGCTTTATGGACTACTAGTGAGGTTTTGTAAAGGAAGGCAAAGAAAGAGATGGAAAACCAATAGATTATGGTCATGTGGAGTGATTTCTGAATGCCTGGGTCTGGTTTGTGGTTGACAGCGAGATCAAAGAGATACAGTCATGTGTGGCTGAGCTGAAGTGGTGGAATAAGTCAGGAGAAGTAAACCGAGGAATTGAGTGCTTGCAAGTCAGTATGTATGTTGGAGTCCCTACTAGGAGAACAGGAGTTGGAGAAGAGGGAAAATTTGTGAGTCAGGGACCAAACTTTTTGAGGAAGGAAGAGACATCATCTGCAGGTTTATAGACAACAGCTACTAGAATTTTGATTGGTTGATCAATACAAATCATATGAACATCAAAGGAGAATAGATTACTCGATGATGGAAATAGGGGGAGACCATGGAGCTCATCTAGGTCTTCTTTACTCCAGGACCAGTATTCTTTCCATTGTGCTGATCTAGCCAAACTTAGTACTGAACTTAGGGTCAGGAAGACTTGTTCAAAATATGGCTTCAGACATTACTAGCTATGTAACCCTGGCAAGGCACTTAACTTAAAGTTCCTCGTCTGCAAATGAAAAGCCTAGACTGCATCTCTTAGAAATTTTTTTCTGACTCTAAATATATGGTCTATTATAGTTTTGACATTAATAGACCGTTTGACCTTGTGTTTAAAAAAGCTCATACTGCCGTATGTTGGCTGATTAGGTCAAATATCATCATATTGTTTCAGGAAAGGAAAAGGGAGAATTAATCATCATTTTTCCTCCACTGAGTTCTTCTGAAATGTTAAAAAAAAAAATGCCTTTGTATTCCTATGCCTGGTGTTCTGCACATAGGAGGCACTTAATGACTCTTTGTTTAATTTAACTGTAAAAGCTCATTTATATTATGTTCTAGAATTTACAAAGTGCTTTTCTCATAATAGTGACTTCAGGTAGAGAGTTTAGTTATTTCAATTTTCCAGATGAGGAAAATGAAACCAAGTGCCTGGTCCCTGTTGACTCAGTTGGTAGCAAGCAGCAAGTGATTGAGCTCTCGAACCCAGGTCTTGTAACTACAAGCTCTGTAGCAGGTCCTGAAGGAAATGGGGAAACCAGAGCAGCAAGTCATTTCACAGAAGCACAGGATGTGAAAGATGACTTACTCTTGCAGACACCCTCTCTTACCCTGAGCAGATGATTGAATACAAGGCAGAAAGCTTAAAAAGTTTATGTGAAATTGAACCAAGAAATAGGGATTTAAAAAAACAACCCAATGAAACCCATGTTTCTTGCCATTCCGGTTTCCAAGGTGATATGTCTTTTACTTTAAATGCTTTCAATAACATTTCTGACATCTTATGAAATGCTCTTGACAATAACTGCAACAACAAAAGAGAAGAAAGGAAGTATTTAGTAATAGGGAGGGAAGAGTCGGTGGTTGAGACTGAGCCTTGCAATGAATGATTCACCAGTGCAAGGGGAGAAAAAAGACAACCCTAGAATTCCTTGTATTTTCTTACATCCTAGGGTCCTGCCTTCTTATAAGCAGAGTTCTAAGAAGAAATAATTTTGGTTTTGAACCTTTTGATCATTAAATTATTTTTTAAAATTTTTATTTCTTTTTTTTCTTACTAGTTTTTTATTTTTCAAAACATATGCATGGACAATTCTTCAACATTAGCCCTTGGAAGACCTGTGTTCCAATTTTCCCCCCTTTCCCTTATGCCCTCCCCTAGATGGCAAGTAGTCTAATATATATTAAGCATGGTAAAAATATATGTTAAATTCAATCATCTATTCATTTTTTGTAATTTTTTTTGTCTAAGTTTTCTCCCTCCCTTCTCTCACCAAGACAGCGAGTAATTTCATATAAATTATACATGTGCAATCCTTTTAAACATATTTCCATATTTCTCATGTTGTACAAGAACAATGAGACCAAAAAGGAAAAAACCTGTGAGAAAGAAAAAGCAAACAAACAAACAAAGTGAAAATACTGTTTTCATCTACATTCAGTCTCTATAGTTCTCTTTCTGGATGTAGATAGCATTTTCCATCCCAAATTTATTGGAATTGTCTTGTTGAGAAGAGCCAAGCCCATAACACTGATCGTTAATTAATTTCTCAAAGATGAAAGATTGAAGGCTCAAAATGACTAGATTTTGTAGATGGCAAAGAATAAAAAGGTCAAAATGACTACCTTTTGTCGAATGTCAAAGAATAAAAAGACTGATTATCTTATCCCGGAAGGAGATGTGTAAATTAATATTTTACTGGCTCTGCTTGTTTGAAGTTCTTAAGTATCTAAAAGATAAAGACAAACTTGGTAAGGAGCCTTTGTTCTTGAGGACTCTCCCTCCTGATGTTATAATGATGGTAACTTGAGTGTACAAATGTGTTTCAAATTCTTTGAGAATCAGTACCCACTTATGTTGTGTTATGCTTTTGGTAATGTGGTAATATGATTTGCCAGGATATGAACAGAAGATCATGGATTTAGGCCTAGAAGGGATCTGAGGGATTATCTAGGGGGATGATCTCATATTGCAGACGAGAAAGTAAGCCCCATAAAAATGAAGTGATTTCTGAGGTCATATAGCTACTGTTTTACAGAGCCAGGATCCCACCTGAGATTCCTTGACTCTAAATCCCACATTTTCCCTGCAAAGCACCTTGATGACTTGGGTGTCATACACACACACACACACACACACACACACACACACACACACCCATTTGTATCTCTGCTTTATTTTCTTCATCTGTAAAATGGGGATAAGGATAATAGCACCTACATTGATTGTCACGCAGAATTGTCATGGCCAAAATAGCTCCATGTTTTGAAAGTGCAGTCAACTAAGTGATGATCCTCGTAGGGATCATAGTTTTAGAACTGGACCTAGAGGTCATCAAATTCAACCTTTTCACTTATTCTGGGAACTTATAGGACATCATTTGCCATCTTGGCCCAGCCAGCCCTTTTATGTTAAGAAGAAGGCATTGGTAACTTGTCTCTGGATGTTTGAAGTTTGAAGAAAGGGAGTAGGTTTAGAGGGATGAAGACAATGAGTGGGATATATGTTGACCTTTGAAATATCTATGGGCCATCTAAGTAAAGAGGCTAGTTGATAATTCAAGATTGGAGTTCAGTAGATATTTTTAAGATATAAGTAGATGTGCATATATATATACATACACACATATATACAAGTTGTGTGTGTGTGCGTGTGTGTGTGTGTGTGTTATATACACAAAGGGAACAATTGAGCTTCCTCATAAAGTGAAAAAAGCTCTAAACTGAGGCCTGAGAGCCAGTTGGTAGGTGATGATCTAGCAAATCAGTCAACTATTAATTAATCAATTAAATATGCCAGGCACTGTGCTATGATTACAAAGAAGGGAGACCTGCAGCTGGAACTAGGATGAACAATGTCTTGGAAACCTTATGAGGAGAAAGTGTTCAGGAGAAAAGGGAGTTGACAGTTTCAAAAGTTCTCTCTCTGATAGGATGTGGCTTCTATAAAAGTAATCTGATTTAGCAGATAAGAAATGCTTGGTAACCCAAGAGAGAGTACTTTTAGTTGTGGTGGGATAGCTAGCTGCCTTAGAGCCCTTTTCCCTGTTCTCTATTTGATTTCCCTCCTTAACCCTGAAAATGATCCCTTTTTCTTCATATTTTCTTAGAACATTTTACCTGAATCTTTCTGCTTCAATTATCAAATTTTATTTTTTTTTCCATTCTTAGTTTTATGTTATTCGCTGCCCCATCCGATTATAAACTCCTTGAAGGCTAGAATGTTAGGATTTTTTTAATCTTGTATTCTTGATATAGATCCTTGGAAATGCGAGATTACTTTGAGGACAATATGAAGGGAGAGTCTCCAAAGAGTTGTAAGAAAATGTCATAACTGAACTTTAATTCTTTCCCTTGTTAGTTTAAAGTGGCTACAGAATTTAATTTGATAAGGTGGCTAAGAGTTTGTTGGTTTCTCTCTTTCTAAAGATTTTACCCCCACCATTCTGGGTAAGATCCTAAGATTGTGGTCCTAAAGTAATTCATCTTGTAGTAATTTTCTCTTTAGAATTTGTCATCAGTGTAGTTATTTATAAAACTCATTTCCTGGTCCCTGAAAACCACAAACAAATTAAGTTTTAGACTCACTCCCCTACCCCAGGCACTAAATGGAGGAGTGAGAAGCCCAAAGCTGGCAATACTGATTGTGCTGATGGGGATCTAAACATATTTCTGACCTTAGAGTCTGCCTTTTTCTTATCTAGAGGGCAAATAGATTGATTCTAAGGAGGTGGAAATTCACTGGGAAATGCCTGGTTTCTAACTCTCTGTGGAATTCTAATTGTACACCTGATCAGTATCACCTTTTCTCTGGGGAACTGAGCATGAATGAAGACTTTGTGGCTATCTAAAGCAGACATTAATACTCACACCTCTAATAATAAAGCTTAGTTTTGAAAGGTCATATATGTAGAGTTGAAAAGGTTCTTAATCAGGTCAAGTCCAGGAACTTTTTTTTTTTATATTAAAGCTTTTTATTTTCAAAACATGTATAGATAATTTTCAATATTCATCCTTGCAAAACCTTGTGTTCCAAAATTTTTTTTTCTCCCTGCCTTCTTCCCTTCACCTCCTCTCCTAGATAACAATCCAAACATGTGCAATTCATCTATGCATACTTCTACAATTATCATGCTGCACAAGAAAAACCACATCAAAAAAGGGGAAAAAAATGAGAAAGAAACAAAATGCAAGCAAACTCTAACACAAAAGGTGAAAGTACTATGTTGTGATCTACATTCAGTCCCCATGTCCTCTTTCTCTGGGTGCTGATGGCTCTCTTCATTCCAAGACCATTGCAACTGGCCTGAATCTCATTACTGAAAAGAGCCGCGTCCATCAGAATTGATCATTGTATAATCTTATTGTTGCTATGTCCAATGCTCTTTTGGTTCTACTCACTTTACACAGTTCATCTAAGTCTCTCCAAGCCTCTCTGAAATCATCCTGCTGATTGTTTCGTATAGAAGAATACTATCAGGAATGCTTATTAAGTACCTAGGCATTGTGCTAAATGAAAAGTATATAAAGAAATGCAACAAGTAGTTCTGCCTTCCAGGAGAGCATAGTCTACTAGGGAGGACAACATATAAAAACTATGTGCAAAAAAGAAATACACAGGGTAAATTGGAAGTAGTCTCAGAGGGAAGTCACTACTACTAAGGGGGACAGGGAAAGGCTTCTTGGAGTTCTGGCCCAAGTGCCAGAACTCCAACTCATTTCACAGATAAGGAACCAGACCCAGAGGTGAAGGACTTCCTGCCTTTGGATATTTTCACTGGCTGATCCTTGTTCTTGGAGTGTTCTCCCTTCTTTTTTCTACCTCTTGGTTCCCCTGACTTTAAGTTCCAGTTAAAATCTCATCTTCTACAGCAAGACTTTCACAATTCTTTTTAATTTAGACTCTCCTTCCTGTCAATGTACTTCCAGTTTATCTTCTATTCATTGTGTCTGTACATAGTTTGTATGTTGTCTCCCTCATTAGTCTGTGAGCTCCTTAAGGATGGGGACTTTCTTTGATCTTTCTTTATGTTCCAGGTGCATATCACAGTGTCTGGAACATAATAGGAATTGAATAAATTTGTATTAACTTATTTGACTGGTTCTATCTAAAAGTGAAACAAGGATCAAAATCAGAGATTTGAAACCCATCTCTTCTAATTCCTCTTTCCTCAAACTATATTGTTCTTTGGTGAAAATTATTGAAATTCCATGCAAATTCTTTTAATTAGGAGCAAGGGCCTGTAGATTTAGAGCTGTTGAGTCATTTCAGTCTTGTCTACTT
This sequence comes from Antechinus flavipes, assembly GCF_016432865.1. Taxonomy (NCBI): domain Eukaryota; kingdom Metazoa; phylum Chordata; class Mammalia; order Dasyuromorphia; family Dasyuridae; genus Antechinus; species Antechinus flavipes. The sequence continues at coordinate 389,349,740 of NC_067401.1, forward strand.
CTTTTTTTCTTAGCTTTGGCTTGCTGTTTCCTTCACCAACTCATTTTTTTTTTTTTAAACAGATGAGGAAACTGAAGTTAACAGGGTTAAATGACTTGCCCAGGGTCACAAAGCTAATGTTTGTTTGAGGCTAGATTTGAATTCAGTAAGATGAGTCTTTCTGACTCCATAGCTGGCGCTCTGTCCACTGTGCCATCCAGCTTCCCTAGGTTTTGAGCTAGAGATGGTTAAATACATAACTCTGCTTCTTTCGCATCAACACTCCTTCTCTTATATCTGGGGGACCAATCTCCTTAATATCTTCATGCCTCATTTTTTTATTCTCATTCCTGTAACCACTCACACGATTTATTTCATGTTTGTAAAATGCTTTTGATTGAATCATTTTAGATAAGATATAAGTCTGAATAGCTGCCTAACATAATCATGGGCCTGTTACTGATGAGTCATGGGCAGAACTGGGAAGAATGATTTGCTTTGGATTCATTTAGTAGATTTTAGTATTGGAAACTATGACACATTTTGGTGGTGGTGGTTTTCTTTTTTCTCTTTTTTTAATTTTTAAAGCTTTTTATTTTTAAAACATATGCATAGTTTTAAACATTTGCCCTCGCAAAACCTTATGTTACACTTTTTTTTCTCCCTTCTTCCTTTTATTTTCCCTCCCCTCCCTCCCCCTGCTCTTAGCTGGTAAGTAGGCCAATATATATTAAACATGTACATTTCTTCTATACATATTTCCTATTTATCATTTGCACAAAAAAAATCAGATCAAATGGGAAAAAAAGAAAGAAAACAAAAATCAAGCAAACAACAAAAAAAAAAATGAAAATATTATGTTGTGATTCACACTCAATCCTTACAGTCCTCTCTCTGGGTGTAGATGTCTCTCTTCATCACAAGACCATTGAGATTGGCCTGAATCATCTCATTGTTGAAAAGAGCCATGTATTGATCACCATATAATCTTACTGTTGCCATGTATAATGATCTGCTTTTGCTCATTTCACTTAGCATCAGTTCATGTAGGTCTCTCCAAGCCTCTCTGTATTCATCCTGCTGGTCATTTCTTATAGAACAATAATATTCCATAACATTCGTATACCACAATTTACCCAGCCATTCTCCAATTGATGGGCATCCACTCAGTTTCCAGGTTCTGGCCACTACAAACAGGGCTGCCACAAATATTCTTGCACATACAGGTCCCTTTCCCTTCTTTAAGATCTCTCTGGGATATAAGCCCAGTAGAAAACTACTAGATCAAAGAGTGTGCACAGTTTGATACCCTTTGGGCATAGTTTCAAACTGCTCTTCAGAATGGTGGGATCAGTTCACAACTCCACCAACAATGTATTAGTTTCTCAGTTTTCCCACATCCCCTCCAACATTCATTATTTTTATGTCATCTTAGCCATCTGAGAGGTGTGTAGTGGTATGATGGTGGTTTTCTAAGGATGATAACAGAATGTCGAAATTCAAAGAAGTCTTCGAGGATGTCTGGTATAACCTGACACCTCCAGCTACTCATCAGCCCCTCCCCCATCTTAACTTTATTTTATATATACATATATATACTGTGTGTGTGTGTGTGTGTGTGTGTGTGTGCTTGGTGAGGGCAGGGACTTCTTCCTTCATTCCTCCCTTTCTCCCTCCCTTTATCTTTTCCTTTTTTCCTCCCTTACTCCATTCAGTGAGTATTTATTTAGAACTTAGACTAACTGTGCTAACTTCTGAAAAACATTCTTTCAAATGTTTCAGCATTTTTCATTATTGATTGGGCAATTTAACAACACTATGCTGGATACTTGGAAATGATGCATAAAAAGACCTTTATCTCACTGGAAGTTTATTTGAATCTCACTCAGTATTTGGGTACATGGAAACTTTTACTTCTAGACTAAAAAGGCTTACTTATTATGTTGAAATCAATTAGATTTTATTGTAAGTGATGATAAGTAGTAAATACCAAGGAACTGAAAAATACAATATTCCTCCTTCCCTCCCTTTTTTCCTTTCCTTCTTTCCTTCCTTCCTTCCCTCCTTCTTTTCCTTCCTCCCAAGCAAACTTGAGGGATCAAATGATCAAGATTGTTCAGGTAGTGAGGCAATGTTTGATCTCAAGTTTTCCTGACTTTAGGCCCAGTACTCTATTCACTACACTGCCTAGTTACCAAACAGAAATGGCTGTCCCCTCTGGCTGGCACATTTAGTTTTAATTTTCTGCAACAGGTCACAGGGCATAGTGTAAATAAATAATAAGGAAAGATTTGCAGGTCAGCTGTTGTACATATATGTTGGATAAAGTTTGGATAAGAGTTAGTAGGCATAAGAAACAATAGATAAAAATGAAGAAGGAAATAGTATTTCTCAGGTGTAATATATTAACATAGTATATGTAATTATACATAATATAAACAATTCTAGAATCTTTTAAAAAATTAAATTTTCTTTTTTTTAATTATCAAAAATCTGTTTTCTCTTCTTTCTTTTCCCCCTCTGCCTCACTTAAAAAAGAAAGAAAATCAAAACTCTTACAATAAACATGCAAAAAAAAAAATTCCATTATTGACCATATCCCAATTTGCACTTTGAGTTCATTACTTCTTTGTCAAGAGGTGACATGTTTCAGCAGCAACTGGGAAAATTGAGTTGATCAAAATTCTTAAGCATTTAACATTTTTTTGTTTTTACGATATTGTTTTTGTATAAAGTTTGCATCAATTCATACAAATCTTCCCAGTTTCTCTGAAATGGTTCTTTTCATAATTTCTTATAGAACAATAATATGGAACTCTTAGTAATAGAAATAACCACTATTATTATTGCTAGCACTGATACTCGTACACTAAATGATCTATTATCTCACTGATGTGTTTTCTGTGAGTCATGAAGATGCATGCTGCCCATCCTACGTGACTATCTTATATATCCTATAATACGTTGGCTCCAGTGGGCCTGCCACCAGCATCCTTGTGTTACATTGGGTAGAGCCAAATGGAGCATTTGAGTTGTTATCAGTTGCCCCTTACTGTCTCAATCATTGATACTCCGTATGATTCCTGTGTGGTAGCTGCTCACACTCATCCTGCATGTCCCCATTGCCTTTTAGGCCATCATCAGCTTGATTCATTCAAACACTAGATTCAAAGACAATCAGAAGAGGAATCATATCTAATGGAGAGCAGTGCTGTCTGTGGAGTCCAAGTACTTGAAAATAGAAAACTTGAGTTCAGATTCTGTCTCTGAGACTTGCTTCTTTCGTAGATTTGGTAAAGCTTCAACCTCTCTTTGTCTTAATTTCCCCACTATAAAATGAAGAGTTTGATTGGCTTAAGCTTTAGGCTTTTTCAGCTTTAGGCCTATGTTCTATAGCAAATAAGTTTAATTAAGGGGCCTGGACTCTGAGCTTCTAAGATCCCTTCTTGCTCTAAATCTATAAGCTTATGAAGTCATTTCTCTTTGGGAGGCAGCTTCTTGAAGTGGATGTGGTATGGGATATGTAGTGGGGTAGACTTGGGTTGAAATCCTGGCTCACACTGGCAAGTCACCTAATTTTTGTTTCAATTTCTGTTTTGTTATTGTAGAAGAAGGGGATTGAATTTGATGGCTTTAAATTTTTTTGTAGATCTGTTTTATTCTGAACTTAATAAATAAATAAAAATTAACAAAGCAAGCATTTCTTTAACATAGTAGAATAGAAAAAAAAAGATGATTATACCCAGTTCTGAGTCTATAAACCTGTGAGTATTAGACCTTTGTTTCAGAAAGAAGCTTAAGGTCTTTAATGGACTGGGCAGTTTCCAAAGACAATCCAACCAACTCTACTGCCCTGGTTCTGGTCTGACTCATTGTCTATTTGCAGGTCAATCCCAGGGATGTGGACTGTTGGATATGTACTTTAAATTACCTATAAAACAACTTGCTATGACCTAGCCTGATTAACTGACATTTTTATGTAGTCTTTCCCCCCTATAATGGATAGTTGGCCCAAACTAGTCATTACTTATATGTATATAGTGCATTGTAGTTGTTCATTTATTTTGGTTGTGGCTGACTCTTTGTGACTTCATTCGGGATTTCCTTAGCAAAGATTGTAGTCTGCTGTTTCCTTCTCCACTAATTTTATAAATGAGGTAACTGAGGTTAAGTGACTTGCTCAGAGTCATACTGTTAGTAAGTGTCTGAGGCTGGATTTGAATCTTGTAAGGTGAATCTTCCTGACTCCCAGGCCAGCCCTCTATCCACTATATCTCCCAGAACTACCTGTGTAGTTCTTTACATAATTTTATTTGATCCTCAAAATCTAGTGAGATAGGTGGAGGTGAGGGATCATGGATTCAATCATTTTACATATGAGGAAGATGAATCATTGAGCATTTAGGACCCTTTTCTCCCCAATTCCTATGTCTTAGATTGTCCCTTATTGTCATAGAGCTGTCAAATTGGGTGACATTTAAAGCCTTTTCACATTTGGGTGCAGGTTGCCTTTCCAGATCAGTTACATATTCCTCTTCATGAATTTTGTGGTCTGGTCAGATCTCTTTGGCCATCTTTCTGTCCGTCTTGTCTCCTTGTCCACATTTTCCCCGGCCGTTCTCCTGTGCCTTAATGCTATAATCTCCTCAGTTCTTTCTCTCAGAATCCTCAGCTTCCTTCAAAGCCCATATAAAGAGCACCTTCTAGGCAAGACCTTTCCTAATTCCCACATCTGCTAGTGACCTTCCCCCCATGAGCTAGTATTTATTTTGTATATACTGTAGTTCCATGAGTACAGGTTGTTTCTCCCACAAGATATAAGCTCCTTCAGGCAGGGAGTGTTCTGTTTTTATCTCTACATAGCCCTAGAGCCTTGGCACATGGTAGGCACTGAATAAATGCTTATTGATTGATTTTCTTTATATTACCCAACTTCTAAGTGGGGGTCAGAAACCCAGGTTTTCTGACCAATTCAAATAGTCCTGCCCCACATACCAGGCCTAACTATGCAAAATGCAAATGAATATTTGGGCAGCTTAGGTCAAATAATTTCTCTTGAAGTACTGTGAGAATCAAGGCAAGGAAATGTTGGTTTTTATTCTCCATTTTCTTGACTAATGATGGATAAATGTCAAAATTTTGTACATGCAAATGATAAAATGGTCTTCCATAACTGGACATCTTATACAACCAACCAGGCATTTGATTCCATAAGCAAGGGGTTCCTGGACTCCTAGAAACAAGTGATGATAACTGAGATGATGAATAAGAATGTGGAAATTTTCAGAAAGGGAAAAATAAAAGATCCTCCTAGGCAGTCTAAAATGCCAGAAGAGAACCTCTGAGAACACATTTTCTTTTTAATTTTTTAAGAGCATGTTTTCTTTTTTTTTAATTAAATTTTTTTCAAAACATGCATAATTCTCAATATTCATCCTTGCAAAACCTTATGTTCCAGATTTTTTCTCCTTCCTTCCCCTCACCCATTCCCTCCCCTAAATGGCAAGTAATCAATATATGTTAAACATTTGTACATTTTCTATACATATTTCTATAATCATCATGCTGCCAAGAAAAATCAGATCAAAAAGAAAATAATGAAAAAGAAAGCAAAATGCAAGCAAACAACAACAACAAAAAAAGTGAAAATACTATGTTGTGATCCACACTCAGTCCCGAGTGTCTTTCTTTCAGTACAGAGGCTCCATCACAAGACTATTGGAACTGGCCTAAATCACCTTGCTGTTGAAAAGAGCCATATTCATTAGAATGGATCATCACATCTTATTACCACAATTTATTCAGCCATTTTCCAACTGATGGACATCCACTCAGTTTCCAGTTTCTTGCCACTACAAAAAGGGCTACTGCAAACATTTTTGTACAAGTAGATCCTTTTCTTTAAGAGCACATTTTCTCTTCTTTTTTATTGAAGTTTTTAATTTTCAAAACATATGCAAGGTTAATTTTTCAACATTGACCTTTGAAATTCCAATGTATTGTGTTCCAATTTTCCTCCCTTTCCCCTCCCCCATTTCCCAACCTAGATGGCATGTAATCCAATATATGTTAAACATGGTAAAAATATATGTTAAATCCAATATAGACATACAAATTTATACAATTATCTTACTGCACAAGAAAAATCAGATCAACAAGTTTAAAAAATGAGAAAGAAAATAAAATTCAAGCAAACCACAACAAAGAGAGTGAAAATGCTATGTTGTAATCCACCCTCAGTTCCTGCACGGGATGTAGATGCCTGTCATCATCACAAGATCATTGCAACGGGCCTGAATTATCTCATTGTTGGAAAGAGCCATGTCCGTCATAATTGATCATTGTATAATCTTGTTGTTGTGTACAATGATCTCCTGGTTCTGCTTACTTCACTTAGCATCAGTTCCTGTAAGTCTGTCCAGGACTCTCTGAAATAATCCTCCTGATTGTTTCTTACAGAACAATAATATTCCATAACATTCATATACCACAATTTACCCAGCCATTCTCCAATTGATGGGCATCCATTCATTTTCCAGTTTCTGGCCACTACAAACAGGGCTGCCACAAACATTTTGGCACATACAGGTCCCTTTCCCTTCTTTAAGATCTCTTTGGGATATAACCCAGCAGTAACACCGCTGGATCAAAGGATGTACACAGTTTGATCCAAATTGAAGAGCACATTTTCAAAAACCAGTCTATTGACTTTTAAAATTTCTTAGAAATGGGGAGAGAGAAGGACCTATTAAAAAACCCCTCTTTTTAAAATAAATGACCATATTTTAAAGCTAGAAGAGAATATCAGGAGGAGAGTAGAAATATATTTTAGATTATTTAAAACATTTATTTAATCACCTTGCTTTGTAAGAGAGATCTTGCAACATATTTTAATAACGGAAAACTTCTATTAGTCATTTAATAAATATTTATAAAGCACTTACTATGTTTATTGCTGGGGATATAAAAAATGGCCGACAGCCTTTGCCTTTGGGAGCTCACAATGTAAGAGGGTGGAGACTATTTAGAAACTGAATAAACCAGCTAGATTTACTGGATAAATTGGAAATAATCAGCAAAGGGAAGTTCCTAGAGTTAAGGGGGTTAAGGAAGGCTTTCTGAAGAATGTAGGACTTTAGTTGGAATTTTGAAGGAAACCAAGGGAGGCAGGAGGTAGAGATGCGGCCGGAGAGCATTCCAGATGCCAGGAGGAAGCAATGAGGAGGCCTAAAAGTAGAAAATGTCAGGGCTTGATGGAGGCACAATGAGGAAGCCAGCGTCGTTGGATCCTGGGATTTGTAGGTATGTGGGTGGGGTGTCAGCCTTTGACTGTCAAATAGGATTTTATATTTGATCCTGGAGGTGATAAAGAGCCACTGGGATGACATGGATGCATTTATGCTTTAAGAAGATGAGTTTGACAGCTGAGTGAAGGAGAGGGACCAACCAGAAGGTTGTTACAGTTGTCCAAGCATGAGTTAATAAAGGCAGGCAGTGGGGGCAGAGGCAAAGGAGAAAGGTGCTGAACTGCTTATTAAGATCATAACAGCAATTAAACTGTGTTCAGAAATTAGCCTTTTGTGTTCACCATTCCCCTCTGTGTGTTTTTCCCTATTAGAATGTAAGCTCCTTGAAGAGCCTACCTTGCTTTATTTATTGTGGCCAGCACATAGTAATCATTTAATACTGTTTCTTTTTTCCATTTGTTCATTCATTTATTCAGATGTGGCACAATGCTATTCAGTTTGTAGGGCCTGCTTAATTAAAAGCCTCTAATGGTTCTCAGGGGGAATTTTTGAGCAGGATTATGAATTGAATTTAGCTAGCCACAAACTGTGTTGCACTAATACCGTATTTGTTTATGTTTTCTAATCAGGTATTGAAGGTTCTTCTCAATCTGGCTCCCATCTACCCTTTCAGCATTATTTCATATTGTTACTGGAATTATTATTTGATTATATTGGTACTGAAATTTAGGCTCTGGCCAAATTGTCCTGGCTGCTTCCTCCATTGAATTGAATCCTTTCTTCCCTTCAAGGCTCTTCTCAGATGTCACCACCTCCATAGAAAGCTTACAGTTGTTAATGTTCTATTCTTACTCAAATAACCTTTTATTTATTGATCGATTATGTTTCTTCATCCCAGTTGCATCTTTTCCCTATTCTCCTCCAATCTTATAAAATCCTTTTACAGTCAGAGATTGTTATTTTTACTTTTGCATGCTCAGTACCCAGTACAATGCTTTTTGTAGCCTAGGTAATTACAGCATTCTTCCCCTCTCTATCTGAAGCATTTATTGGATGAGGTTCTGCTATGTACTGAAAATGGGCAGTATTACTGATGAGTTACTGCAGCTCTGGCTAAAAAGCAAAAGCAAAAGTAAAAAGGGATCAGAAATGAGCTAATCATTGGGCATATTCTGGCATGAGAGACTTAGCATGTTTTGGTACAGTTCAGAAGGAGAATAGACCATGTTTTATTATTTTTTTAAATTCAATTTTATTTTCAGTGCTGAATTTTTTTTCTCTCCCCTATCTCTTCTCCTACTCTTTTAGAAGGAAAGAAACAAAATCCATCACAGATGGTTAGAATCAAGCCAAACAAATTCTCTCATTAGTTTTGTTTTTCTTCAACCTCTCCCACTTCCTTGTCCTGTCCCCCCCCCCCAAAAAAAAAACAAAACAAAAAAACACTTGTATTTCAGTTTGCCCTGAATCCATCAGCCCTTTCTATGGAGGTGAAGAGCACAATCCTTTGAAATTGTGGTTGGTTATTGCATTAAACCATGTTCATAAGTTTTTCAAAATTACTTTAGACTATAGGTATCAAACCCGAGACCCACTGCTGACTGGAGGCAACATTTCTGAATGTCCCTGAAACAAATTAAAATGTTATTGGGAAAACAAAATAAATAAAAATACAATAAAACATCAATAATATTACATTTAAACATTTTAATGGAATTTTATTTTTCCAATTTTATGTAAAGATAGTTTTCAAAATTCACTTTTGTAAGATTTTAAATTACATTTTTTCCCCTTTCTCCTTCCCCAAGACAGCAAGCAATCTGGTATAGGTTATACATGTATATTCATTTTAAAGATATTTCCATTGTGAAAAGAAAAATCAGAACAAAAGGGGAAAAAAACCATAAGGGAAAAATAAGCAAATAAAAAATGGTGAAAACACTACACATTAATCCATGTTCAGTCTCCATGGCTTTTTTCCCCCTAGATGCAGATGACATTTTTCCATCCCAAGTCTATCAGAATCGTCTTTGATCACTGTATTACCGAGAAGAGCTAAGTCTATCATAGTAATCATCACACCATCTTGCTGTTATTGTGTACAATGTTCTCTTGATTCTGCTCACTTCATTCAGCATCAGATAACATTACATCTTAAAACTAAGTTGACATGTATCTTGCATGGATTCTTATGTAGCAATTAGTGGCTTTCATTTTTTATTTCAGCTGAACATTGCTATATTAGACCCTAAGTTCTTAACTTGTTTTGAGTTATGAATCCGTGATAGTCTGGTGAAACTTAGAGACCCATTCTTAGAATAATATATTTAAGAAAAATTATTTGTATAGTATTTTTTCTCCCAATTACATATGAAAACAATTTTTAGCATTTGTTTTTAAAATTTTGAGTTCCCAAACTCTCTTTTCTTCTCCACCCTTGTCATTGAGAAGGCAAGCAATTTGATGTAGGCTATATGTGTGTAGTCACACAAAACAATTTCCATATTAGTATTATTGTAAAAGAAAAGATAAAAACCCCAATTTTAAGAAAAATACAGAAAGTGTGGGAAAAAATATGCTTCAATCTGTATTCAAATTTCCCTTCAGTTCATTCTATGGAGATGGATAGTATTTTTCACCATAACTACTTCAGAGTTGTCTTGGATCATTGTATTGCTGAGTTTAGCTAAGTCATTCACCGTTGAACTTCTTATATATTGCTGTTATTATGTTCTCCTGCTTCTACTCATTTCATTTTGCTTCAGTTCACGTCTTTTTCAGCTTAGAAAAAATATTTTTGAATGTATAAAACTATACATAATCACAAAGGTAATTTTGTGATTTTCAGAATACGGTTAAAAACAAGTTCATGCACTTCTGGTAAGAACCCCTGTTCTTAACTCATAGTACCCACCAGAAGATTCCTGTCCTAATAGGATCTTGAAATCTAAGTTGGAGGAAGCTGTACAGGCCATGTAGTCCACCCTATATCTGAGCAATTTACTTGACAAAATTCCTGACAAAATATATTGCTATCAAATTCTTGTTAGGTAGACTGATTAGGAATCCAACATTCCTATATTTTTATTTATTTTTTTGTTGTTGGTTGCTTTTCTACTGTGGTTCCATGACTGGGATTTCATTGCTATAGGAAATGCCCAGTGTGGAAATCCCCTTCATTAATTTAGATAGTATTAATAATATATGTATGTATACTGGAGAAGGAAATGGCAAATTAGTAAGTAATCTTTTCCAAGAAAGCTCTAAATATGGGGTCTTGAACAGGTGGATGTAATTGAAATGACTGAACAACAGTATATAGAGATTCCCTGAGCAGCTAAGTGGCACAATATCAGATCTGGAGTCAACAAGACTCATTTTCTTGAGTTTAAATCTAGTCTCAAATTTGCCTTTGCTGTGACTCTGGACAAGTCACTTAATTCTGTTTGCTCAGTTTCCTCATCTGTAAAATGGATTGTAGAAAGAAATGACCAACCACTCCATTATCTTTGCCAAGAAAATCCCAGATGGGGTCATGGAGAGTCAAACATGATTGAAATAACTGAACAACTCCCATTACATGGGAGACAGAGATTGTCATTCAATAAACCTTTATTAAGTGCCTTCTATGTCCCAGTGACTGTGCTATATATTGGGAATATAAAGTCAAAATAAAAGATCATCCTTGCTTTCTAAGGAGTTGCGGTATAAAAAGGGAAGGCAATGTGCAAACAACCAAGTACAAACAAGTCACACATGGGATGAATTGGAAATAAATAACAGGAGAAAGCAATAGAATTTAGGGAGAACAGGAAAGGTGTCCTGTAGAAGATGGGATTTTAACAGTAAAGTTGGTCACCTGCAGGTGCATTGGGTTGAGCATTCCAGGTGTGCAATTAGCTGGGGTTGGGAGATAAGAGTATTTTGTTTGAGGACCAGCCTGGAGGTCACTGTCCCCAGATTTGGGGATGCAGGGTCTGAAATGTAATCAGACTGGAAAGATGGAGGAGAAGGGGCGCACTATGAAGGTCTTTGAACTCCAGAGGATTTAGTATTTGATCCTGTTAAGGAGCATAATTAAGCATAAGCATAATTTGACCATAGGCAGAGGCTGTTGTTTGTCTATCATATAAGAACACAGGACTGTTGTGACCAGTGATATATGTTGTATGAATATGTCCTGTTCCCAGAAAGGCTCAGAAGCATACATATCCTTATGGTGACAAGGACTGAAACTACTTCCCAAAGGTCACCCCTTTCTCTTCATCTTAACCTTAGAGAAATGTCCAAAGTAGGGCTTGTCACAAGGTGGTCCGGGGATCTTTAGCAGTCCCTGAAACTCTTTGAAGAGTCAAAGCTGTTTTCATAATAATACGAAGATGTTTTAATTTCTAATATTGAAAGTGTTGAAAGACATACCTCACATAAACAAAAGCTCATTATAGGAGGCCATGGGGGTCCCCAATTATAAAGGGGAGGGAGAAACAAAGTAGGTGGGAGAGAAAATAAGGGAGGAATCCATGGGTAGGGATGTTAAATAATAGCAACTCAAGCGAAGGAGTAGAATTAAAGTAGAAGAGTCAGGAGGATAGGAAATAGATGTACACAAACACTAAAACAAGGATCAAGAGTAGAATCTACCAAGAAAAAAAGTAGGGCTAGTAAATCATTGATCTCAGACAAAGTCAAATGGTTCCCCTGCTTACCTCCTAATTGCTTTCCTGCTGAAATCCCATTTTCTAAAGGAAGTCAGTGCTATCCCTTCTTAATTCTAGAGCCTTTCCTCTTAATTTTTACCAATATTTTGCATATAGATTTGCATATAGATGCAAACATTTGTTTGCTTATTGTTTTAGTGAAGAGAGTGAACTTGAGGACAGGGATCAGCTTACCTCTTTTTTGGATCGCTAGCTCTCACGTGGTGCCTGATGAAAAGTAAGTAGACCCTTAAGAATTGTTTATTGACTGACTGACATAGCCTTCCCCATTCTGTACATATAGGACTTTTCCTTAAGAAGGTTTCAGAATTCTAGGCATTTGTAAACCACAGATTGGCTGGTTTCTTTTCTTTTCTTTTTCTTTTTTTTTTGCTGAGAGAATTGGGGTTAAGTGACTTGCCCAGGGTCACACAGCTAGGAGGTGTTCAGTGTCTGAGGTTAGAGTTGAATTCAGGTCCTCCTGACTTCAGGGCTTGTGCTCTATCCACTGTGGCACCTAGCTGTCCCGATGGGCTGGTTTTATAATTTGATTATTGACTCCTCTTCCTCTTTCCTAGCCAACTCTTTAGAGAGCTGATTTTGTTTGTATTTTTTGGCTGGCTATAAATATGGAAACACATTTGGCTTGTGAGTGCTGAGAGTGACTACAAGTTTTGCTATCATTCAAAAATCCCTTTGAACATATGTTACTGCTTAAATAGCTTCCCAAAGACATTGCCTCTCAGGCTTTGTTAGATGTTGAACAAATGTAGATGACTACAGAATGTGATTACTGACATGGAAATAGAAGGGCTCTCTCTTCTGTTCATCATTTTCACATGAAAAACTCATCAGGAATATTTTCCAAGGGGTGGCTGGAACTCCAGAAAAGCATGATAACATCCTAAATTTGGCTGTATTATTTTGCATGCGAAATAGACTATCTTGCAGCATTTATTCATGTTTAGTTAATTTGCAAAACATGTTTTATTAGCCCAGTAGATTAATCATAATAATACTGATCATGTGGGCTGTACCAGTAGTTTATTAGACATAGTGCAGAAAAGTGGGCACACCTTAGTTCTGCTGTTAGAGGGAGACAGATGACCTGCATGGAAGAAGGAAAGTAGATGGTGGGGATTAATTTGAAACATTGGACTATTTCCAGAGTTTGTGTAGTTGAAGGCCCACAAAGCAAAGAAGGAAAGAGTCACTGTTTGTCTTTCCTATTCTATGTCAAAAGTATGAATTATTTTAGTGGTACCTTCATTCAACAACCCTGAAGAGACTTAGAGTTAAATTAGAAATGTAACTGGGGCAACTGGGGCTTTGGCTCAAAAGCATCAAAACATTGAAGGTGCCGTAAGTAGAGATAGAACATTTTTTCCAGACATTAGGGACCAACACTTTCTTTTTTTTTTTTTTTTTTTATAAATTTTTTTATTTAATAATTACATTATATTTACACTCGTTTCTGTTCCGATTTTTTTTTCCCCTCCCTCCCTCCACCCCCTCCCTAGATGGCAAGCAGTCCTTTATATGTTGGATATGTTGCAGTATATCCTAGATACAATATATGTTTGCAGAACCGAACAGTTCTCTTGTTGCGTAGGGAGAATTGGATTCAGAAGGTATAAATAATCCGGGAAGAGAAACAAAAATGCAGATAGTTCACATTCGTTTCCCAGTGTTCTTTCTTTGGGTGTAGCTGCTTTTGTCCGTCATTTATCAATTGAAACTCAGGTCTCTTTGTCAAAGAAATCCACTTCCATCAAAATATGTCCTCATACAATATCGTTGTCGAAGTGTATAATGATCTCCTGGTTCTGCTCATTTCACTTAGCATCAGTTCATGTAGGTCTCTCCAAGCCTCTCTGTATTCATCCTGCTGGTCATTTCTTACAGAACAATAATATTCCATAACATTCATATACCACAATTTACCCAGCCATTCTCCAATTGATGGGCATCCATTCATTTTCCAGTTTCTAGCCACTACAAACAGGGCTGCTACAAACATTTTGGCACATACAGGTCCCTTTCCCTTCTTTAGGGGACCAACACTTTCTATCCCTGCTTTGGGGGAAAAATTTTCCCAGCTACTTTCCAGAAAAATAATCCATGCAGCGAATTTTCTTAGACCAGATTTATTAAAATGCAATGGGAATTTATTATAATTTTATAACAATGTAGAGATCTCAAACACCAGAATATGGTATAATTATTGCTAAAATTTCTTATAAAAATTGTGATAGTTAAATTTAATTGCTGATAATTTCAAAGTGGTCTGCAATTGTTTTTAAATTGCTTTAGTTTTTTTAAAGAGTTGCAAGTCTTTGGAAATTTATATTGTACTTAACAATGGATGCTGTTGAGTGACAAATGTAATAGTCGAATACTTTAATCTCTATACAAACAATACTTAACTTTTATTTTTATATTTCATTGTTAAAAGTAGTAAGCAGTGGGATGATACAATTTTTATAACAACACACGAATTTTAAGCATACAATAAATTGAGGAAACACTTGTATCATATTTGTATGTAACACAAATTAGTATCTATATAGATCATACAATATATCCAAACATGTGCATACCATTGCACACATGTGCAATATACATTTAAATAATTCACACACAAGTGGCTCCATAGTGCAGTAGGTAAAGCTAGTCCTGAAGTCAAAAAGATCTGAGTTCAGATCCTTACTCAGATACTGTCTCTTTGATCCTTGGCAAACCATTTCAATCCTACCTCAATTTTCCCTTTTATAAATGGTATTAATAATAGTACCTACCTTTCTGGATTGTTGTAAGGAGTAAATGGAACACCATTACTTTGTGCTTTGTAAAGCTTAAGGCATCATATAAATGTGACCTAGTATTTTTTTTTAAATGGGGCATCTGTGGGGCAGCTAGTTTGTGCAGTGGATAGAGCACCAGCCTTGAAGTCAGAAGGACCTGAGTTCAAATCTGGCCTTAGACACAACACTGCCTGGCTGTGTGACCTTGGGCAAGTCACTTAACTCCAATTACTTCAGCCAAAAAAAAAAAAAAAATGGAGCAACTGAGTGGCATAGTGGATAGACCTCTGCTCCTGTAGTCAGGAAGACCTAGTTCAAATCTGACCTTGAATATGTACTGACGTGTGTGACTGGACAAAAATCACTTACTCTTGTTTGCCTCTATTTCCTCATCTGTTAAAATGAGATGGGGAAGGAAATGGCAAACCCCCAAAATATCAAGAAAACTCCAAATGGGGTCACAAAGAGTCAGCTACGTTTGAAAAACAAGACCATTTGAAAATACATATAAGTATACATATACATACACAGATACTTACATATACACACATATACTTTTTATATTGTATATTAGTATCATGCCATATAGAATGTAACTAAAGTATAATATAAAGATAACAGACAACAAACATGTTATAATGTTATATATAACAATGTTCTAAGATATATAGCATGTAGTATAATCCTAATATATAGCAATACTACCACATATATCTATATAATACAAATATACAAATATACAAAAATACAAATATATAAAATATTTGTGTATTCTGTATGTGTATGTCTTTCTGTGTGTGTATTTTGCCATCTATGTCCAAAACCTGTCATTATAGGAATCTTTTATCTATAAGGATTCCATCCAGGAAGGTATCTGCAGAAATAAGTAAAGAATTGAAGAAGCCTGAAGAATCCAGAATAAGAATTCATGGTTCTCAAACATTCTATTTTTGGACAGAACTGTTACTAGATTTTTTATTTAATAAAGCTTTTTATTTTCAAAACATATGCATGGATAATTTGACAACATTGATACTTGCATAGCCTTGTGTTTCAGATTTTATCCTCCTTTTCCCCATCCCCTCTCCTAGATGGCAAGCAATGGAATCTATGTTAAGCTTATTAAAAGATATGTTAAATCCAATATGTATAAACATATTTATATAATTCTCTTGCTGCACAAGAAAAATCAGATTAAAAAAATAAAGTAAATGAGTAAGAAAACAAAACGCAAGTGAACAACAAAAGAGTGAGAATGTTATGTTGTGATCTACATTCAGTTTCTACAGTCCTCTTTTTGGGTGTAAATGGCTCTCTTTGTCACAAGAGCATTGGAACTGGCATCCATCATCTCACTGTTAGAAAGAGTCACGTTCGTCAGAATTGATTGTCATATAATATTGATGTTGCCATATACAATGATGTCCTGATTCTGCTCATTTCACTTAGCATCAGTTCCTGTCAGTCTCTCCAGGCCTCTCTGAAATCATCCTGCTGATCATTTCTTATAGACCAATAATATTCCATAACATCCCATAAGTATACCATAACTTAGCCATTATCCAACCGAATGCCATCCATTTAAGTTTCCAAAGGGCTGCTACAAACATTTTTGCACATGTGGGTCCCTTTACCTCCTTTAAGATTTCTTTGGGATATAAACCCAATACAAACATTGCTGAGTCAAATGGTATGCACAGTTTGATAATTTTTTGAGCATAGTTACAAATTGCTCTCCAGAATGGGTGGATCCATTCACATCTCCACCAACAATGTATTAGTGTGGGAGATGTAGTCTTTTTTTTTTTTTTTTTTTAATTTAGTATAGCTTTTTATTTACAAGATATATGTATGGGTAATTTTTCAGCATTGACAATTGCAAAACCTTTGTTCCAACTTTTCCCCTTACCCCCTCCCCCAGATGTCAGGTAGACCCATACATGTTAAATATGTTAAAGTATATGTTAAATACAATATATGTATACATGTCCGTACAGTTATTTTTCTGCACAAGAAAAATCGGACTTAGAAATAATGTAAAAATAGCCTGAGAAAGAAATAAAAAATGCAAGCAGACAAAAACAGAGGGAGTGGAAATGCTATGTAGTGGTTCATACTCATTTCCCAGAGTTCTTTCGCTGATGTAGCTGGTTCTCTTCATTACTGCTCTATTGGAACTAATTTGGTTGATCTCATTGTTGAAGAGAGCCAGAATTGATCATCATATAGTATTGTTGTTGAAGTATATAATGATCTCTTGGTCTTGCTCATTTCACTTAGCATCAGTTCATGTAAATCTCTCCTAGCATCTCTGTATTCATCCTGCTGGTCATTTCTTACAGAATAGTAATATTCCATAACATTCATATACCACAGTTTATTCAGCTATTCTCCAACTGATGGGCATCCATTCATTTTCCAATTTCTTGCCACTACAAAGAGGCTGCCACAAACATTTTTGCACCTGTGGGTCCCTTTCCCTTCTTTAAGAATTCATTGGGATATAAGCCCAGTAATAATACCTCTTACTAGATATTAACTTCTGACACATAAGTTGTGGGGAGGAGGGTTGCGGCTGAATAAAGGGGACCCCAGGAAATGGATCCTGGGGTGGTAGACTTTGATGAATGAGGGACCAGGTAAGGGAGATTGCTGTGGTGGGGTAAGAACTCTTGAAAGTGAGTCTTAGGGAATCCATTCTCCTCCCATTGAAGCCCTACTCTTATCAAAATAATAAGCTGATTATCTAGAGTTTTCAGAGTTGTCTTGCTTTTCTGTGCTTGCTTTCTTTTTGTTCTCTAAATCTACATTTTGAAAAAAGATGCCTCCCCAATTCTCTCCCTTTCCTTTTTTTGGCTATCCCTATTTCTCTTTGCCTCTCAATCTCATCCTTATAGGAAAAATCAAAAAGATCCCATAACGAATATGCAGTCACTCAAAACAAATTCCTTTATGGGTCGTGTCCAAAAATAGATCACATTCTACATCTGAAGTCCATCATCTCTGTGATAAGAGTTGGGTCATATGCTGAAAAACATACTTGATATTTCTCACATCATTTGCCTAGAAGTCACCATTAAATAGGATGTGTATGCATTGTTCATGTAAGTTATATGTGTGCTCTCATGGGTTTGTTTATTTTTATTTTTTTATTTTTTTTATTTTTTAATTTTATTTTATTTAATAATAACTTTGTATTGACAGAATCCATGCCAGGATAATTTTTACACGACATTATCCCTTGCAATCACTTATGTTTCGTTTTTTCCCCTCCCTCCCTCCTCCCCCCCCCCCCCCAAGATGGCAAGCAGTCCTATATATGTTAAATATGTTGCAGTATATCCTAGATACAATACATATTTGCAGAACCGAACAGTTCTCCCGCTGCACAGGGAGAATTGGATTCCGAAGGTAAAAATAACTCGGGAAGAAAATCAAAAATGCAAATAGTTCACATTCATTTCCCAGTATTCCTTCTTTGGGTGTAGCTGTTTCTGTCCATCATTTCTCCAATGAAACTCAGTTAAGTCTCCTTGTCAGAGAAATCCACTTCCATCAGAATACATCCTCATACAATAACTTTGTCGAAGTGTATAATGATCTCCTGGTTCTGCTCATCTCACTTAGCATCAGTCCATGTAGGTCTCTCCAAGCCTCTCTGTATTCATCCTGCTGGTCATTCCTTACAGAACAATAATATTCCATAACATTCATATACCACCATTTATCCAGCCATTCTCCAATTGATGGGCATCCATTCATTTTCCAGTTTCTAGCCACTACAAACAGGGCTGCTACAAACATTTTGGCACATACAGGTCCCCTTCCCTTTTTTAGTATCTCTTTGGGGTATAAGCCCAATAGAAACACTGCTGGATCAAAGGGTATGCACAGTTTGATAACTTTTTGGGCATAATTCCAGATTGCTCTCCAGAATGGCTGGATTCGTTCACAACTCCACCAACAATGCATCAGTGTCCCAGTTTTCCCGCATCCCCTCCAACATTCATCATTATTTTTTTCCTGTCATCTTAGCCAATCTGACAGGTGTGTAGTGATATCTCAGAGTTGTCTTAATTTGCATTTCTCTGATCAAAAGTGATTTGGAACACTCTTTCATGTGAGTGGTAATAGTTTCAATTTCTTCATCTGAAAATTGTCTGTTCATATCCTTTGACCATTTATCAATTGGAGAATGCCTTGATTTTTTATAAATTTGAGTCAGTTCTCTATATATTTTGGAAATGAGGCCTTTATCAGAACCTTTAATTGTAAAGATGTTTTCCCAGTTTGTTACTTCCCATGGGTTTGTTTAAATGAGATACTTTGCAAGCTGATTTCAGAGAGGCCTGGAGAGACTTACATGAACTGATCCTGAGTGAAATAAGCAGAACCAGGAGATCATTAGACCCAGCAACAAGAAGACTATACGATTCTTTTCAACAATGAAATGATTCAGGCCAGTTCTAGTGATCTTTCTTGTGTTGATTAGAGCCATCCACACCCAGAAAGGATTGTGGGAATTGAGTATGGATCACAACATAACATTTTCACTTCTTTTGTTATTGTTTGCTTAAATTTTATTTTTTCTCATTAAAAAAAAAAAAAAAAAACTTTTTGATCTGATTTTTCTTGTCCAGCAAGATAATTGTGTAACTATGTATGCCCCCAAGAAAGAAAAGCCCCAATGACAAAAAATTATTTTCATGAGTATTAAAAAAAAAAGAAATAAGGTTCTTTGGAGGAACATGGGAAAGAGGATCTGATAGATATTCCAGGAATTTTGCCCATTCTTTTTCAAAGAAAACTTTGTTCTTTTAGTGATTAGCAAAAGGGGCCACAAAACTGGTTGTTCTGTCCTCCTCAGCATTCATATTGTTCTATTATTTATTTATCTATCTACCTTTTATAAATATTACTAATCTAGAGTACGTGTATGTGTGTGCTCTCATGTGGGCGCGCGCACACACACATACACACAGAGAAGGATTTTGAACAAAAATGACATGATTTGATCTGTACATAAATAAGATAATCTAGAGAGTTTACAAGTAAATCCATCTTCTACCTTTCTCTATTACTTACTCAGTGGGTTGCCCATTCAACTCCATAGGTATTCTGTTCTGTGACTAAACCTGGAATGTATTATTCTTTCATGAATACCTTTAAAAAGCAACTTCTTTTTATTGAAACATTTAAAAGTATAACTTGATAAATTTAGTTTTGTTCTCTTTTATTCTTTAGATGTCCTCTTATGTCTGAAATTTCTGGTGTGAAAAAGGCTAGTTTTGGAATAGTGAATATAATATACAATATGTGAAGAGAGTATTGAAAAAGGATGAAGATTTCAAAGAATGAACACAGATTTCATATAAATATATATCAGTAGAATTCAGAACAAAGTCACATAATTGCTTGAAAACCAAAGATCTTTATAGGCTTTATATAGAAACAAGTTTAATTTTGTGTTATAAAAATATTTTCTGATTAAAAATAATCATTATTAAAGAGAAAACTTAGATGATTTTTTTGTTAGAGATCTGAATAGAAAATCCAAAATTGCATAACGCTCATTTAGTAAAGAACTATGTTTTTATTTATTTTTTATTTTTTAATAACTTTTTATTGACAGAATCCATGCCAGAGTAATTTCTTTACAGCATTATCCCTTGCACTCACTTCTGTTCCGATTTTTCCTCTTCCTCCCTCCACCCCCTCCCCCAGATGGCAAGCAGTCCTTTACATGTTGAATAGATACAATATATGTGTGCAGAATGGAACAATTTTCTTGTTGCACAGGGAGAATTGCATTTAGAAGGTATAAATAACCCGGAAGAAAAACAAAAATACAAGCAGTTTATATTCATCTCCCAGTGTTCTTTCTCTGGGTGTAGCTGCTTCTGTCCATCTTTGATCAATTAAAGCTCTCTTTATCGAAGAGATCCACTTCCATCAGAATACATCTTCAAACAGTATCATTGTTGAGGTATATAATGATCTCCTGGTTCTGCTCATTTCACTCAGCATCAGTTCATGTAGGTCTCTCCAAGCCTCTCTGTATTCATCCTGCTGGTCGTTCCTTACAGAACAATAATATTCCATAATATTCATCTACCACAATTTATTCAACCATTCTCCAATTGATGGGCATCCATTCATTTTCCAGCTTCTAGCCACCACAAAAAGGGCTGCCACAAACATTTTGGCACATACAGGTCCCTTTCCCTTCTTTAGTATCTCTTTGGGGTATAAGCCCAGTAGTAACACTGCTGGATCAAAGGGTATGCACAGTTTGATAACTTTTTGAGCATAGTTCCAAATTGTTCTCCAGAATGGCTGGATGTGTTCACAATTCCACCAATGATGTATCAGTGTCCCTGTTTTCCCACATCCCCTCCAACATTTCGCATTGTCTTTCTCTGTCATTCTAGCCAATCTGACAGGTGTGTAGTGGTATCTCAGAGTTATCTTAATTTGCATTTCTCTGATTAATAATGATTTGGAGCATATTTTCATATGTCTATAAATAGTTTCAATTTCTTCATCTGAGAATTGTCTAGAACTATGTTTTTAAACAAAAGATTAGACATTTCCCAGAAATCCAAAATTGATCATGTGTGTTAACATAGCTTATTTGTGCACACACATACTTATATGAAAATGACCTGATCCATCATTGTAGTTGTTTAATCAGTAATGAATTTCTGTAAATCATCCTCTTTCTCCTCAGTGTTAAACAATAACTTAGAATTTCTTATAGTAGTTCATCAGAAATAAAAGTGCTTATAATAAAAATCCATGTACAGTTTAATGGTTTTTGGATAGAATATCTTTGCCAGGATCATTTTTTAACAGGGTTATTGTTAAAAAAAAAAAAAAGTTAAGATTTACTTCTATTTGGCACTAGATTGGAGTAGCATTTATTTTTCAAGAATCTTGTCCTAGTGGTTGGAAGGTAGGGCTAGGTGGATGCCAGCTGGCACTGAAAAAGAATGAAAAAGAAGATGATTTTGTTGGAAGGCTGTGCCCAAGCTTAGTTCCCATTGGATGGTTTACTTCCTATGGACTTCTATCACCTGTAGGACCATTCCCAAGGAATCAAATTTTGTATCTTTCTAGAACTCATGCTTTCTTTGTTTTTTTTTAATGCCATTGTAAAAATAGAAAGAAATTCTACCACCAGCCTACATTCTAGTATCAATTATTATTAATTGCAGAAAGTAGAAAAACTCTCCCATGAAAATGTGAAAAACTGGGTTTTTTGGAGTCAAACTCCATTCTGAGTCTTTAGTTAAAAAAACAGACAAAAACTCCTTTTCTTATGAATTTACCACCTGTCATAGATGATTGTTTTTTCTAACAGAGTTGGTCGATTACAAAATGCTTCTTAAGAGGATAGTTATAAATAGATTATACTGTCATTGTCCATTCTGGTTTTGTCCTTTCTGGGTCAAGCGGAAGCTCACTAATCTCTTTTGTGTATTGGTGAATTGTGGTAGAGTGAGAAACTCAAGGACAAATCCGAGGTAAGCAACTGCTTTTCCTCTTTCATTTTTGACTTACATGATGATTTCTCCTTGGATTAAATAGTATGATTCAAAAGAGAAAAGTCAAATAATAATAATATATGAATAAAAAAAGTAATAATAATAATGGCTAGCATTTATGTAATGCTTTAAATTTTGTAAATGTACATCAAACATTTGATTCTCATAACAACTGACATTGCTAATTAGTTCCTTTTACCAAGCTAAAAACAGACTGAAAATGATTAAGTGACTTGCCAAGGATGTTGCACTTAATAAGTATCTGAGTTGGGATTTGAATTCAAATCTCTAAGTCTGGACCTCTTATGCATTCTGCCATCTTTCAAGGGGCTTTACAACCTCACTGGTAGCTTTCCAACTTCAGGATAGTGGAACACTTTTCAGTTCTAGCTTTTAAGTGAAGGCTACAAGACAATTTGGACTGCAATTTCTAGATATCGGATTTTGGAATTTAGTGTAACTCATCAAGCATTTGTTAAGCATCTTCTGATCTCTCTAGATTTCTCAGGGCCTTTAGATGAGGCATAATAATAGGCACTGGAGATATAAAGGTAACATGAAAAACAATTTCTCTTACTTGCCTTCTTAATATAGGGCAAGGGAAGGGAAGAATTTAGAATACAGAATTAATGATTTTTTCAAATCATTTTAAAAAATTTGTTGAAACAAAACAAATCAAAACAAACTTACAGTTACTGCCCTCAGAATTTACATTCCATTATTCTGATTTTAATCCCTACTACAATCCTGGGAGGAGGGTGCTATTATTATCCCTATTTTATAGGTAAGGAAATTAAGGCAGACAGGGTTAGGTGACTTGCCCAGGGCCACTCAGCTAGTAAAGTAAATTTCTGACTCCAAGCATGGTAAGTACTCTATCCATGGTGCCACTTAGCTGCTTTATTGTATAGATGGACTGTACAATAATAATGATACATCGTGTTTACAGAGTGCTTTAAAAGTTTGTAACATGCCTTCCCTCTGTTTATTATATATATAGCTTTTTTGTTCATAATTGCTTGCATGTTGTTGCCATCATTAGGCAGCATTAGACTTGCTCTGGAGAGCAAGATATTTTTTGCCTTTATGTTTTTTCCCCATTTATTTAATATTTTATTTTCCCCAGTTACATGTAAAACAAGTTTTTTAACATTTGTTTTTAAAACTTTTGAGTTTCAAGTTCTCTCCTTTCCTCCTCCCCTCTTCCAGCCCATTGAGAAGGCACATGTTAAGTTATAAAACATTTCCATAAAAGTCATGTTGTGAAAGAAAACATTGATCTCCCCCCCCAAAAAAAATCCCCTCAAGAAAAATAAAGTAAGAAAAAACTATGCCTCAATCTGTATTCAGACACAATTAGTTCTTTCTCTGTTATGGATAGCATTTTTCATCCTAAGTCCTTCAGAGTAATCTTCTTGGATCATTGTATTGCTGACATTTGCAAAATCATTCACAGCTGATCATTCTATATACTTTTACACAGAACATTTCATTTTGCGTGATCTCATGGAGGATTTTCCAGGTTTTTCTGAGAGCATCCTGCTTATCATTTCTTATAGAACAAATAGTATTCCATCATAATTACATACCACATTTCAGCCATTCCTTAACTGATGGGTATCCCCTCAATTCCAATTCTTTGCCCTGAGAAAAGAGCTGCTATAAATATTTTTATATAATATTTCTTTTTTCTATTTAAACAAAATCTCTTTTGGGACACATGCCTAGTAGTAGTATTGTTGAATCAAATGGTATGCATGATTTTGTAGCCCTTTGGACATAGTTCCAAATTGTTCTGCAGAATGATTTAATCAGTTCACAGTTCCACCAACAATGCATTAATGCCTTGTTTTTCTCAAATTTCCCCCCTCATGTTTGACATTTCCTTTTCTGGCCTATTAGCCAATCTAATAGGTATGAGTACCTTAGAATTGTTTTAATTGCATTTCTCCAAATCAAATGTGAGTTAGAGAAATTTTTTTCCCTTATGGCTATAAATAGCTTGGTTAGTTCAGCTGAAAACTGTCTATATTTTTTGACCATTTATTAATTGTGGAGTGGCTCTTATTTTTTATAAATTTGACTCAGTTTCCTATTTGAGAAATGAGGCCTTCATCAGAGAAACTTCTATTCACAATCACTATTGCTAAGTATTTCACCTGTTTATTCTATTCTCTTTTTCCTTTCATCCTGTGCATCTTCAAAAATGATTTGCTTCTGTCTATTGCCTCTCCCAATATGCCCTCCTTTTTATCACCCTCTCTCCTTTTTGTATGCCCTTCCCCTCCAGCTTTCCAAGCAGGGACTTAAATTTTTTTAAAATTCAATTTAAAAGTAGTCTTTCCCTGCCAATTACATGTAAAAACAATTTTAAACCTTAAAAATTTTTTTGAGTTCCATATTTTCTCTTGCTCTCCACCTCCTCCATCTCTAAGTTGGCAAGCAATTTTATATAAATTATATATGTGTCATCATGTAAAGTATCTTTTCATAATAGTCATACTCTAAAAGAAGAAACAGATCAAAAGAAAAGAACTATGAAAAAAATAGAGCTAAAATGGTAGGCTTTGATCTTCCTCCAGATTCCATCAGTTTAAGGAGCAGCTAGAATGGATAGTGCACCAGACCTGGAAACAGGAGGAACTGAATTCAAATTTAGCCCTAGACACTTAACACTTAGTAGGTGTGTGATCCTAGGCAAGTAATTTAATCCCAATTGTCTCACCAAAACAAAACAAAATGAAAACACAAGTCAGATTCCATCAGTTTTTTTCTCTGCATATGAATACTCTTTTTCATCATGAGTCTTTCTGAATTGTCTTGGACCTTTGTTTTGCTTAGAAGAGCCAAATCAACATAGTTGTTATTATGCATACACATGTTGTTACTGTATACAATGTTCTCCTGGTTCTATTCATTTCACTTGCTCTATCAGATTTTTTAAGTCTTTCCAGGTTTTTCTGAAAACATCCTGCTCATCACTTGTACTACATTACATTTATATATTACAAGTTGTTCAGCCATTCCCTAATTAATGGGCATACCCCTCAATTTCCAGTTCTTTTCTACTATAAAAAGAGCTGCTCTAAATATTTTTGTACTTGTAAGTCCTTTTCTTTCTTTGTTTTTGTTTCCAAATCTCTTTAGGATACAGACCTAGAAGTGGTATCACGAGATCAGAAGATACACACAGTTTGATTGCCCTTTGGGCATAGTTCCAGATTGCTCTCCACCAACAGTGCATTAGTGTCTTAGTTTTTCCACATTCTTTTCAGCATTTGTCATTTTCTTTTTTGACACATTAGCCAATCTGGTAGGTGTTAAGTTTTCCCTCAGAGTTTTTATTTTCATTTCTCTAACCAATAGTGATTTAGTACGTTTTTATATGACTATGGATAGCTTTGATTTCTTAATCTGAAAACTGCCTATTCCTATCCTTTCATCATTTATCAATTGGGAAATGATTTTCATTCTTATAAATTTGATTCCATTCTCTATATATTTGAAAAAGGACTCCTTTGTCAGAGGTGTAAAAATTGTTTCTCACTATCTTGGCTGCATTATTTTGTGTGCAAACCTTTTTTAATTTAATGTAATAAAAATTATCCATTTTATGTGCCATATGCTTTTTCATTTGGTCATAAATTCTTCCTTTCTCCATAGATCTGACAGGTAGACTATTCCTTGCTTTTTTGTTTTGCTTTTGGCATCCCCCTTTATGCTTAAATCATGTAGTCATTTTAACTTTATTGTGGTTTATGGTGTAAGACATTAGTATATACCTAAGCTTTTGCAATATTGTTTTTCAGCTTTTCCAGCAATTTTTTGTCAAATAGTGAATTCTTAGCCCAAAGGGTGGGGTCTTTGGGTTTATTACTAGGTTACTGTAGTCATTTACTACTGTGTATGATGTACTCAATCATTTGCACTGATCCACCACTCTATTCTTATCCAGTGTCATATATCTTTGATGATTACTGCTTTATATTGTAGTTTGAGATCTGATGTGGCTAGACTACTTTTCTTTGCATTATTTTTCACTAAATCTTTGATTATCGAGTTTTTTTTTCCTGATGAATTAAAATTTTTTTCTAACTATACAATAGTTTTTGGTAATTTGGTATGGCATTGAATAAGTTAATTTATGTAGAATTGTGATTTTAATTATATTGGTTTAGCCTACTCATAAACAATTGATATTTCCCCAATTTAGATCTGACTTTGTATGAAAAGTATTTTGTAATTGTTTTCGTATGATTCCTGAGTTTGTCTTGGCAGGTAGACTCCCAAATATTTTACATTGTCTACAGTTATCTCTTGATTCTGGATTTTGTTGGTAATATATAGAAATGCTGATGACTTATGTGGATTTATTTTATGTCCTTCAACTTTGCTAAAGTTGTTAATTATTTCAATTAGTTTTTAGTTGATTCTCTAGGATTCTTTATGCTATTATATCATTTGCAAAGAGTGATAGTTTCATTTCTTCATTGTCTATTCTAATTCAATTTATTTTTTCCCCTTATTGTTGTCCCTAGCATTTTTAGTATGATATTGAATAATAGTGGTGATAATGGGCATTTTCGCTTTATCCTTGATCTTACTGGAAAGGCTTCTAGCTTATTCCAATTATATTCTTGCTCATGACTTTAGATAGATATTATTTATCATGTTGAGGAAAGCTCCATTTATTCCTGTTTTTAATAGAAATAGATACTGTATTTTATTCAAAGAATTTTTTTTTTTAACGTCTATTGAGATTATCCTATTATTTCTGGATAGTTTTGTTGTTGATATGATCCCTTATGCCGATAGTTTCCCTAATACTGACCCACTCCTGCATTCCTGGTATATATCCCACATGATCATAGTGTATGAGCCTTGTGATATATTGCTGTAATTTTGTAATATCCTTGTTAGTATTTTATTTAAAATTTTTGCATCAGTATTCATTAGGGAAATCGGTTTGTAATTTTCTTTCTCTGTTTTCACTCTTCTTGATTTATAATACTCTTCCTATGTCATAAAGTAATTTGCCAAGATTGCTTTTTTTGCCTATTTTTCCAAATAGTTTATATAGTTTTGAAATTAATTGTGTTGCAAATATTTGATAGAATTTACTTGTGAATCATCCAGGCAATAGAGATTTTTTTTTTCCCTCTTAGAGAGTTCTTTAATGACTTGTTCAATTTCTTTTTCTAACATGGGATTATTTAAGTATTGTATTTTCTCTTCTATTATCTTTGTAAATATGCATTGATTGGGCAAAATAGTTCCTAATAATTACTTTAATTTCTTCATCATTGGGTGGTGAATGTGCCCTTTTCATTTTTGATAGTAGCAATTTGGGTTTTTCCTTCTTTATCTCTTTTAATTAGACCTATTTTTGCTCTTGTTCATCATGTTTTATCATGATCATTGCTTTTTTTTTTTTTCATTCCAGATCAAATATAATAAATTCTGCTTCAGCCCTTTACCTTTATTCTCTGTGTATCTCTGTTTCAAGTGTGTTTCTTGTAAACAACATATTGT
This sequence comes from Antechinus flavipes, assembly GCF_016432865.1. Taxonomy (NCBI): domain Eukaryota; kingdom Metazoa; phylum Chordata; class Mammalia; order Dasyuromorphia; family Dasyuridae; genus Antechinus; species Antechinus flavipes. Next base: position 389,377,546 of record NC_067401.1, read on the forward strand.
AGGATTCTGATTTTTAATCCACCCTGTAATCTGCTTCCATTTTACAGAGACACTCCAGTTATCATTACCGTGCATTTCCCGCCATACTAGTTTTCGTCCTGTTTATCCTTCTCTTTCTTTTTCATCTTGTCTCTCCTCACCAGGAAAATACTGGTGACCACTGCCTCCCTCAATCTGCAGTCTTTCTTGTCAGTTCTCCATTTTCTCTCTCCTTTCCTCCTGCTCCTAATGTAGCCCTTTTTTTTTGCCCCTTAACATTTTTTGGGAATATCATCCCATCAAAGTCACCTTATACTGGTATCCTTTGTCTGTGTATAGTCCTAATTTCCCCAATTATAATACAGTTCTTGAGTTACAAGTATTATCTTCCATTGTAGCATTGTAAATAGTTTAATCTTAGTGAATTCCTTATATTTTCCTTTTTTTTTTCTTAAACTTTTTACACTTCTCTTTGAGTTGTGTTTGAAAATCAATTTTATTGTTGTACAGCTTTGGTCTTTTCATCCGAAATGCTTGAGAGTTCTCTGTTTCATTGAGTAACCATTTCCCCCTTGGAGGATTATGCTCAGTTTTGTTGGATAGATGGTTCTTCGTTGTAATCCTAGCCTTTTTGCCTTCTGGAATATCATATTCCATACTTTCTGATCTTTTAATATAGAAGCTGCTAAATCCTGTGTAATCCTGATTTTGCCTTCATGATATTTGAATTGTTTCCTTCTGACTGCTTGCAATATTTTCTCCTTGGCCTGGAAGTTTTAGAATTAGTCTTTACTGTTCCTGAGTGTTTTCATTTTTTGAGATCTCTTTCAGTAGGTGATCAGAAAATTTTTTTATGTCTATTTTACCTTCTGGTTCTAGAATATTATAGCAGTTTTCATTGATAATTTCTTGCAAGATGCTATCCAATCTCTTTTTTTGATTATGGCTTTCAAGTAGTCCAATAAATTCTTAAGTTATGTTTCCTGGAGCTCTTTCCAGATTATATGTCTACATATTCTATTTTTTTTTTCGTTCTTTTGATTTTGTGTGATTGATTCTTGATGTCTCATGAAGTTATTAGCATGTGCTTTTCCAATTCTAATTTTTAGGGACTTATTTTCTTTCTTTCTTTTTTATTAATAACTTTTTATTGATAGAACTCATGCCAGGGTAATTTTTTACAGCATTATCCCTTGCATTCATTTCTGTTCTGATTTTTCCCCTCCCTCCCTCCCTCCGCCCCCTCCCCCAGATGGCAAGCAGTCCTTTACATGTTGAATAGGTTGCAGTATATCCTAGATACAATATATGTGTGCAGAATAGAACAGTTCTCTTGTTACACAGGGAGAATTGGATTCAGAAGGTATAAATAACCCGGGAAGAAAAACAAAAATGCAAGCAGTTTATATTCATTTACCAATGTTTTTTCTTTGGGTGTAGCTGCTTCTGTTCATCTTTGATCAATTGAAACTGAATTAGCTCTCTTTATTGAAGAGATCCACTTCCATCAGAATACATCCTCAAACAGTATCGTTGTTGAGGTGTATAATGATCTCCTGTTTCTGCTCATTTCACTTAGCATCAGTTCATGTAAGTCTCGCCAGTCCTCTCTGTATTCATCCTGCTGGTCATTTCTTACAGAACAATAATATTCCATAACATTCATATACCACAATTTACCCAGCCATTCTCCAATTGATGGGCATCCATTCATTTTCCAGTTTCTGGCCACTACAAACAGGGCTGCCACAAACATTCTTGCACATACAGGTCCCTTTCCTTTCTTTAGTATCTCTTGGGGTATAAGCCCAGTAGAAACACTGCTGGATCAAAGGGTGTGCACAGTTTGATAACTTTTTGAGCATAGTTCCAAATCGCTCTCCAGAATGGCTGGATGTGTTCACAATTCCATCAACAATGTATCAGTGTCCCTGTTTTCCCACATCCCCTCCAACATTCCACATTATCTTTCCCTATCATTCTAGCCAATCTGACAGGTGTGTAGTGGTATCTCAGAGTTGTCTTAATTTGCATTTCTCTGATTAATAATGATTTGGAGCATATTTTCATATGTCTATAAATAGTTTCGATTTCTTCATCTGAGAATTGTCTGTTCATATCCTTTGACCATTTATTAATTGGAGAATGGTTTGATTTCTTATAAATTAGAGTCAATTCTCTATATATTTTAGAAATGAGGCCTTTATCAGAACCTTTGACTGTAAAAATGTTTTTCCAGTTTATTGTTTTCCTTCTAATCTTGTCTGCATTTGTTTTGTTTGTACAAAAACTTTTCAATTTGATATAATCAAAATTTTCTATTTTGTGGTCAATAGTGATTTCTAGTTCTTCTTTGGTCATAAATTCCTCTCTCTTCCACAGGTCTTTGAGGTAAACTGTCCTATGCTCTTCCAATTTATTTATAATCTCATTCTTTATGCCTAGCTCATGAACCCATTTTGACCTTATCTTGAAAGGACTTATTTTCTTCCTAATTTCCATTTGGCCAATTTTACCTTTTTTCCCCTTCAATTCTACTTTGAAGATATTTTCTTAAGTAAATTTTCTATGTCTTTCCCCAATTTTTGTGCTTCTTTTGTCAAGCTGTTGCCTTGTTTCATGATTCTCTTATATCTCATTTCTTTTCCAAATTTTCTTACAACTCTTTTACTTGATTTTTAAAATCCTTTTTGAGCTCTTCTAGGACTTCATATCAAAAAAAATATTTTTGATAACATTTTTCTTTCAATCAACACACAGTCAGTGGGAAGTAGGGAGTTACCAGGTGTGTTGGCACCAGATATCAAGGAGACTGAAGCTGTTGTGTTTCTATCTATTGAGCTCAGGGCCTTTTGGGACTATGCTAAAAGTGTGTCTTCACTGAGTTCAGCATAAATATGATGAGCCTCAGGGAGGAACAGAGGGCACTAAATTGCCTAAAGAGAAACAAATCAACTACTGGAAAGTGAATAGGTCAGAAGTCCTGTAAGGACTGGCCTTTCGGTAGCCCTATACTTCTAAGCTGAGATGAGGAGACCCAGTTTATTTTTTAATTAAAATTAAGTTAAAAGGAGTTATAGTGTGAGAAAAGTGTAATAAAAAGAATTTAGGTTCGTAATTCGATATCCAAGATATGGGCCAACTGAAGTAAATGGAGAGAAAAGATAATTTCAGTGTTGTATCTCCTCCCTTACTGCCTTCCTTCTTCCACCTTCCTTTTTTGTCTCTTCCTTCTCTCCCTCCCTTCTTTCTCCTTTCATTTGTTAATTCATTCTTTCCCCTCCCTCATTCTTTCCTTTCTTTCTTCTTCTCTCCTTCCATCCTTTTCTCCTTCCCTTCTTCCCTCTGTTCTCTCCTTTTCTCCCTCCTTGCTTCCCTCTCTCCTCTTCCTCCCTCTGTCTCCCCCTTCCTTTTTTCCTCTCTCCCTCCTTTCCTCCCTTTGTTAAGGATAGGGGAATGACATGGAATCATCCTTTTCTCTTGTTCTGTGACTGAATTTCCTCTTTTTCTAGTCAAATATCTCATGGCCTCCTTTGCCTTACTAAATCATGCATAGATTTAAGGCCGGAGGGAACTTAGAAGCTTCTGGTACAAACCTCTTATTTTTTAGATGAAAAAGTTAAACAACTTGCCTAAGTTTACACAAGCAGAGCTGAGGTTTGAACCTACGGCCTCTGAGTTCCGAGAATGCAAAAGATCATCATTGCCGTTTTTATGAGAAAAGGTTCACAGTGTTCCATCTGGAGCATGTGTGTGGCATTTTTCAGGTGCTGGACTTTTGCCTTAGTAGAGGTTGCTTTTTGCAGCTGTACTTGGGTCCTGGGCTTTGCATATAATGGTTCACAGTGCAGTGTTAAGCAATCGTTTAAACAGTGAACACATTTTATTTTAGATGGCTAACCAAGTCTAACTTAAGCTTCAAATACTGTGCAAAATTACCTTTGGATTGATTTATATTATGTAAACTATATGGTACAACTGTATTTTGGGGGGTTACTACTGTTTAGCCCGCTGTTGTGATCCTGCTGGTTGTGATGTGGGTATGGATGCTCCCTCACAAGGTATAGATCAAATTTCATCCCTGGCCTCTCATCCACATTTTCCTGAAATTTCTCCCCCCATGGTAGAAAGTGGACCCACTCTATGATTCTGGGGACTTTTCTCTAGAGATGCTGTCATTATATAAGTACTAATGGAGGCCATGGCTTATCCATTTGCTTTCCCTCATTCTTTTCTAGCCAATTTCCTCTGGCAAAACCCGTCACCCCATTTTTCTAATATAGTTTTTCTCTGGTAATATGTTATGTCTTACTCAAGCCATCGCTGCCCTTTGGCTAATCTACAATATTGATTCTTCTCTAGGCTGGGGTATCCTGTTACTTGTAGTCATACAGCATCACATAACAACAACAAGAAGAATAAAAACTGACAGGATGTGCTTTAGAATTTGCTAAACACGGCTGTAAATATGAAATCTTGTATGATCATATATATATATTATATGTATAAATCTTGTATGATTCTCACAGCAACACAGGGACAGATAACAAAATTATTATTATTGTCCAATTTTCAAGAGCACAAACTGGAGCTCATAGAAATTATTTGATTGGCTCAAGGTCAGAGACCTTGTTAGTGTTGGAGTTTGAACCCTGACATTCCAATTCCAAATTTAATAGTGTTCTTTATACTGTACCATGTCATATGGTTCTTTTGCACATCTCAGATGTCATAGCAGGACAGCATTTTTATGTAAAGAATAATGGATCTGAAATCAGGTGAGACAGTTTCTAATTCTGCCTTTGAGGCTGATCAGACTCTGGGCAAGTCACCTTTCAAAGAGTAGTTTAATCAGCTCTAACATGAACATGATAATAGTTATGATGACTACTTCACTGGGAGGTGTTGAGGACCAAGTGACAATGTATGTGAAATGCTTTGCAGCCCTTTGCTGTGGTATTAGGTAGTTCTTGTTAATATTCTCATTTTTGTCATTTCACATTTGATGACATTCAAATACAGATGGTCCTGGGAGAAGTTCCTATTTTGTTTTTGTTCTTTTATGATTATTTTAAAAAAAAAATTAGGTTTTTACTGATAGCCAGCTGCTACAATGGATAGAATGCTGGGGTTGGAGTCAGGAAGAGGGTAGTAGTGGTGTTATTCAAATCCCACCTCAGATCTGAGTAGCTGTGTAACTACAGAACAAATCATTTAAAATCTTTCATTTTCAGTTTTCCAATCTATAAAAACAGCTTCCATGGCTTTTTTTGTGAGGATCATATGAATTAACATATGTAAAGCATTTTTCAAACTTTAGCACAGGATATAAATACTGATTACTATATCTAGGATTCCCTTACTATCATTCACTTCATCTTAAAGAGTTATTCCTTGTGGAAACTATCTTTGCATGCCTTTGGAAAAATAAAATACTATTTTAAAAAGGAATTATTCCATATAAAATTTTTTAAAGAGGAAGAAAAAACCCATCCTGAAGGAAATCCTATTAACACATTGAAAAAATTGATATTATGTACAATTATCTATCTTTGTAGATTCCAGCTTCTGAGAGAGGAGTGGGGAAAGCATCTTAACAATCTTTTTTTTGGGGGGGAGCAATTCTTTGATAATTTCACAGCATTCAGTTTTAGTTGTTTTATATTAACTGTTCTTTCCATTTATATTCATCATATTTATAATTTCTTATCACACAGTTATAGTCCATTTTATCAGTATACAATAATTTATTTATCTGTTCCCATATATTGAGCATTTACTTTGTTGCTATAAATATTTTGGTGTATGTAGAACTGTTCTTTTTGTCATTGACTTTTTTTAGGATATATTCCTAGCAGTGGAATCTCTAGTTCAAAGGGTATGGGCATTTTAATTATTTTATTTGTATAATTCCAAATTGCTTTCCAGAATGTTTGTACTAGTGCACCAGACTCCATCAATAATGCATTGATGTGCTTGTCTTCTTATAGTCCTTCCAATATTGACTATTCCTATCATTTGTTATCTTTGTTAATTTTGCTGAGTGTGATATGAAATATTAAAGTTGTATTGATTTATCATTTTCTTATTTTTATTCTTATTTTTTCTTTTCTTTCTTATTATTCTTAATGCTTATTTGAAGCATTCCTTCTTATGGTGGCTAACAATTTATAATTTGTCTTTTTAGAGTTGTATTCATATCTTTTGAACATTTCTCATTCCTTTATTTTCAGTGTTTGATAAACTGTTATTCAAATAGATAATATGATTGCTTTTGTACTTGAATAAGTGTTGGGAAATAAGTTTATGTTCCATAGGCTCACTGAACTCATCTTTTGGACAGTTCAATAGACCGAATAGTGTGTATGATAGGTCCATTGCTTTATCTAATTCTATACTAATTCTAGTAGTAGTAGTAGTAGTAATATTAGTAGTATTGGTAGTAATAGTAGTAGTAACAGGGTGGTAGTAGTAGTAGTGGTGGTGGTGGTAGTAGTAGTAGTAGTAATGATGGTGGTGGTGGTGGTGGTGAAGGTAGTGGTAGTGGTAGTTGTAGTGGTGGTACCTGTAGAAACCACATCGGGTAGGGGTGGCAAAAATGAAATTCTGAAGTTGTGTCTAATCTATATCTGCATTGATACCCTCATGAATGCAAATCCTGTGATACTTTTCTGGCTGGTATCACCTTTCCAGAGTCTATTTCTCCATCCAAGGAGCTCTTCTGTAAGAGAATCTGCAAATTCATTCCTTCAGGAAGCCAGAAAACCAAGCTCTCTCTTCTCTCAGGTATTCAACAACTCATTATACAAATATGGAGCATTGAGTAATCTTTTGGAATTTTTCTTGGTATAATATTAAATTTGTAATTTAATTTGGGTGGTATTGGTTTCTCTTAAATTAGCAAGACCTGGCTATCGATGATGAATATTTCTTCTGTTATTTAGCAGCTAAAAAAAAGTAGTAGTTTTATTCTTATTCCATGTTTTTTCAATAGAAGATTAATCCCTAGATATCTATAGTTTGTTATATGTATATATATTTAATTTTACTATTTTTATAATACCTTTTTATTTTTCAAAATACATGGAAAGATAGTTTTCAATATTCACCCTTGCTGAAACCTTGTGTTCCAAATTTTTTTCCCCTCCCATCCCTAGACATAAGTAATCCAACATAGGTTAAACATATAATTCTTCTAAACATATTTCCACATTTATCATGCTGCACAAGAAAAATCATATCAAAAAAGGAAAAAAAGTGAGAAAACCCTAACCAAGTGAACAATAACAACAAAAAAAGATGAAAATACTATGTTGTGATCCACATTCAGTCCCCACAGTCCTCTCTCTGGATGCATATGGTTCTCTCCATCACAAGTCTATTGGAATTGACCTGAATCACGTCATTGTTGAAAAGACCCAGATCGATCAGAATTGATCATCATATAATCTTCTCATTTCTGTAAATAATGTTCTTTTGGTCATTCACTTTGCTCAGCATCAATTCATGTCTTTCCAAGTTTTTCTGAAATCAACCTGTTCATCATGTTTTATAGAACAATAATATTCCATTACATCCATATTCCATAACTTATTCAGCCATTCCCCAACTGATGGGCATCCAGTCTTTGCCACTACAAAAAGAGCTGCTACAAACAATTTTGCACATTTGGGCCCTCTTCTCTTTTTATAATGATTTCTTTGGGATACAAGCCCAGTAGAGGGAAACTATTGGATCAAAGAGTATGCACAGTTTGATAGCCCTTTGGGCATAATTCCAAATTGCTCTCCAGAATAGTTGAATTAGTTCACAACTCCACCAACAATGTATTTACAACTTGTTATTTAAAATGATATTTTTATTCCTTTTTTTTGCTCTTTTGCTAATAATTTGTATATGGAAAGCTGATAGGTAGTTATTTCATTTTAAAATATAATAGCAGTTTGAAAGAGAATTCCTTTGTTGGTAAATGTTCCTCAGGGCACATAATAACTATTGACATTCATATAGCTTCTGAGGTGATCTTGGCTGGAGACAGAGTTTTCATATGAACAGGTGGTAAGTTTTGAACTTCAGAACTTTTTACCATCTGAGTCAGCCTACTCATTTCTTAATTTCCATTCTTGTGTGAGAGATTTTTATTTATTTTTTATTAAAGCTTTTTAATTTCAAAACATATGCACGGATAATTTTTCTTTTTTCTTTTTTTTTTTTAATTTTTATTTAATAATTACTTTATATTGACACTCGTTTCTGTTCCGATTTTTTTTCCCCTCCCTCCCTCCACCCCCTCCCCTAGATGGCAAGCAGTCCTTTATATGTTGGATATGTTGCAGTATATCCTAGATACAATATATGTTTGCAGAACCGAACAGTTCTCTTGTTGCATAGGGAGAATTGGATTCAGAAGGTATAAATAACCCGGGAAGAAAAACAAAAATGCAGATAGTTCACATTCGTTTCCCACATGGATAATTTTTCAACATTAACCCTTGCAAAACCTTCTTTTCCAATTTTTGAGAGATTTTTAAAAATAAATTTGCTTTTTCTTCCTCTACCTTGACCCGCCGTAATGAGAAAGAAAAACAAGCAAAATCTTTTTTTTTTTTCTTAAAAGATGAATAATCAAACAAACACAAATTTCCTCATTGGCCATGTCCAAAAAAGTGACAGTTTTCATTCTTGACTTCATCACCTTTGTTTCAGGATGTAGGTGACATGATTCAACATCAGTCCTCTAGAATTTGGTTGCTCAGATTTCATCTATTAGCTGAAAGCTGTTGAAGATGGATAAGTCATTTTTCCTCACCTATATTCATAAGAGAACAAGAGTGAATGAATAGCTCCTTCACCTCTTACATCTCCCCAGTAACAGAGGAACTTTGCACATCATGCTGTCCAAGTCTTTTAGTTTACAAACAGGGCAACTATTTTTGCGCAGCTAGGTGGTACGGTAGATAAAGGGTCTGGTCCAAGCCTTACTTGCTGTGTGACCCTAGGCAAGCCACTTAAGCTTGTTTACCTCAATTTCCTCATTTTAAAATGAGCTGGAAAAGAAAATAGCAAATCACTCCAATGTGTTTGCCAAAAAGACCCCCAAAAGAGATATCAAGAGTCAGGAATAAGTGAAACACCTGAACAACAATAACAATGGGGACGTGGTGCATCAAAGAAAAACATTTATAATTGTGAATTCCTTCAAACTAGGGACTATTTTTTGCCTCTTTTTATACCCTCAGTGCTTAACAAATGCTTGGCACATAATAGGTACTTAATAACTGTTTATTGATTGATTGGGTATTTTAAACCATCAATTTGTTTTAATAAATTACTGTTAGAATCCTTACAAAGTATTGTCATTAGAGTGGATAGACACAATGCTTGAGTTTACACCTTTGAGAATTCACACATTGGAGTTCACAAGTCGGGAGATATCCAAGTTTACACCTCCCACAATCCCACTCTCTCAGAGGAGGAACCTTTGGGTTCACACCTTTAAGAGATCATATATAAGAAGCTCTCAGTCTCAGTGAGAGTCAGTTGGAGAGAGGCAGAAGCTGGAAGAGCTAATGGACTAGCAACAAGAGCTCTCGGAACCAAGGAAAGCTTACTGGGCTATTTTGGAAGACACAATAAAAGATTGGATTTTAACTCCTGGCTGCATTTGAAGTGATTATTACTCTGAACTGAAACTAAGGGCCTCCAGAAAATCTCCCCAAGAAACCTGCTCAGAAACGATCATATATTTGAGAAAAGAACACTACAAATTACTAAAATTAGTAACTGAAAAAAGATGTCACAAATTCAGAGATAATAACAGTAATTGTGTCATCAAAAATATTCCAAATTGTTAGATTTGTAATGATATTCAATAATCCCATTTTTAACTTTTGGAACTTTTTGGATAAATCCTGTATGTGACATCAATCCTTTGCCATATTCTATCTCTAAATAAAATTTGAGGGCAAGTAAGATAATGGGACTACATAATAAACTGTCTTTAAGTGTTTGAAGGACTGTCACATGAAAGAAAGATTAGATTTCTAAGATCAGAACATTATAGCTGTAGAGTAGTTGGAAGGGTTATGTGATCCAATACGAATTATCCTTTTACAGGTAAGGTAACTGTGATCTAGGGCTTATGACTTGTCAAAGGATAGTAAACCTAGACTGATATCAGAACTATTATTTTTTCCACTTAATTATCAGTTGAGATATATTTCTTAGCATTCAGCACAGTATATCACACACTATTATATATTTAATAAATACTTATTTCTCTTCTCCTTTCCTTCCTTTCTCCCTCCTTTTCCCTCTTCTTCCCTTCTTTCTCTCTCTCCTTCCTATCTCTTCCTCCCTTCCTACCTTCCATTTTCCCATTGGACTACTGGCTCATCATTCAGACCTTGGCCACAAAGATGGCAGTAGCTTTCCTTGACAATCTGTTAGCTCCAAAGTATAGAATTAAGAGTGGTGGATGGAATTAGCAAAGGTTTATTTAGGCTTGATGTAAGGAAAATCTTTCCAACAATGAGAATTCTACAAAAGCATAATGGGAGGTAGTGGGTTTTCTCATGAGAGATTAATGTAGAGCTCAAATTATGAAGAGAATATCTATTTATATAATATTATACCAGATAATCTTTGAGGCTCCTTCTACCTTGGAGGTGTTGTGATTAGAAATTTTTGCTTTCATTTTTAAAGCAATCACATTATTTTCTGCTTTTTCTAGGGATGCTATGTTTATAAACATAAATTTGTTACTACATAAATATTAAATATAATTAAAATAAAATTATTGGATATGAAATACATGTATGAGTTTTTCCAAAATGATATCTACAGGATATCGTATAGACATTATTTCAATGAAATCAGCTTGTAGAAGAATAAAAAATTCTATTTAAAAGACAAAGATTTTTACAAAAAGCTTTTAAAATAATATTGGCAATATGACATAGAATGAACATTTATTTACTGTATAGGACTTACTTATAGGCATTGCCAAAAGTTAAAAGGTGATTTATTTTAATGTCATTATAAATCTAATAAACTTAGAGTATTTTTGATGGCACAAGTACTGTTATTTTGATTAGTTTTGAATTTATGACAGTCATTTTGTAATCTATTCTTATTCAGATTTATAAAACAAAATGGATGGTTTAAAATATTGTTTAGATGGCTAGTTATTATGCCTTTGATAGAATAATAGTTCCTTGCATGTTTATTTTCTCTAGTAAAGAAGTACATTCATCACAAACAAATTCATTGTCTAATAATCTGGAATTAGACAAATTTCCATTTGTTTTCTCCATCTGTATTGAGGCTAAATAGAAAGACTAAAATCAATCAACCAACAAGTATTTATTGAGCAACTACTGTGGTTTTAAATCCATAGTAAATAGTTAGAGAAATTAATTATCTGAGCATAAATTCATTGTTGAAAATTGATCATCATTCTTTCATAAAGGACAAACCCCAAATATTTGGCAGAGGATATAGTCATATTATAAGAAGCCATACTATAAAATAATATGACTAATTTTAAAACAAATATACCAGGATTTAAACAAGTATTGTTCTTTTTACAGTTGTCAGCTTGGGAGATTATATGTTCAATTTAATCACATTGCCATTGTCCCAAATATTTGGAACTCTTTGATATTGACTTGCTGAATGGCCTCATGGTACCATGTCTTTGTCCTTTAAAGGTGAACATGATTTTAGAAATAATCAAGATCACTTGAAATTAGCTACAGTAAATAAAGCCAGTTGAATAATATTTTGTGCCCAGTATCAGGTGTGTTCATAAAAGTGATGAGTTTTTTTTTTTTTTTCCTGATTGAGTCATAACTACCTCTGAAGCTAACTCTGAAAAAAGATATTCTAGAAATTTTTTTAAAAGCAATAACCATGTTATAGTCTGGAGGAATAAAAGCAAACAACCATAAAACCTTTTTTTTTCCCCCCAGGTGTAGTCAGTCTCAGTCCTATAATAGCTAACAGTTAATGCTTTAAGGTTTGTAAAGTGGTTTATATAATTTATTTTCTTTGATCCTCACAAAAAGTCTCTGAGGTAAATGCTATTAATATTCCCATCTACAGATAAGCAAATCCAGGAAAGAAAGAAATTAATTTATTTTGGGTCATGCAGCTAATGAATATGTGAAGTAAGACAAAATTGGCATCTATTAAATAACAGATACCACACTATCTGAAGTCTTTACTTTTAAAATTGGAAATTATGAAAGATAATCATATAGAATTGATATTTGATATAGATTCTGATGTGGTTGTTGCACATCATATTTTGGGAAAGTATTTACCAAAAAATATTGGAAAAAAGGATATCCATATAACTTGTTACCAAAGGAACCGTATCATGCAGCAGCAATTTTCATAATGAACTGGATTAATTTTGTTGGCATAATTTAATTTGTTTGATATTTATGAAAATTTTGATATTTTGGAATAGTCCAGAGTTATTATTGTGTACATTGTCTATGTTGCTAACCTGCAGAAATAATGGCAAATAGAAAATTCCAATTAATAGAATTCCAGACAGCAGAGATGGAAAACATGTTGATTTCCATGCTTCTAGTATTTGATTTTTTTGTTGTTGTTCAGTCATTTTGAGGTGTGTCCAGCTCTCTAGGACCTATTTGAGATAATCTTGGCAAAGATACTGGAGTGGTTTGCCATTTCCTTTTCCAGCTCATTTTTACAGATAAGGAAACTGAGGCAAACTGGATGAAGGGATTTGTCCAGGGCCACATGACTAGGGAGTGTCTGCGGTCAGATTTGAACTCAGGAAGATGAGTGTTCCTGACTCTAAGCCTGACATTCCAACCACAGTGCCACCTAGCTGTCCTTCTTTGCTATCTAGGCTATGTCTGAAAACAGGTGGATCTCATGCTTCAGATGCTGTTTTGACCAACTGTTCTCACCAGATAACTTCAAGTTCCTCTTTTTTATTTTGTTCTGTTTTATTCTCTATTATTTCATCTTATTTTATGCCTTTTGTTATTACATCACATTTATTTCATCATGTATTTCTCTTCCTTCCCCTCCCCAAAGAGCCATCCCCCGTAACAGATTAGATAAAAAAGAGCAGGTCTGCAGAACCAACTGACACCGTGACTATGTCCACATGATTCTCGTACCATCTCGGCGGTAGAGGAAGGAAGGAAGGTCCCAGGGGGCCAAGGTTGGCCATTCATTGTCATTATAAAGCAGTGGAACTTAGTTTTCTTTCTTCCCATTTATAGCCCTGTGGTCTGTTCACATGTCTCCGAATTCTTCATGTCTGGTTTCCTTACAGTGCGTATTCCCGAGAAGCAGCAGGGGTGATGGAGACACGGTCAGGAAGGACAAGGCTTAATTCCTTTCTGTGATGCTAGCTGTATGGCCATCAGCAAGTCGCTTCCCTCTTGACATCCATTTCCTCATCTGCATATAAAATGAGTAGGTGAAAGCAGACGACCTGGGAGGTTCCTTCAGCTTTAATTCTACTTTCCCTTACAGTCACATGCTACCATTTGTTCAGCCATTCTTCAATTTATCGGCACCAACTTTGCTTCTAATATTTTGCTCCCACAAAAGTTACTATTACAAGGATTCTGTGGCATAGTAGACCTTTCTCTTTCTTTTACCTCCTTGGTATTTCATCACCATCGGCAGCAGCAATCACTGCTGGCATTTATACAAACCTTCTAAGTTTTGCAAAGGGCTCTATGTGTGGGATTTCATTTGGTCCTCACACAGTTCTGCAAGAGGGATGCTGTTATTCCTCTTATTGTACACAGAAAGAAAATTGAGGGGTATTGAATGCCTTGCCTGGGGTCACCCAGATAATAGATATCTTTTTTTTTTTTTAAATAACTTTTTATTGATAGAACCCATGCCAGGGTGATTTTTTTACAGCATTATCCCTTGCATTCACTTCTGTTTCGATTTTTCCCCTCCCTCCCTCCCTTCACCCCCTCCCCCAGATGGCAAGCAGTCCTTTACATGTTAAATAGGTTACAGTATATCCTAGATACAATATATGTGTGCAGAACCGAACAGTTCTCTTGTTGCACAGGGAGAATTGAATTCAGAAGGTAAAATAATCCGGGAAGAAAAACAAAAATGCAAATAGTTTATATTCATTTCCCAGTGTTCTTTCTTTGGGTGTAGCTGCTTCTGTCCATCTTTGATCAATTGAAACTGAGCTAATAGATATCTAAAGTTGTATTTGAGCTTGATTCTTCCTGATTTCAAGTCCAAGATGCATTGCCCTGCACTACTTCCCTGCCTGAACAGTAGGATACAGGGGGTCAGAACTTGAGGACACCTTAGCGGAGGTGCCTCTTGGGGGTAGCGTGGCAAGCGTAATGATTTAGGGAATGGCAAATTAAGTTTCCCAGAGATTAGAGGATTCAGCAGTCACTGTTGTTTATATAGAGAATGATTTATTTATAACAAAGCAAAATTACTACATTCACTTTTAAATATAAATAAGCTACTTGATTCCAGATAGAACAAAGAGCAAAAAGAAAGCTATGAACAAAGGGTCTTCTGTGTCACTTAGTCTGCACTCCTGGGAGCCCGTCAGCCTTTTCCTTGTTTTGGTCCCTCTCAGCCCATGCTCCGTGGCTGAGCAGTCTTGAATTTCATGATTTAAGTACTGCTGAGGACCTCGTTTCTTTTTTCTTACTCAGGTCTGTAGAATCTACCTGGTCTGAATCTTTATGTTTCCCTGAAATGCCTTTTGGAACTGTCTTCTTTCTTTCATATTTTCTTTTCCTGCCAGAGAAGATTTGGTCCCATATTCTCCATATCTTGCAGATAAGTTCCAGAATCTTTCAGGAACTTACCTAAGGTTGCATAGCTGTTGGGAGCAGAGCAATGGGGACCAGAGGCCAGATATTTGCATTTTGCTCTTAGGCGGTTCCTGCGTTAGGATGATACAGTTGTGATTTCCATTGCTCATAGTCCTTTTATCCCAGGGCACAAAGCCCAGTGAGTCATTAGTACTCTATAAACTGTCGCTGGACTGAACGATGTCCTGGAAAGAGTCCTGACAGCTCTTATTCAAAGGACTTGGGTCTGATCCCAGATCTGACCCATTACTGACTGTATGACCTTAAACAAGTCACATATCATCCATACCCTCAGTTTCCTTCTATCTAAAATGGGAAAGCTAATACTTGTACCATCTACTTCACAAATAAGGAAAGTTTTTGGAAAACTTAAGGGGCTGTATGAGGGTTAAATATTTCCAAATCGACCCCAGTGAACCTTTTATACGTTTAGGATTTAGCTCAGGCTTATTGTAAAGAAATGCAATATTTCACAAAATATTAGTAATTTTTTTTCACAAAATCTTCTTAAAGCTTTTAGGTGAATTAACAGAACTTCCCTGCCCCATCCCCACTGATTATATTTTGTCTTTTTTTTTTCTTAAATAGATATGTGACATTATTTTCCTCAACTGTTTCTAATTAATATATTTGGGTTGTCATTGAATGAATGTTACTCAATCTGAATTTTGTTTCTTTAAACACAACCAGTATGTGTTCAACAAAGTTAACCCGTCCCATATTACAGCTATTATATAAGACAAACAAATTTCAAGGGGGATCATTATAGTGTTTGTGTAAAGTATAGGCAAACAGTAAAGAAAAAAAGATTGAATTGGACCAGAAGATTTTGTTATATTGAAGACACATACGGGGGTGAGGTGGGGTGGGGGGAGAGAGATGGAGGAGAGAGAGACAGAGACAGAGACAGAGGAGAGAGAGAGAGACAGACAGACAGACAGAGGGAGAGAGAGAGGCAGACAGAGAGAGGGACAGAGACAGAGGAGAGAGAGACAGAGACAGAGGAGAGAGAGACAGAGAGAGAGAGCGACAGAGACAGAGGAGAGAGAGAGAGACAGAGAGACACACACACAGAGGAGAGAGAGAGAGAAAGACAGAGACAGGAGATATATATATATAAAGAGAGAGAGAGAGAGACAGAGAAAGAGAGAGATGGAGAGAGAGACAGAGACAGAGACAGGATATATACATATATATAAAGAGAGAGAGAGAGACAGAGAAAGAGAGAGATGGAGAGAGAGACAGAGACAGAGACAGAATATATACATATATATAAAGAGAGAGAGAGAGACAGAGAAAGAGAGAGATGGAGAGAGAGACAGAGACAGAGACAGGATATATACATACATATATATATATATATATATATAGAGAGAGAGAGAGAGAGAGAGAGAGAGAGAGAAACAGAGAGAGAGAGAGAAAGACAGAGAGACAGAGAAAGAGAGAGACAGAGGGAGAGAGACAGAGACAGGATATATATATATATATATATATATATATATATATATATATATATATAGAGAGAGAGAGAGAGAGAGAGAGAGAGAGAGAGAGAGAGAGAGAGAGAATATGTATGTGTGTGTTTTCTCATTGAACCAAAATATAGCTGTTCAGGTTTGTTTTTCAGAAGTTGTTGTTGCTTTCAGAGTTGTGCAAAAATCAGTGTTAGACTGATACTTGACTTTGAATGCAGCCTTAAGTCCCCAAATATTGCCAGTGACCATGACTTTGCCAGTAGTCTGAATTGCAGGGAGCTCTGATGCAAGATGTTTGGACCAGAATCACTTAGCCCATCAGTTGTCTCTCATTTTCTGGTCTGCTTCCTAAGGACAAGAGTAAACTATCAGAGAGCAAGCACCTTACAGTTGGGAGACAGAACTGTGTGAAAGCCTGGGGTTATTTTTAACTTTCTCAGAATTTTGTTCAGAGACTGGATGATGATGTATGAACACGTACACTCCATTCTGCATCTTCTATCAGAGTACCTTACACAAAACATATGTAAAGGCATGACTCCAAGTAAGTAACAGTACCAAAGTACCTTAATCCTTCTATCGACAACTGTCCTATTGGGTTACACAGTTTTAATCCCAGAGGAGTTGTCTCGTGACATTAAACTGTCCAAACAGTATTTATATCTGTGGCTGCCCTGCAAGATCACTTAACCCTGCACAGCAGTTTAAAAGTAGTTAATGACAGACCCAGCAAGACTTGTCCCTTATGAATGATCACAGAAGTTCGACCTGGGCTGTCATGGTTTATGGAGGAAGGCAGTTTGTCCATAGCCTGCTTCACCCACAGCAGGTAATTTGAAATGAAATGAGACAGTTTCTACAAGCAGATTGATTTGGGAATCTTGCCTGTTCTTCCCTTTGACCATTGACAAGTTGACACTACAAAGATTGTGACTTTAAAAAATGATTGGGTGCAAATACATTTAGGTAGATGATTTACTGTGTGTTAAAGCAAGGACAGTGCATTTGGAGGGAAGCTTGTGAGGGAAGGTAATTGTAAACTTTAACAACACATGTTTTATGTTTCTGTATCTTATTAATTATCCTACTAGGAGAATCTACTGATAGCATCAGATCAAGTGGTTTATCTACCTGGAAAAAAATACCACTAGCACTAGGTGCCAAATGACAAGATTAAAAGAGAAAAGTAGAGATATGTGTCTATTAAAAAGTCAATTATAAATGCTACTATTTGGGTTGCAAAGCCAATTTTTTGTGTTAAGATAAGAAATCCATGTTGTCTTTGGGCATACAACTTCCCCATCCCTAATGGGTCCTTCTTGCCTCTTTTTGTAAATGTGGTTAAACAAACAAATATGGAAACACTGAGATTCAATGGGTGATAAATTTGGTTGTAGGTTATAGAGGAGTTAGAGATGATGCCAGCAAGGAAGATAAAATCACAATCATGTATTAATAAATATTTTCCTTAGACCCAGTAAACACATTCAGATTTTGAGATCAAATCTTACATAGTATGAATATATATGGATTCAATTTTTCTGACAGTTCTGTCTCTATGGAGCATATTTTTAATCTTTAATGTTAGCATAAAGGAAATGGTTAGAAATGCATTATTTTCCAAAATCATGAAACATGGGAAAGGTTTTAGCTAGATAGATTTTTAAGGTTTTTTCCTCCCCATTTTTCTCTCATGATAGCTCAAATTCCTAAGGTAGGAGACATAATTTATGATAATCGTATGTTTGTTAGCATTTTAATATGATTAAAACAGATTTCCTTTTTTAGTACTAGCCAATGATTGTTATCCTTATGCTGAAGATTTTTAAAGTCTGAACTCATCTTTCTCTGCAAAACCTTTCTGATTTTTTTAAACCATTCTAACTATTTTCTTTGCAGTATAATTTTGAAGATGCTAGTAAAAATATAACAAATTCCTTATTGGTATCAGTTGAAATTATTTACTACCCTTTCGAGTCATATCTTCATTGAACTATGTTAAAAGTATTTTGCTGAAATGTTTCTTTATGTTGTCCATTGGGTTTAATAGACGTGCCATTTAATAAGCTCTCTACCTGTAAGGATAGACTGTTTGACCTCCGTGGCCTGCCACTGGTAGACATGGTATAAGATTGCTTTGTGAAATAAAGCTGTCGGTAACATCAACAAAATAAAAAATGATCGTATTCCAATACTCTCTGCTGAGTACTATGACAGCACTGAAATATGGAATAAAATTGAAAGTAGATTAGTTTTGGGTCCTAAGTCATGTTTTGACAAGATATAAGAGAGGAGAACATATCTTTGAACTTTTATTTTTAAAGTTTTTTAATGAAAATATTTATCATTTT
The DNA here is from genome assembly GCF_016432865.1 of Antechinus flavipes. Taxonomy (NCBI): domain Eukaryota; kingdom Metazoa; phylum Chordata; class Mammalia; order Dasyuromorphia; family Dasyuridae; genus Antechinus; species Antechinus flavipes. Next base: position 389,396,215 of record NC_067401.1, read on the forward strand.
GTAAGGTTCCTTTTTTTTTTTTTTTGATCACATCTGGACTGTATAACCTTAAAACAATCCATTCTCTTATTGTGAGGGATATAAATACTGTACTATCTCTTATATTAAACATCATAAAGGATCCATGCCTAGCCTGGGATTGTCTGACACTTGTAAGTTAAGAAGTGTCATGTTAATAAAAAAAAAAAAGCTTATTGAGGAGGTTGAAAAATCAGTCATTAATAAGCCACATATTTTTTAAAGTATGTAAAGCATGTAAATACAATAGACAAGTGGGCTACATTTGCTGTATTTTTTGTTCACCTTTTGGAGTGTTTTGAATGTGAAACACTAGAATAAATATGTCAAGAGAGGAGTAAGGCTCATCCGGGATTGCTTTAAACCTTAAGGAATTGGCAAATGGACACAATATGCATGCTATTAGATTATTTACGAATCAAATAAACTTATGACCAGTCAGTGACATTGATAGGTCAGTGGATAGTTTAAGGGTCTTTAAATGCATACTCAATCCTTTTGACTAGAGAATCATTCTGTAAAGAAATAAAACACAGAAAAATTGCCTAGCATCACAATGATGAATTCACCTATTTTTTCTTTTTTTTTTAAACTAAGTATACTGATCACTTAGGTTTATACATTACAATTATTTCTGAATATATTTTCTCCCTTTTGCTCCCCAGAATCCAACCTTTCCTTACCTAACAACAATTATTTTGGGAACCTAAGGAACTTGAGAGAGAAAGTTCTCTGCTTCTGTTATTGGTTCAAGTTCCCCTCTGATTGTGCTATCAATTTTAAGGAGGAGTGCAAGCATCCCAGGTTCATTTAACTACTTACAGCCAGATTAGCTTTTAGAATGAAATATTTACATCAAAAGTATAGTAAAAACAAATAGTTTCTCTTCCAATTCAAGAGAAAATTCCTCATAATGGCGAGAGGAAAGATGAATCAGGTTTAGCTTAGTCCTATCATAGCATTAATTCCACCAAGTTCCTGGTCCAAAGTCTTATTTAGCTTGTCTCTTTGTTCCCTGGCTTTTCAGGACTGCCCTGCTCAGCTGACTATAACGTTTGTCCTAGAACCCTGGGGCTCCAAGGTCACTGTGGTTCTCTTGTGTCAGGTGATAACCAGAACTGAAAAGAAAAGTGAAACATGATTAAAACCCCAAACCTTTTCTCAGGTTCTCAGGGAAGGGGAAAGGTAATCCTTCTCCCATCCCACTGCTCCATAATGCTTCTGCTGTGGGAGAATAGCCTTGGATGCTTTGGGAAAGATAAAAGTGCACCTCTGTCAGGTAGATGTAAAGACCCAGATAGCTTCAGCTATGGATCCATTGAAAAGAGGCTGTTCTCAAGCATAGTAGGTCAACACAATAACTTCTCTTGGAAACTGGATCTTGCTGTCTCCTATGTGGGTACTTTAAGTGTCAGATGGCTTGTGTTTATTCCAAAAACCAGAACCCCAAACCAAAAACAATATACAACACACACACACACTCTCTCTCTCTTTCTCTCTCTCTCTCTCTCTCTCTCTCTCTCTCTCTCTCTCTCTCTCTCTCTCTCTCTCTCTCTCAGAGCCAAACCAAGAAAAAAAAGTCAGTGTCTGAAATTATGTGCAACATTTCTGCCTCTATCCCTTTCTCTCTAGCCTCCAGTGCTTATCTCTCCCTTCCTCCCCTCCTAAGCCAAAAAGAAAATATGTTTTTGAGGACCATTATTTGATTACTCAGAGTTTGTCTTACTTTCATGGACTTTTTCATTTAAATTACTATGGTCATTGGTATTATTGTTCTTTGGGTTTTGTGTATTTTATTCTGCATCAGATCACACAGATTTTCCCACATTTTTCTGAATTTCTCATATTCATCATCTGTTACTGCACAACAATATTTTATTGCATGCATGCATATATCACAATTTGTTCAGTTATTCCCTTATCTATAGATACTCTTGTTTCCACTTATTTGCTACAACAAAAAGAGTTGAGATAAATTATTTTTGTCTATGGTCTTTCTGGTTTTGACCTCTTTTGTGCTCGTTTCTTTACCTTCTTTACATATTACACAGGATGCTTAAAGATAATACCTCAGATCGAATAGCTTATTCATCCAAGAATGAAACCTCCTGGATTTATGTGTTTTCTCACTTTTTAAAAAACAAGATGTAAATGCAATGCCTTGGTCAGAGAGCAAATTATTATATTCATTCATGTGTATCTGCAGATTAGTGGGTCTGTTCCTGGCCTCTACCAAAGTTAGTATGCATTAATTTACTAGAAAAAGAGAAGAAATTTTATTTATTTTAATTTCAATTCTGCTTTACTTGATTTGATTGCTTTAGATAGATGTGAACTAGGGAGGTGGGAAGGGAGAGTTGGCTAAGAGCCTGGAGCAGGGTCTAAGACATTTTTTTCTTGGATCCCGTAGGGTTCTTCCTTCCTCCCCACCCACCCTCTTCAGAGCCATGGACAAGGTAAGGCCATTTTTTGATCTGTAAAATTTCCACAGTGAGAAAGAGAGACCAGGAAACTAAGGAAGTTGATGGTGAAAGGTAATGAGCAAAATTATTACTTCTGATTGCATAATATTTCTAAGCTCTTAGAAGGAAAATTGACTCTAATTATAAGATTTATGGCATTTTTCCTCCATTGCCCCCCACCTTAGAATTCCCCAGCTTCTTTCAAAGCACTATTACCTCTTGTACACACACATTTTTTCTCAATCCACCAATTTTTCTTCTTAAAATTGTGTAATTTTATGTTTTTTACTTCATATTCTTTATATTTATATGACTTTGTATTGTTTGTATTTATTTTTCTGTGCCTTTTGTTTCCTTCTCCTTCCATTAATAAGCTCCCTGAAGATAGGGATGGTTTCATTTCTCTTTCTGTACTCCTTTAGCTTCTTGAGCAGTACCTTGTTAAGTAGGAACTTAACAAATAGATTGATATTTTGCCCCCTTTCCTGTTCTTCTTTGCCTCCTCAGCTCAAAGCCTACTTTCTACAGCCTTTCCCAGGTACTACTTGGACCCCAGAGGTTAAAGTCATTTCCTTTTCTCTCTTCTGCATGAAGGCCTGTTTATTTCCTTGCTCACTGCCCTGTTAGGAATTCCTGAAGATCAGGGACTGCTTTTTGCTTTTGTTTGTATCTCCAGTGATTAGCACATTGCCTGGCACCTAGTAAGTGGAATGCTTGTTGACTACTTGAAATGACTTGTTAAGTTGGTTATAATTTAGTTAAGTAGGGTGAGCTACTTGTTTCATTTAACATTTGAAAAGAGGCAAAACAGGAAGTTGGTGTTGGGAATATTACTTCTTAATTTGTTCCATTGGTGGTGGTCACATTGACTTTATTAAAATGATATCCTTAAATAGGGCCCATGAATAAATATGGTCATTAGGTTGCTGTCATTTGTGACCATTAGTCAATGTGGTCTTGACTCCTGAGCATGGAAGGTTGTTAAAAATATGATTATTAATGGGCAAGGCAAAATTTACATGTGTATATTCAGGGGTTGTTTTCTGTCAAGATGTCAAGATGCTAAATGGAGGAAAGACTCTTAATATCATGGGAGGGATCAGAGGTGCGGAGCTACTCTTAGAGGAGAAGGAATAGCTAAAGAGGAACTCTGGGAAAGCAGGCCTTAAATAGAATTAGTGGGAAGGGAGGAGAAGGAAAAAGACCCCAAAAGAGAGCTTCGAGTCAAAGAAAGAAAAGTCTCCAGAGAAAGTGATGAAGAAAGGTTGTGGTATGATGATGGAGTGTGCACAAGGGGGAATCGGTTCAGAACCTGGCTCCAGCATTAACTCATTGTGTGACTTTGGACAAATCACTTTACTACTTTCGGCCTAACTAAGTCTTCTGTAAGTCAGGGATGCCATACAAAAAACTGAAAGGGATCTCTGCCCTTTATTAACTTAGAAAACCACAAACTCACATTACGTCGTATTTTTATTTATCTTGTTATTCCTCTCCCAATTTCATTTTGATGGGCTTCCTTGTGATCAGTGAGTCTGAGACCCCTGTCAGACTGTAAGTGAAAGGGGAGGGATGGGCCGGATGACCTTCAAGATGCCTTCAGTGACCTAAGATATATTGTGAGTCTATAGATTATTGAGAAGATAGGTAGTCGTCCGGGTGTGGGATTTTATGTTAGGTCCTGTTTCTTTATTGAAAGGCCCAGAGGATGAAGTGTTTAGAATCATACCTCATTTATTTCTGTATCCGAACTGAAACTCTCAACCACATCCTCTCCTAGGGCTCAGTGACATCTGTCATGACATTGTGCAGAGGAAGTGGACGCGTGCCTTCTGCCTATTCAGTCAAAATCTCACGTGTCACTGACTTTCTCACACAGGACGCAGCCCCGGAACCAGGCTGCTGGCTGGAGACACTGTGGGGAGATACTTGCAGATGCTCGGAGATCCTTGAGTTGGGGGGCTGGAGTTTTCAGTTTCTCCCACTGCACTGTACTTCTCTGTGGGGCCAAAAGGTGGCAGCTCTAACTCCGGCCTCCCATCTTTCCTTAGCCTGGGTTTTGGATGTGCTAATTAATTCCCTTTCCCTCCCTTTGACGGGACAGAGAAGAAATAACTTATTGGTAACCTTGGGTGGTCTGAAGAGATTCCCTTAAATAAATCTTGGGAGAGTGAGTGGTCAGGGATAATAAAGTTTTCCCGAGGAGTGTCACTGGGATTTGGGGCCTTTTCCAAGTTCATGTTTGAAACAAATCTCAGGGCAGTCCACAAAGCGCTGGGGAACTGGGTTCAAATCTTGCCTCTGTTGCTACTTGGTCAATCTCGTGCCTCGGTTTTCTCAGCTGCAAAATGAAGTGTGTGGTCTGAATGATTTCTGGTTGTCTCTCTATGATTTCCATTGTCTGAAGGAAGGGAATTAATTTTTTCATTGATTCTGGGGATAATGATTACAGTTAACATATACACATATTTCTTTAAAGTTTACAAAGCATATTACATATATTATCTCATTTGATGATCATGACTGCTCTATTGCTCTAGCTATCATTTTATAGATGTAGAAAATCACAACCATTTAAATCAATTCATTTTTTTCGGGAACCAAGATTGATAAAACATCAGAGAAAATGCTATCACAGCCTAAGGAGTTTATCAGTTATCTTATCAAATGGCAAATTATGTAGAAAAGCATTGTAGTCATTGAAAACTGGTTGTCATTTTGGTGGAGACTGCTGATACTGTTTTTGGGGGGGCAGAATTTCCACATATATATTCTCAGATGCTTAATTTGATAATTCTCTTCTACTTTATTTACTGTGAAAAGTATGAGAAGCACCATTGTTTTTGCTGCTTTTCTCCAGATGTATATTTTTAAAAAAAATTTCCGTACTTTGAACAGACCTTGTCAAGACCACAAACGACAAAAGATGGCACTTTTTAAAAGAATGTTAATTTTGATTGCTGATTGCAGCAAAATTTACCAAGCTATAATAGTTTTAATTATAAAGGTGCCACCTGCCTTTTTTATCTGGGAAAGTAGGCCTGATAGAAGTAGCCTAAAGTGCTAATATGTAAAGAATTGGTCTAGGCATCAGGAAGAGCTGGATTCAAGTCCTGTCCTGATACATAAAGGAAAATTATTAAAAAACAAAAAACAAAAACAAACCCTAGACATAAAGGTTACCAGGTGGTTTGACATGAATAGCTTATGAGAAAACTGGACCTGGACAGAATATTTATTATCTCAATGTGCTAGGCAATATAATAAGACTGTATTTGTTTTCTTTCTTTTTTTTCCCCCAAGGGTAAAAACAATTAAAAAAAATTTAAGAGTATTTTATTTTCCCAAATACATAGTTTTCAACATTAATTTTTGTAAAACTTTGTATTCTAAATTTTTCTACCTCTCAAGACAGCAAGCAATCTGATGTTGGTAAAATATATGCAATCCTTTTAAACATATTTCCATATCTGTATGATTATGTTTCAAAGCAAGTGCTAACCTATGTTGGTAAAAGGAGTTTCTTTACTAGGAGTTCTGGATATCAATGAAATCACAGTTCTAGTTAAAAAAAAAATTAAGCCTGAGTCTTAAATCAAAGCGTAGACAAATCAAGCAGCAGACAGTTAAGGATAAATCCTCTCTTTCTACAATTCTCTCTCCCCCCTCCCTGCTCCAATTAATTTTGTTTTTTAAAATTTATTTTATTTACCTCCCTCCTAACAATCATTTTTAGAAGTTGAATATGCCTTCTTTCTACTAAGGTTTTCATGAAAAATAGTGTTTGTAAGCTGACTAGAATTCAGGCTGGTATTTATATTCTTTTAGCCTAAGGCCATTCTGTAGAGTGGGGAAATGATAACCATTATCAAGTCCCAGTGGCATTGATAAATGTGGGTGGGAACAATGCAAATGTTGTGGGTGGAATAGCATTTGAAAACTATTAGGGGGCTATTAATAGAATCCTTTTTTAAAAATAAATTTTCCTGATGCCTGTTATTTTCACGTCACAGTCATCTCTGAGATACTCAGATAGTCAGTGAGCCTTTTCCTTGTAACAAAGAGAAAGCAGTTTAATAAAATGAATGAGATCCACCCACCTTGCCTGACACATCTCTGAGTGTGATGGCGTACTTCTACATCTATAGTCTTCCACTTTTCCAAGGATAAGAGGGAGGTAATTTCTATCTCTTCTTAGGTTCAAGATTGGTCCTTATAATTTCATAGAATTTAGCTTTGTTTTATTGTTTGTTTTTTTTTTTTTATTTACACTGTCATATGTGTTGTGTGAGTTGTTTTTTCTGGTTTTCCTTACTCTTTTATTCTGTATCAGATTATATATATTTTCCTGCGTTTCTCTCAGTTCCTCATATTTGTGGGTTCTAATAGTGAGGAAAATATTCTCTTACATTTCTTTAGTCGTTCCCCAGCTGATGGACATCTACTTTATTTCCAATTTTCTGTGATCACAAAGAAATGCTGTTATGGATGTTTTGTTGTATCTAGGACCTTTTCTATGCCTATTATGGTACCTGATACATACTAATGCTTATTAATAAATATTTTTGATTGTTTGATATCTGTAACCTTCAGGTATATAACTAACTTGGGACTTCTAGGTCAAAAGACTGAGGAAGAATTAGGTCATGGTTCTTAACCTTATTTGCACCATGGACCCCATTGCCAGTTTGGTGACTCCTCAGAATTAGTATTTTTAAATGCATAAAGTAAAATACATAGTATTAAAATGAAAAGAGCAATCAAAATACAATTATTAAAATATTTCTTTAAAAATGAAACATTTTTGAAGTCAAGTATCATTGGAATAGATGAAACTTTTAAAGTTAGCTACTATTTCTTACTGAAGTTGCAAGCTCATTAAGTTTTTCATTAAGCTATCGATGCCAAACAATCTGGCAACATTTATATATTAAAAAAAATTTCCTTTATTTCAAAATTAATTTTTAGGAAATAGAAAGTAGACTAGGTAAGGCAAAATTTAAGCAGTTCTCAGATTGCCATTTATTCAGGCCTGATCTGAAGTGATTTCACAGAATCACAGATGCTTAAGAGCTAGAAAGGACCTTAGACCTGAGCTGGTTCTGTGTCTGCATGAATGCATGTCTTAACTCTGGTAAAAAGGAAGGAAACACATGGTCTGGATTCCATGCAAATCTTCCTACAGTGTGAGCTCTGTTGCTTTACAGAGTTGCTATTTTAAAAAAAAAATGCCAGTCTAATAATTAAATAACCCCTGCTTGGGCCATAGTGTCTGGAGTTCTGTGCCTTCTTTTCCCTTTTTCTAAAGGATTCTTGTTGGCTCTATCCATGAAGAGTTCAAACTAACTTTAACTGAATTCTTCTTTGAAGATCAAGTTCTTTTATCTCACTTTTTCTATACCCTTACCCTGGAACTTAAAGGAAAATTACTTAAAGCTTTTGGCTCACGTCCAAGTTCTCTCTGAAGTGGGGTGTATGAAAATATTTGCTATACAATATAGGTCAGATAGAGGACAGCTATTTATTTTTTTCCGAACAAAAAAGAAATGTTAAACATAAAAGGCTCTCCCAAATATCTCTGGAATAGATGAAACTTTCAAATTTTTGAAAGTTATCTACTATTTCTAATTGAAGTTGCAGGATCATTGAATTAAGACTTAAAACAAGCAGCAGCAACAGCAGTAAGATAACTTATGCTCTACCCTCCTTGGAGGTTGGTACTTAAAACATCAAGATGTGATTCAAGTTTACTATGAGTCAATAAGTGTTTATTAGGGAATTACTTGTGCCAGGTACTGTGCTGGGGATACACATAAAGGCAACAAAAAAAGTCATCACTCTCAAGGAACTCACTTAATTCTAATAGGCGAAATGGCGTGTAAATAACTGGGAATCTAACAAAATGTATATATGTGCATCAATATAGATATATCCACATCTATATGTATATATCAATATCTATAACCCTGATCTCTTTCTCGTTCCCTCTTCCACTCCTTACATACAAACAGAATAAATAAAAGTAATCTAAAACTCAAAGCTTTGGCAGCTTGGGGCTGGGGTAGAGTCTCTGGAAAGATCTCCTGAAAAAGGTGGGCTTTAAGCTAAGACTTTAGGGAAGCCAGAGAAACGAAAAGGTAGTTTCCACTCAGGGGGTATCACATCAAAATTAGGAGGCAAGAGAGAGACATGTTTAAGGAACTTTAAATGGACCAGTTTAGCTAGAATGTAGAGTGAGTGTGGAGGGGAAGACTAGAAAGGTGGGAAGGGGCTAGGTTCTGAATAGCATTAAATCCCAAAGAGAAGACTTTATATTTGATCCTGGAAGTAAGAGGAGGCCACTGGTTTCCATTAAGTAGGGTGGTCAGAATTATGTTTTAGGAAAATTGAGCAGGCAGTGGAATAGAGGATGGATTGAAGTAAGGGGAACAATAAGAAGGTTGTTACAGTAGGCCGGGTGAGAGGTGATGAGCCTGAACTAGGATTGTAACTATATGAATGAAGAGAAAAGGGCATATAGGAAAGAGATATTTTTAAAATAGTATTTTTTAAATTACATGTAAATGCAATTTTCAACATTCATTTTTTAAATAAGATTTTGAGTTCCAGATTTTTCTCCTTACCTCTATCCCCAAGATGACAAGCAATCTGACATAAATTATATAGGTGCAATCATGTAAAACACATCTCCACATTAATCATGTTGGAAAGAAGAAGTAGAACAAAAGGAACCACCCCCCCAAAAAAAAAACAAAAAAAAAAACAAAAAAAAACCAAAAAACAAAACAAAAGAAAGTGAAAATAGAATGCTTCATTCTGCATTTAGATTCCATCAGTTCTTTCTCTGGCTTTGAATAGTATTTTCTATCATGAATCTTTGGAATTGTGTTGGATTATTCATTATATTGCTGAGATGAGCTAAATCATTCATAGTTAATCATTGTACAGTGTTGCTATTGCTGTGTATAGTGTTTTCCTGATTCTGCTCTCTTCACTCAATATCATATCCTTTAAGTCTTTCCAGCTTTTTCTGAAAGCATCCTGCTCATCATTGCTTATAGCAGTATATAGAATATATAATATTCTATTATATTCATATACCACAACCTGTTCAGCCATTCCCCAATTGATGAACATTCCCTCAATTTTCAATTTTTTGTCACCACAAAAAGAATTTCTATATATATTTGGGTACATGTGGATCCTTTTCTCTTTTTTGTGATCTCTTTAGGATACAGACTTAGTAATGGAATTCCTGGATCAAAGGGTATGCACAACTCTTATAGTCCTTTGGCTATAGTTCCAGAATGGTTGAATCACTTTACAAGTTCACTAATAATGCATTACTACCCCAAATATCCCACATTTTCTCTCATATTAGTTATTAGAATAACTAAATGTGAGGAGTTAACTATAAGAGATATTTTTGAAGTTAGAAGCAAGAATTGGCATTTGATTGAATAAGTATGGAATGAATGAAGAGTTAAAATGTCCTTGGGATTATGAATCTGGATAACTGGGAGAAAGATGGTGTTTTTCATAGTAACAGGCAAAGTTGTAATAAGTAAGAGTTTGAGGGGAAAGAGAATGAATTTTTGTTTTGAATATGATTTTGAGTTGTCTGTAAGGACATCTATACCTCTACCCATTTAGTTCAAAGTGTCCAAGAAGGCAGCTGGAGATGTATGATTGTAGCTCAGCAAAGATGTTAGGCTAGAAATATAGAGTTGGGAATTACTGGCTAAATCAGCACTTCATTTTTGAATTTGATTTTACCTTATCCAATTTGATAATCAGTGTCCTTTAGGTCCTGATTTTTTTTTTTGATAAGCTAGAACCCCTCAAATTGGTAGTTATCCTTTCTATTTTGGAAACTCTTCCTGTTAGTAAATAGTCCTCACCATAATATCTCTGATTCCTCCAATTTACAAGGTTGCTTCAGAGACAGTACATTGCCATCTTGGAATCGTGGTTTGATCATCTATATTGAGAAGAGAAAGAAGGCAGAAGAGTCAGCCAGAGGCCCATGCTCTACTCCCAGGCTTTTCTAAATTTTGTTCTTGTTCAGGCATTTTTCAAGCATATCTGGCTCTTTGTAACCCCATTTGAAGTTTTCTTGGAAAAGGTACTGGAGGGGTTTGCTGTTCACTCTCCTACTTATTTTATAGATGAGGAAACTGAGACAGAGTTAAATGACCTGCCCATGTTTCTGAAGTCAATATTGAAATCAGGAAGATGAGTTTTTTGATTCCAGGCTTGGCATTCCATCCATTGAACCTAAAGAGTTCCACCTAGCTGCTCCTAAATTCATTTCTTTTTCTATCCTTTTCTAGTTCAAGGACAAAAAACTACTTGCCACATGGGGCCAAGAATCTAAAGGGAATATTTCCCAAAGTGTCTGAATCCTTCTGAGTTTGAGTAGGACTAAAGTGTGCAGGATAGTTCTGTGCATTCTCCACAGAGATGCAATTTTTCTTACAGTGGCCTGGAAGAGGATTCAGATCTGTGACATTTGTCACAGCATTTCAGTTTATTTATGGGACCTTTATTTATTTATTTTGCAAATTAAAGGGTATCTATGCAAGGTTTTTTGGTGGAAGTGGAATGTGATCAGAGATGACAAATTAAGAAAGATCACTCTAACAAGGGTAGGATTGATGAATTACAGACCACTTAGAAGGAGGAAGGCAAATTAGTAGGTCATTCAGAGTAGGATGTCAGAAATGATTCATTGAGATCAAATAGGCAAAGAAAATAATAGAACTGAGGAAAGCGGGTTACAACCTGTCTGGGGTACTTATGACAGTTGTCCATAGCAGGGACACTGACTAGGGAGTTCTTGCTTCTGCTGGAACATGAATTTGTTTTACCAACAGGAGATGGGGGAGGAGAAGTGACAAGTAGGTGTGGATATTTTTTGCATCTAGTTTCCCACCTTGAGAAAGACCCAAGGAGGCCTGGGCTGCTCTTCCTCTCAGAAGAGATGTTTCCAGGACTTCACCCTTAGGGTAGATGATGGATACAATGCCTGATCCTCAGCCTAGGACATTGGAGGGTAGGGACTCCATGACTCAGGTCAGCTGGCTGAGAGTGGGGTAAAGGAGGAAGGGAAAGACAGTTTTCAAAGATGTGACTCTTTGTTGTTCATTAAGTCCTTGAAGTGAGGAGAAAAAAGTGAGGTAGTTTGGGAGAAATTTTAGCATGGACATGAGGATAAGAAAATTAGGACCAACAAAAGAAATGGTAGTGAGCAGCAGCAGTGAGATGAAAGGCAGCAGAAGCATACTTGGACTTCAAAGAACCAAATACAATATTCTGTCAGATAGTTTGGGAGTTTTAGGGTCATTCACTATTAGGAAATGGGAACTTATCTTGATGTCTTGTCATCTCTGAATCTGGAACTGACATCCAGAATTATGTATCCCTTTATTTACTCCCCATTAAGGGATATGAAAATTTTCTTTTAAAAACATATCAACTTATTTATTTTTAAACATTCTTTTGTTTTTAAATTTTGATTTCCAAATTTTTTCCCTATTCCCTCCCCATATTAACCAAGAAATTAATCAATGATGTATCATTTATACATGTAAAAATGCAAAACATTTCTAATGGAAGAAGGACAATTTTCAACAAAACCTTTTGTATAATTGGTAGATGGGACTGAAAAAAAAATCAATATCATGATCCAGTAAGTATTACCTATGATGTACTTCTTTCATTTGGATTTATGTATCTTTGTGAAATAGCTTTTGTATTTTTGATAGTCACTAAAACCAAATATCAAATTGAATTTAGAATTGGATTTTTTGAATTCCTGTGTTATATAGAATTTAAACTAAGATTTTCAAAAATAATGAAGCATATTAGTCATAGTTCTCACACTAAAAAAAGTAAATTGTTTTAGAGAGGGCAATATATCATTAATGTATAAGATAAAATAATAATTATTTAAATATATTATTAATTTCAGCTTTTTAAAATTTCAAAATCTGCGTTCTGGCTTCAACCCATCATTCAAATAAAACTTTTCTTTCCAAAGTTGTTGATTATCATTCAATTGCCAACTAAATGACTTTCTCAATCTCATTCTGGACTTCTTTCAGCACTTGACATTATTGACTGTTTTCTTCTCAGTACTCAGACTGTCAGGATTTTCATCACATTGTCTCTCCTAGTTCTTCCTACCCGTTCTTCATCCATGTTATGCCCCTTAATTTTGGATGCCCCCAAAAACCTCTTAACTTTTCTTTTTATATTAGCTCTCCCCTGGTATTCTGAATTATCTTGTCTATGTAGAATGATGTTCAGGTTTATATGTGCATTCCTAGTCCCTTTCCTGAGCCACAGTCCTGTCTCTTGTTGTTTACTTGTGTTTGACTCTTTATGACCCCATTTGGGGTTTTCTTGGCAGAGGTACTAGAGTGGTTTGCCATTTCCTTCCCAGCTCATTTTACAGATAAGAAAACTGAGACAGACAGGCGAAGTGACTTGCCCAGAGTCACACAGCAAAGAAGTATCTGAGGCCAAATTTGAATCCAGAAAGATAAGTTTTCCTGATTCCAGGTTAGCACTCTATCCACTAAGCCACCTCAATACTCCCCATCCAGTGTTGGCAACTGCTTATTAGACATTTTGAACGAGGTGTTTCTGTGGACCAAACAAGGTGATAGTCCTCTTAATAAGAAAATAGTGAAAAAACAGGAGGGGGCAGATTTAGGAAAGAAGACAATAAATTCAGGTCCAGATTAATTCTGTCGAAAGTGTTAATACCTCCTAGTGGGATTGTCCAAAAAGAGTTTGGAGAGAGGAGGTAGAGATTTGGGAATTATTTGCATGCAAATGATAATTGAAGCCTTCATACTTTTACCTATGTGATTCCCCCATGTCTGCAATTCACTCTTAACATTTAAAATCTATAGCTTCAAAGCATAATTCAAGTGATATTTCCTAGGGACCTTTCCTGATAGTCTCTGCCAGTTATCTCTTTTGAAATTATTTTGTTATTACTTTGAATTTGCTTATATAACTTTGACCTCCTTCCTGGGATCTTTTATAATCACTCAAAGAGGTTTCTCACCGATGATATCTGTTACCATTGAAATACAGATGCCATTTCTATCTCGAAGGTTGTTTGAAAGCAGAGCTGGATTCTGACACAAGGTTGTGCTTATGGGTGGAGATATATCCTTTCCACCCCGAATAATAGCTCTCTAAAAGAAGGAAAGTTTCCTTATTGTGATTCTATCCCCAGCATTTCGCACAGTGCCTTTGTTGTTAAAGTTGAATGATATTGCAGCAGGAGTGGTATAGAGAGAGAGGAGGGACTAGAAGTTGTAGGGAATACTAACTTACAAGGAGTAAGAGGAACTGCTGTTTTCCCAGGAGCAATGAATGACTGTGAGAGTTGAGCAAAGCTGAATGCTACAGTACTGCGGCTTTCCAATTATGGTGCTGGAGAAGACTTTTGAGAATCCCTTGGACAATAAGGATCAGTTAATACTTAAAGAAATTAACTTAGGCCATTCCTTAGAAGGTCAGATACTAAACCTGAAGCATGATACTTTGACCTTATAATGAGAAGATGGGACTCATTGGAAAAGCCCCTGATGTTGGGAAAAATTGAAGGTAAAAGGACAGTAGAAGATGAGATGGATAGATAGTGCCATGGAAGCAATAAACATGAACATGGACAGATTTTGGGAGATAATGGAGAACAGAAGGGCATGACAGGCCATGATCCAAGAGGTCACAAAGAATCAGACCCAATTGATAATAACAAAGAGTAATCAAGCAAATGTAAAAGGAAGCGGGATGGGGCAGTTAGAGAAGAACCATGAGTGTACAAGGGAGTAACAGTGTCAGGGAAGTCAAAGAAGAGAGGATTTCTCTAAGGAAGAAATGGCTTGCTTTATCAAATGAGTCAAAGAGATCCAGGAAGATGAGGGAAGATGAAGAAAATGTTAAGATTGTGGGATGAGGAAGTCATTAGGGATGCTATCATCAGATTGAAGGAACTTTAGAAATCATGTCCAATGCTCTCATGTTTCAGGTGAGAAAATGGCTACCTTGTCAGTTGAGTGAAAATTGTTTTCTCTGAATGGTGGTTACAAAAGCCTGATAATAATGGGTTGAGGAAATAGTGGGTGTTTTCAAAGATGACATGCTAATGAAGACAGAGGAGAGCGTCTGAAATGATTGAAATGAAGGATTTGCAGATTTAAAGGTTTCATTAGGATCCAGATTATGGAAATATTTGTGATGTATTCATAGGTTTTACAGTGAGCCAGGCCTGATGGTTGGGGATCCCTACGCATGTGACTCAGCAGTGGTAAGAACAGCAATAGTAGTATATAAATATGAAGAGTTTATCTTGAATGAACTAATTAGGTCATTCTCAGTCAGCTTCAGTTAATAGGCTCCCTCTAGCCACTTAGATCCCCCCAAATGGTTTTTTCCTCTGGAGGCAACTGTGTGAGGTGGGGCAGGAAAGTTAGGGGCCTGGTATGTTTCATACAAGATTGGAGGGGATACAAGGAAAACTGTGAACTTGTTAAATTGCAGTAAAAGCCCTGGTATGTATCATTTCCAAGCTACTTGTCAGCAAACTTTTGACCGGCCTCCGAGGGTGAGGCCGCCCACCCCACAAACCACTTTATTCTCAGCTTGGGAAATTTTAGTACGAAGGGGGAGGAATCTTATCATTAATTAGCCCGTTGTTGGAGGAGATGTTTCTGTAGAACAAGCCCTGACCTGGGGCATCACCAACAGGTGCTGTTGTTTTATTTTTAAAACTTTGCCCTTTTAGGCAGTCTTCCCCACTTAATGGTACTTTTTTTTCAGTTACATGTTAAGATAGTTTTCAACATTCACTTTTTATTATATTTTAAGTTCCAATTTTTTTCTACCTCCCACCTACTTCTCCCCAAAATAGCAAGTAATCCGATTTAGGTTATACATGTACAATCATAATCCTATTTCCACATTATTTAGTTAGCCTTTCTTATCAAGATCATTTCAAACTACATGATTATAAAAATCTGAGACAAAGAAAAGCTTTTTTTGATAGGCAATAGGAAAATATGGAAATAATTTATTTGTCCATTATCTGTCTGTCTGTCCATCTATCTAGCGTTGCTGCAACAACAAGTTAAAGCATTTATTAAATGTTTGCTATGCTCCAAGCACTGTGCTAAGTACTTAGGATATAAATACTAGCAAGTCTCTGCCCTCATGGAGTTTATGTTCTAATGAGGGAATATTACTCATTAAGCAGAGATAGAAAGAATGGGAAATGAGAGTGGTGGCTTGGCTTGTGGAAGCCAGTTGGGAAGTGACACTGGTCTCCTTGCTATTCCTAGGTAACCCATCCCCTGACTGGGCATTTCAAATGAAACTCTTCCTCCCCATTTCCATCTTCAAACTTTATTGGCTTCCTTCAGTTCCTATCTAAAATCCCACCTTCTACAAGAAACGTTTTTTGCTTCCTCTTAAAGTTAGTGTTTATCCTCTGTTGATTATCTCCTGTATGGATTTTGTTTGTTCATAGTTGTTTCCCTGTTGTTTTCCCTATTAGAGAGTGAGTTTCTTGACAACAGGGACTAACTTTTGCCTTTCTTTGTATTCCCAACTCTTAATACAGTGTCTAACACAAAGCAAGCACTTAATAAATGCTTTTTGACAAACCAACGGGTTTGGAGGTTTGAATCCCAACAAGTTTAGGCAAAAGCTGATTTAACAGAGTTATGGGACCTAGCTGTGGAGTTCGGATTACCACTGAAGGATAACTGGAGCTGGGGCTATTCTGAATAAGCCATAACATGGCTTAGAGAAGACCTGAAAGTAGCTCAGAAAAATGAGACAAAAATTGACTTATCAGAGCAGAAACACTCAGGCAGGGTGATGTCCATGCTCCCTGGTGGAGGCGAATAGTCTGAAGTGGAGAGGACTGGGGAACTCTATACATGAAACTAAATCCCCATTAGGTACAATTTGCCTTTCCTTTTAAGTTTGTAGTAAATTCATTATGTTTCTTGCAGAACGTCCTGTTTGTCCTTTCCTTCTGGCCTTCCGTGTATGTGTTTGTGTTTTGATGCCTAATTCTTTTTGTTTTTTGGGCAGTAACCCTATTCCTTTCCTCTGCATCTCTGGGATCCCTACCAAAAAACACCTGTTTAACAAAAAGATTTAGTTAAGTAATATAAATTTCCTCATTGATCTTGTCACAGGCTTATAGTCTTTCCTTTTAATTTCCCTTTCAGGTTCCACACTCTAGTGTTAGTTTGTTTTGGTTGTGACTAATCCCTAACCAGTTACTCTAGCCACCGAAAAAACTCAGCTGATTGTTCAATGTTCAGTGTGAGTGTTTAGAGCTCAAAAATTCACACATGCTATAAATCAGGGCTTGATTTATTGTTTTGTTGATTGTGCCAACTAAGAAAGTTATGGAAAAAATGCTAATAAGAGCAATTATGTTTGCGTGTGTCTTTTGCACATCTCTTTCCTTCCCTTCCCTGTATTTATCGATACATTCCTGAATTAAATTCTTAAATCTATCTTTAATTAATTCCATTAAATTTTATATAGTTATTTTTAATTAAATTTTATTTTTAAAATTATCAAGCTTTTTTTTTTTTTTTTTTTTTTTAACTCCTTCTCCAGTCCTAAGAGAAAAGTCATATCAAGTCAGCATGCATTTGTTAAGGGCTGTGAGAGGTAGACATCCACTTGGATATTTCCAACATGCTGCTGGAGATTTGAGACTGGAGGTCAGGAGAGAAATTAAGGCTGGATAAATCAATCTATCATCTACAAAGGAAGATAATTGAGTCCATGGCAGTTGAGAAAAGGAACGTGAGTTTAATCCATTTCTCTTGGTGTTGATTGTGTGACATGGGAGATGCCTACCTTGGTATGTCCTCATCAGAGAAAGTTTGTTCTGTGAGCAAAGCAGAATTGCAGTAGCTCAAAAAAAAATAGAAGGTGTGGAAATTTGGAGACATCTCCACCCCAAATGCTCTCATGGACCATTTGTGCCTGACTTATAGTAGAACATTCCAAACTTGTACTGATCTGACACTGTAACTTGAATCCAGCGTAATGATGTCATTTTAATCCTTGTTGAGAATGAAGAACAACAATTAACTATTTCTATGCTGTGTGTCCAGCCCACCTTTGGTCAGATAAAAGTGAGATTCATGTTATGCCCGTCCTTCCACTCCTCCCATGTTTATTTATTTTTCATCTTGTGCACTCCTACTAGAGAAGAGATTGAGATCCATTCCTTCTTCCTTGCCCAGTTTATTCTCTTTCTTTTCTTTTTTATTTGACATCCTTTATGATTCTTGAAAGACTTCAAGGTTTTGAAAGGACAATTGTTTCTTTGCATCATTAGAATGTACATACTTTATTATTGGGTAGTCCCTTCCACAAGTTCAAATATATTTTCTGCTCTAAATTTTTTTGATTCCTGTGTTTGCTTTTCAAAACTTTTTCTCAGCTCTACTTTTTTATTATCAAGAATGGTAGTAAATACTTGTTTATTAAAAATTTTATATTTTCAGTCAGATTATGCTCAGTTTTTCAAAGGGGGTTATTCTTTATTATAAGCTTTTATCTCTTGTCTCTTGGAATATTGTATTATAAGATCTTTCCTTTATAGTGGCAGCTGCCAAATATTATGTGAATCTGATGGTGGTTCCTTAGTACTTGAACTTTTTTTTTTTTTTGGCTGCTTGCCAGGATTTTTTCTTTGACCAAGAATCTCTGGACTTTGGCTATGCTATTCCCACAAATTTTCAATTTAGGATGTTCTTTCAGGAAGTGATTGAGAGATTAAAAAAAATTATTTATTTTATTCATTTAATTAATTAATTAATTAATTTTGTTTTCTAGTTCTAATAAATCCTGGGAAGTTTTCTCTTAGGATTTTTTGAAATAGTTCAATTTTGGTTCATTTTTTGGTCTTTATTTTCAGGACTCTCCAAGCTCCATTTCTAGACTGGACTTTGTAATTGGATCAGATTACAGCTTCTGCTCTTAAAGGTTCTCTATGGAGGCACCCAAATGGGGTGGCTAAGACTAAATCCTACTCTCTGCAGGAATTCCTGTTTTTGTCATTGCCCACTGACTCGGGTTTTGACCTGGGTCCTTTTTCTCACACGATCCTGAACCCAGAGTTGATGTTGTCAGTCACACTAACAAGGGTCCCTCAAGTCTTCAGGTGCTGGGACACTGTGCCTCAGGTGTAGGTTATCCAGCTTCTGGGATGGGCGCAGGCTGCTGGGTGCTGGTCTGACCCTGCACCCCGATGTGGCTCAGGCCCTGGCAGCCTGAGGCACGTACTCCTTGTCTGCTTTTATGCCTTTAGTCTATCCTGCCTTATTCCCACTCAGAGCCTCTCCCAGGTTCTGGAAGTCAGAGCTATTTTTCTTTTCCCTTTGGGACATTTTTTGAAGTTGTATTGGCGTGTTTATGGGAAATCAGTTATTTTCTAGGCCCTTATACATTGCCATCTTAATTAGAAGTCTTTTTTTGAAGTGTAAGAATTCCTGGAATTATCCTAGAGAGGTGGATAGAGAGAAATATCCCAGCACATACTAGTCATACTCAGGGCAGCTCTGTAGATAATGAATTGCAAAGCAGGTGCCAACTGTATTTGTAGATGGAATTGTCTCACTCATTGGGAGTTCCCTATGACAGTGAAATCACAGGTCTAATTTTAAAAAATTCCTAGTTACTTACGTTACCTCATTCCCAGCTAATACCGAGGCAGACCCCTTCCCTCCCTCCCGAGTCAGCCCCTTCCCGGGAGAATACAATTCCCCCTTGGTTAAGATGCAGCAGCACTAGGCTTCTTGCTTTTCCTCACATGGGACGCTCCTTTTCCCAACTTTATTCCTTTTCACTGGCTGTTCCTCAGCTTAGAAAGCCTTTTCATCCTGTCTTTCCTGACTTCCTTCGGACTCAACAACTCACACTGTGCAGCTTTTCCAGGCCTTCTGGGCCCCCTCCCTGCTAGTGTCTTCCCTCTGAGATTATCTGAGAATCATCACTTGTCTTGCCTGGATATAGTTGTTTGCTTACTGACTCCCCCATTTAGAATGTGGGCTCCTTAAAAACAAATGATCATTTTCTTTTTCTGTCTAGTTCTTAACATAGTGCTTTGCACATAATAAGCACTTGCTTAATAAATGGTTATTATCTAAGTGATTGGATTAATATTGATGATGATGATGATAATGATAATGATGATAACAGCTAAAATTTCCATAGCCTTTTAAAGCACTTTGCCCACATTTTCCCATTTAATCTCATTTGGAGTATGAGAAGGGACATTGCAAGATCTCCTAGTAGTATACATCCTCCTGTTTCTAATAAATCCCAATTTAAGTTTGAATGCATGAGACGTGCCTTCTTTGTTTTTACAAAAATTCTAAAGGAGAAAAGTGAAGTCTGTAGTTTTCTATCAGAATGTATGTGAATGGAAGAGTCCTCTTTATTTTTATTGTTTTTAAAAATATCAGTTGATTTACAAAAAAGTTGATTTTTTAAGCTTTACTAGAGTATTTATGGGAGATAAGCTATTTTCTTCTGAAAAAGCATTCGAAAAAACAAGCTGAAAATTTCAATCTACATTTCTAACAAAAATAGAAAAAGAAAATTTCTGATGCTTCTTTCTCTTAATTATGAAGCATCATACCTAGCATTTCATGCTTATGATACAACACTAAATACTATGCCTCTGAAGGTGTCCATATTAATATCCTTTAAATCAGTGATTTTTTTTTTGACGAGGGGCTGATAGGTGGTAGGGTAATACTTACATGTTATTATGTTAAAATGTCAGGGTGTTATTAGGCTGATGCTAATTGTACATTTTATAGTAAGGTTCAAATTCTTTCAAGCAACAGGGCCTGCTGGAAAAGTTTATTTTCATTTCTGTTTTTCAGCCCTCCCGGGGAGGCCCTCACAAGGTCTGCCTGTGATGTGGTCCCATCGGCAGCTTTGGCTATTGGGGTTCTTCCTCTGGAGAAGATGGGAGCAGCTGGGCCATTCCTCCCAGCAGAGGGCATCAATGTCCACTGGCACAAGCTGGTCTAATAACTCCATTTTGAGAGCAAACAGCCTTGCCAAGCCGGCTCCAATTGATCACTGGTGTGTGTTTCATATAATATTAATTGTTTTAACCTCTTGTGGTTTAAGCAGGTTTATTGGCAGCACAGTGGAGAGCTGAGGCTCCATAGGGGCTGGTGCATAGAACCTGTTTCAGGAGGGAGACAATGGGCTGGATTTAGAACTTAAAAAAGAAAGAAAGAAAGAAGGAAAGAAAATAAATTCCTCCAAGGTGGTAATTAGTTCCCAAGTGCTTTTCACTTATGTGGTGCTTTCCACCCTCAAAGCATTTTGGAAATGTTAACATAGAGGACATTGTAAGGTCTCCAGGGCAGGACTTTGTTGATTATTTGGGGCATTTTTTATTTTTCTCACTCCAGCACTTTTTGAAAAACCAATCTTTCAGGAAAATATAATTAAATGTAAAGGAAAAGAAAGGCTTTTTTTCTTGAGGGGAGAATTTTATTTTATTTTTTCTGTATTATAGTCAAATATTTTCTAAAGAAAACCATATGCTACATGGAGAGTAAAAGGACTGCATTTCAGCAAAGAGAAGAGACTTTTTAACCATTATAAAATATGGAATCAATTAAGTATCGAATCTACATACATGTAACACTATATACATGTATGTAGATTCTCAATATATATCATATATAGTGTTACATGTATGTAGATTCTTGATATATATACATATATAGTGTTACGTGTATGTAGATTCTTTATATATAGTGTTACCTGTATGTGTGTGTATATATATGTATGTGTGTGTGTGTGTGTATATATATATATGTATGTGTGTATATATATATATATGTATGTGTGTATATATGTATGTGTGTGTGTATATATATATGTATGTGTGTATATATATATGTATATGTGTGTATATATGTATGTATGCAATCATCTCATCTAAATCTCACAACATCCATATATAGTAGATGCTCTTATTATCCCCATTTCACAGAGGAAGCTGAGGCAGGTCACTAAGGCTTGTTTAGTCCACAGAACCAGTAAGTATAAGATAGAATTTAAACCCACACCTTCCAAGCTGTCCAATATTCCATGTGACAAACTGACAACAAAGCAAATATTCATATCAAACATTTTAAGTGGGGATGTTATTCTCTCACCTTTTAACATGTCACCTGTGCCATGTACTCCCAATTCCTGGCCATTTCAAAAAAATGAATGAAAACTTACAGTGTGTCCTGGTGCTAAGGGAAGCCTCCTTTACTTTTTGAAATCTTTAAAAATCAGGAACCAAAAGAAATGTCCTGGGGTAGTCTCCATCATTGTATCTATAACTTTGTAGAGGGATGTTCTCCATAGGGGGGGGTTGGCTTTTCTGGGAGTCCACGGGACAGTATTTTGTCTCTTCTATCCGGCTGTTTTATTCCTGAGGACAGGGTATTTAAGCTATTATTTTCCTAGTTTCCTAGCAAGCAAGAAAAACTTAATATTTGTGTTGTATTTTTATCCCTCTCATTTGTCTCAAATTGAGAGTACAGCTCATGTCATTACTTGGTTCCACCAAAATTTTTTTTAGGAGAAATGAAATTTCAAAGGGGCACTTGGTTTCTTAAGAATGAAATTGCTTGGTGTCTCATTTCTTTCCAGACTCAACTTATCCACTACCTTCTAACAGAAACTTTTTCCTATTCCCTCAGCTGTTGTTACCTAGAACCATATCCTTCCCTCACCTCCATCCTTTAATTGATTTTAAAATATTTTTTTAAAATAAAAGCACCTACCTCCCAAGATTGTGATCATCAAATGAAATAATCTGACACCTCGAGGGATTAAAACTCTTCAAAATGATCTTTTTTTTCTTTTGCCTTACTAAGAAAAACACTTCTTCAGCCTTCCTTTTTTTCCCCTTCTTCCAACCTAAGCTTTGTATGTGTAATCTTTGCATTACTGAGAAGGGATGATGGGTATGATATGAGGCTTTCAACTTTCACTTCTAGAAAGGGTGTGTGTGATGTTGGGCTTTTATTTTCTTTTCCAAAATGAGTATTTTTAGCCTAGGAAGGTTTCACAAAAGGGCTGTACCATTGAGCTGTATACAATCTAATGACATTTATCAAATACCTATCACATATAAGTTCCTGACAATACAAAAACAAACAAATCAGAAACTACTCCTTGTCCTCAGGGAGTTAACATACTAGGGAGCCTTGAAAAATTAGTAAAGGCTGAAACGAGGTGAGTGAAAATACTTTAGGTGAAGGGAACCTGCCTTTCTGTCTATAATCCATTCTAGGCCCTGTATTACTAGGTCAGTCATATTATAACATAAATCTGATAGATGTAAGCTTGATAGCAGAGATTATTTAAATTTTCTTTACATTTCCAGTACTAGAACATGCTCAACGAAAGCTTTTTGATTAATGGGCTGATCATGTAATTTCCATTGCTTAAAATCCTCTACTGTAAGATTTTTAAATGGTTCTTCATTCACTGTCTATTCAGTAAAGTTCATATTCCTTATTATGGCATTCAAAGCCCTCGCCTAGCTTTCTAAAACTTTTTTTCCATATTATTTTTTTGCAGGTGTTCTAGCAAACACCTCATCCCTCCCAGGCAGAATTCCTATATCAGTTCTGACTCCCACGGGTACTTGTCTATTTTTTTTTTTCTGAAGCTTTGAAATCTAGTCTCAGTATCTAGGGTGTACTTTATATTTTGCTAACATTTCTGAACTTCTCTCTTGCTGCTGAGGGTACCGCCATCGCCCTAGTCTCTCAATGCCAGGCATTTTACAAATATTATTGCTACTGGTCCTTTTGATAATTATTTTCATTTTCCACTTGAGGAAACTGAGGCAGTTTGGTTAAGTGACTTGTGTGGAGTTACACGTGCATAAGTGCCTGAGTTCACACGTGAAACTCAGGTGAGCTACCTAGCTGCTTCATAAGGCATTCAGAACAAGGAAGAAGAGGGAACCCAGACAGGTAGTCAGGTAGCCAAAGAGTATTGGCAACTACGGTGTGCCAGGCACTGTGCTAAGTCCTGGGGATGTGAGTAAGGAAAGCAAAAGCAGTCCTGCTCTCAGGAAGTTGGAGGAGTCGGTGTATGTAGAAAAAGCATATATGCAAGATAAAAAGGAAGGTATAAGGTGAGGGAAGGCACTAGGATCAAGAGGGCTTAGGAAAAGTTTTCTGTGGAATGTGAAATTTTAACTGGGACTTAGAGGAAGTCAGGAAAACCAGAAATGAGGAGGGAGAGTATGCATTGCATGGGGGTCAGCCAGAGAAATGCCCTGGAATTGGGAAGAGTCTTATTAGAGGAAGAAGAAGGGGGTTAGTGACCCTGGATGAAAGAGTAGAGAGTAGGGGGTAAAGTGGAGAAGAGGTGCTGAGGGAGAGAGATTAGGGAGGCTTTTGCATAGGGATTTTGTATTTGATTCTGGAGGGGAGAGGGAGCCATTGTGGTTTGCCTAGTGGGGTTGCTGGGGGGGTACCCGCCCTTTGGGAAAATCTTTTTGGTGGCTCAGGGGAGGATAGACTGGAGCGGAGAGAGATGAGATGGGCAAGAGGATGAGGACCTAAGTGACAAGGAGGAGGAGGAAGAGGAAGGGGAGGAGGAGAAGGATCTCCATCAGAGGAGAGAAGGGGTATGATCAAGAGATGTGGCAAAGGCAAAATGGACAGGCCTCATGGACTGATTGGACATAGGGAATCCAGGATGACGAATATATTGCGAGCTTGGGGGACTGGGAGGATGGTGGCGTCCTCAGCGGCAACAAGGAAGTGTGGAAATGTTAGCAAAGTACAAAGTACACCCTAGATATTGAGGGGTAAATTTCAAAGCATTCAGAAAAAGAATCTAGGAAACTGTGGTCCAAAAGTCTTCTGGGGCATAGATATACATACATGTAGATAGACGTAGATGGATGGATAGAGATAGAGATAGATGTAGAGAGGTAGAGAGAGACTGATATAGATATAGAGATATATACATCTTCATCTTTA
This sequence comes from Antechinus flavipes, assembly GCF_016432865.1. Taxonomy (NCBI): domain Eukaryota; kingdom Metazoa; phylum Chordata; class Mammalia; order Dasyuromorphia; family Dasyuridae; genus Antechinus; species Antechinus flavipes. The sequence continues at coordinate 389,420,789 of NC_067401.1, forward strand.
TTGAAGGCAATGAATGGTGGACCACTAAAATTTTTATAGCATGGGATGTTGAGCAAGGAGATGTGCATGCTCTATCAATTAAACAGTAAGCTTTTATTGAGGACCTACTATGTGCCAGGTACTGTGCTAAATAAGCACAATAATAATACTATTTCATTTGATAATCACAATAACCCAAGGTTACCCAGCTAGCAGATGTCTGAGATGAAGATTTCAGGCTAGGTGGTCCTGACTTTCTCGCTCACACTGCCAGTAAGTTGACTCTAGGCTGAAGTAACTTATTTGGCCTTCAGTTTCCCCATCTACAAAATGGGACCGATAATGGTACTTAGCCTACAGAGGCTGAGGGTCAGTTCTGAGGCATAATCTATATAAAGGACCTTAAAGCTGATCTAAATGCTAGCTATTATTATTCTGTCCCTAACTCTGACTTATGAGTCAGCTGCCTTCCGCACAATGGATGCATAATTGGGGCAACAAAGCACAATCCCACAGGGAACAAAACTCTGTCTTTGGTGTTTGCCCCATAGTTCCTGGGGTTCTGTCATTGCAGAAAGATCAGGTCCATCCCGAGCCTCTGTCGCAAGAGGCCAATCCAGTTAAACAGTTCAACTGAGTAAACATTTATTAAGCAATTTACGGAGAGCTGCGCGGCCCTGTGCTGGGCGCAGGGAAAGATACAAAGGTTATACTGGAGAGCCCTCACCCCCATGAAGCTCTGGGCCGTTATTCAGTGTTTGGGCTTCAGCTTTAGCTTCTTGGTGGGAAGGGTTCCTGGATGGATGAGGGGCCCTCCCTTACGCCGGCTCCTCTGGGATCCTTCTCCCCCCAAGTGAAATCCTCGGGGTCTGGCGGTGTGCTTGTGTCTGAGCTGGTTAATGTTTCTCCTCATGGGCTTAGTTTGTTTTTAGGCAGTGATTGAGGCTTTAGGGGAAACGCAAACGGGATTGCAGCTTGCCTCCATGTAAGGTAAGAAGAGGTAGAGGGTTACCCTGCTTACTCCCCATTCCTGCTGCCTCCCGCTCTTCTCCTTCCCGGCACAATCAAGAGATGGGCTCACAGAGCTTGCTGTCGGTGGGGAGTCCTCCGTCTCCTTCTCTGGCTGACTTGCTGTAGAAGCGCTGGTTAGTTACTTTTTTCATTTGTATCGGACTCCACAGCCCTTTTGGGGTTGGTTGGTTTGTTTTTTGGGCAGAGATTTTAGAGTACTTTGCCATTTTCCTCTCCAGTGCATTTTACAGATGAGGAAACTGAGGCAAAGAGGATTAAATGACTTGTCCTGGATCACACAGCTAGTAAGTGTCCAAAGCTACATTTGAACTCAGTTCTTCCTGATTCTGGACCTGGCACTCTATCCACTGAGTCACCTACCTGATGCAGATCAGGGTTTCTTAAACTTTTTCCACTTGGAACTGTTTTGCCTGAGAAATTTTTACATAACTCTGTATATATAGCCATATAAAATAGGTATACAAATTAAACTTTTATTGATAATAAATCATGATTTCGGGACTCCCAAATTCAGTGAAACTCCATATGGGGGTCGCGAACCATAGTTTTAAGAAATTAGGCTGTAAATGAGCACTCGAGTGATGGAAGATGAGAAATATTGGCAGTAGAAAAAGAGTGATTATTGTACAATGGGGGAAAAAGATCCAGGCAACCCTCAACATCTTCTCTCTATCCATTTCTTAAATATAAGCTGCTGGCTTGTGTTAGGGAGGGGTTATACCACATGACTCTCAGATCGTGGGAAGTATTTCTAGGGTCAGTCGGTCAACATTTATTAAGTGCCTACTGTATTCCACACACTGCCAAGCTTTGGATCATAGTTCTGGAATTTAAAGATTTGAGAGATTATCCAGAGGTCCTCAAACTATGGCCCGCGGGCCAGATGCAGCAGCTGAGGACGATTATCCCCCTCACCCAGGGCTATGAAGGTTGTTTATTTAAAGGCCCACAAAACAAAGTTTTTGTTTTTACTATAGTCTGGCCCTCCAACAGTCTGAGGGACTGTGAACTGGCCCCCAATTTAAAAAGTTTGAGGACCCTGATGCTCACCTTTTCTAGGGAAGGAAAATGGGACCTAGAAATCTTAAGTGACTTTTCTCGAGGTGACAGAATCAGTGGCAGCTAGGATTCCAATTTAGGTTTTCCAACTTCAAATCTGGTCTTCTTTCCAAAGCATGCATGTGCAGAGATTAAAAAAAAACAAAACAAAAAACCCAAACCCAAGCCAACTGTTTGATTCAGCATTTAAAATAGGTTCTGCCCCTGTGATTTCTTTGACACAAGGAATGCCTGGATGAAGAAACTCCCTCTAACAAAACAGGCTTCTTCTCTGCAACCTACTGTCATGGAGAGTTATATTCAGTTGACAGGATGCCCTAAAGCCATACAGTTATTGTGTCAGAAAAAAGAGGGACTCGAACTGGGGTCTCCCTGTAACATCAATATTATAAATAGTGGTTAAGGCCTGAGGCTAGTCCACAGAAACTTATTTAATTCATAGAACTGCTGACCCGGGAGTACTTGCAGTTAATACTATCCCTTTTGCTGTATTGCTGTGTGCACATGGGTTTGGGGGACTTAAGCAGTTGATGTGCAAGCAAACTTTTGAACATAAGGGGTTTAGAAAATACGGACTTCTTATCTTTTAATCTTAACTATCAACTCCTTTTCCTCTTTCTCATTCTTGGGTATCCTACATCTCTGCTTCACTTAAATCTGATTCATGTGCAAGTCAAGAGATCACTTTGTGATGTCATTGGTCCTCTTCTAAAAACAAAGGACGAAAAACAATTTAAGGAACGGGACTTGCAGTCTATATTACTTCCTGCTTAACATCTCTAGTGACAGACACTAACAATTGCATGGTCCTTGAAGGTGAGTGAAGCTCATTTCATCTCTCGTATGCTCACTCTCATTTAATGCTGACAACTCCATGAAAACTCTTTACTATTTCCATTTTACAAGTGGGGAAAATAGAAAAGTGAAGTGGGTCATGTGGCTACTAAGTGTCTGAGGCAGGATGGCTCCAAGGCTGGGACTCTGCCTCCTAGTTGTGTCTAAGAACTGCTTAATTTTTAGTTTAATTTTTAATTTAAGCTTTTCCTTTGAAATGCCCCAAATTGTAATGGATGGCAGGCTTCTCCCTGCTTTTCCCCCCCAAAACCTAAAGAGTCATTTTATTTAGAGGATTCATCCTTTTTTTCTTTAACAATTACTCAATATTTAGGTAATATCTAGATATATTTTGAAGCGTTTATTTTAGAAAAGAAGGGGAAAAAAACAATTGCCAAAGGACATTTACAATAAGTTTGTGGATTTTTTTTCTTGGTTTAATAATTTCCTTGGATGCATCTGGGAGATAACACATATAAAAAGGAAGCAAAGAACAATGGGATTGAATGAAACATTTCGATAATTTCCTAATAAGGAAATGTTCAGGTAGCAAAATGAATGTGTTTTTAAAATAGGTTGAGCTACAAATAATCCAAATCACTTTCAAACAATTGAGTTATTCTGACAACTGTTTATCAGCGGCCAAAGGCTGACCCTGTGACATTCATTTAATGACTCACAGATTCAGAAAAAAATACTAGCTTAACTGAGTTTCTCTCAACCAGCACAGGGAAGGATGCTCTGACTTTCAAAGGGCAATTTTTGGGACTGAAAGAAAATTTCTGATCTGCTGCAGACCTAGCAGGCTGGCAAGCTACTATTTGGAGCAATGATTTAGCTTCTCTCTCTTCCAGCCTGCCCTGGACTATACTCCCTTTCAATGGGCTTCTGGGACAAGATGTGCTCACCACTGTGTTTCAAAGCCACAAGTACCCTAAGGGATAGGAAGATATTTAGACATCCTCTTGTGTTGTCTCTCAGGAACCCACTGTGTTTTTTTCCCTTCACTTAAAAGTATTTTATTTTTCCAACTACATGTAAAGATAGTTTTCAGCTTTCGTTTTTGTGAATTTTGTATTCCAAATTTTTCTTTTTTCCTCATTCCCTCCTTCCCCAAGAGAACAAACAGCCTGATATGGTATACATGTACAATCATTTTAAATATATTTCCATTTTAATCATGTTGTGAAAGAACAATCAGAACAAAAGGAAAAAAGCACAAGAAATAAAAAGTAAACAAAAAAGGTGAAAACTAGTATGCTTTGATCTGCTTTCAGCTTCTACAATTCTCTCCCTGGATGTGGATGATATTTTCCATCCCAAGTCTATTGGAATTGTCCTGGATCACTTTATTGCTGAGAAGAACTTAGTCTATCATGGTTTATCATCACATAATGTTGCTTTTACTGTGGAGAATGTTCTCCTGGTTCTGCTCACTTCACTCAGCATCAGTTCATGTAAGTCTCTCCAGGCCTCTTCATCATCCTGCTGATCGTTTCTTACAGAACAATAATATTCCATAACATTCACATACCATAACTTATTCAGCCATTCTCCAACTGATGGGCATCCACTCAGTTTCCAGTTCCTTGTCACTGCAAAAAGGGCTGCCACAAACATTTCTGCACATATGGGTCCTTTGCCCTCTTTTATGATCTCTTTGGAGACTTGGAACCAGATCAAAGGGTATACACAGTTTGATAGCCTTTTGGGCATAGAGGAACCCACTCATGTTAATGAACAGAAAATTGCGTCACTGAAAAGAATAAAAGCTTTGTTGAATTATATTTCTCCTTTTTAAATTTTTTCTAAGTGGAAAGGATGGAAAGCAGAGAGGTATGATTGGAAAAAGCTATAAGTCAGAGGACCCCTCGGTTCAAATAACTCTATCTGGACAATTCCCCTCATCTTCCTAATCCTCAGTTTCCTTAACTGTAAAATGAGACTAAGGTTTTCTTTGTGTTTCCTCCTAGCTTCATATCTTACTTTCCATGCTTGTATGCCTGGGAATCTGTGGTCTTTGACAATATCTGCAGAGCATTTTAGCTGGCAAAAAAGAAAAGAAGAGTTTGTCATTAGAAAGATGGCATTTTGGATTTTGGAAGCCACAATAAAAATGCCTGCCTCTTATTAATATTGCATTTGTGGAGGGTAATTTTTCATTGTGTAATTGAGGAGGAATTACTTAAGCAATAGCATTTTGTTTATCAGGCTGTGCCAACTTTTGATCATTAACCTCTTTAACTGGCTCCAGGCTTATTAGGCTGTCCTGTCCTGGGACTGTAGAGCCTTGGCAAAGATGGGGTTATGAAAGGACAATCTTGAAACTTGTTAGTACGAGTAGAAATTGAGTAGAATTCTATAAACTCTGGTTTATTGCCAAACTATTTCTTCTGAATTTTGCCATCATCCTCAAAGCTACCCAGGGATAGGATGAAAGCTACATCATCATCCCCATAATCCTTTTATGCTCCTGGAGTTTTTTTGAAGATATTTTTCAGTGAGTGGACATAAAATGAGCTTGCATCCTCACCCTTATATTCAGTGACCCAAACATAGAATCTTTATTTACTTGAGCATTAAACAGAAAGGAGTAATATCAGGATAGGAACCTATCCCAGGATTATTTCTGTTTGAATTCTAATGAGCTAACTTGAGAAAAATAAGATAGAAATGACAATGATAACTATAATACAAACCATCTTGTGTTTCTATAGATTTACAAAATGTCTTACTTTTATGGATGTAAAGCACCTTTAAAACTTGGATTTATCATTTTCTGAGTAGGGATTGATAGGTTTATATGTATCTTTGTTGTCTCTCACATTGGAAGGTAAGCCTTCAGCCATTAGGGCTTGTTTTATTCTTTGTATTTTTATCTCCAGCACTTAGTATTTGCCTGCTTGATAAATACTTGTTAATTGATTGATAAAGTCTCAGATTTAGTGCTGGAAGGGATGTTAGAAGTCATTTAATCTATCTCTCTTTCATTTTGCAGGTGATGAAATTGAGGTCTAGAGAGTTAAATTCGAGGTCTCTTAGGTGTCAGAAGTAGAATTTGAACTTGGAGCATAGGTTTCTTGAATTAAAAATTTGGAACTGAAAGGAATCTCAGATGTCATCTAATCTAGAGGTATCAAACACACTGCCAAGTACTTTCCGAATAAGATTAAAATATAACTTGCAAATATTTAGCAATAAATTAAAATATAACAACACAGATAATATATATTTCTTTTAAAAATTAATCTTATTTTCATTTCTGAATTTTCTTTCTCCCTCCCACTCTTCTACTACCCAAGAAACATAATACCCATTATACATATGAAGTCATGCAAAATTAATTATGAAAGACATATGAAGAAAGATATCATTTGTATCCAAAGAACTAATAAATAGAAATATATATAGTAATTTTACACACGCACGCATACACACACACACCCCTATTTGTGTCTAATGGTAGTCAACTCTAGCACAGGGAAAGGGGGTAGGGAAGGAAAAAAAAAGAAATTTACATGATTATTTTGTTATACATTTGAAAGGCATAGTAAATTATGAACACTAGATTTAAAACAGTTTCATGTACAGTTATCTTTTTTATTGTATTATGTTATGGGAATATTTGTTTTATTCCATAAATTAAAAATAAAATGAAAAAGTTCCATAATATGTGGTTTCTAAGTCATTCTGGCCCATAGGGATCCTTATATACAATTTAGTGGAGCCCATTTCTATTTGTCCTTGACACCACTGATCTAGTCTGACCTTCCATTTTATGGAGGAACTTGAGGCTCAGTAAACTCAAGTAACTTTGCCAAAATTATACAGGTTTTAATAGACAGAAGAGAATCAATTGGTTCCAAATAGGATCCCTTTCCACTAAATCATTATCTTCATTTACAACAACAACCAACAACAAAGAAACCCTCAAACAAAAAAATCACTTTTTGTTGCCCTTTTAAAATCACGTTGGCTACTTTTCATTGTCTCTCTCTTTGCCTTCTCTTACCCTTTTTCTAGACTAGGGAATTTTCCCTCTTAGTAATGGAGCAAAGGGAAATCTCAGGATCTCTCTTTCTGCCAACAAGGAAGCATGCTTTACTGTTAGGCCTCTGGAGTCATGAAGGGCCATGACATTCATTAATCGTCATTCTGAAATCTTCCAGTCAGAGTTTCCCTTCCATCTTTGTGGTTATCATGTAAATCTTCTCTTGATTCTGCTTATTTTGCCCCAATTCATGGAGGTCTTCCCACATTTCTCAGAATTGTCATATTTATAATTTCTTATGGCACGATAATGTTCCATTATAGCCTAGTCAGCCAATCCTCAGTTGATAGGTATTTTCCAGTTGAGGGGTGTCCCATTTGTTTTCGGTTATTTGTATGACAAGAATTCTGCCAAATGTGTGTCTGGGATTTCCTTGGGAAGTATGCCAAATATCGGTATCACTGAGTCAAAGGGGTATGGACAGTTTAGTGACTTTTCTAGTTTTATTCTTATTTTTCAGAATGGTTGGACCAATTTACAGCTACAATAACTGAATATCCCTTACCCTCTTCCCTCCATTATACATTTCCTCACAATAGTCCAATGAGCAAGGTACTATAAGGATGACTATCCATGTTATAGGTATGGCCATTTTCTCAATTGCCCAGGTAGGAGATTGATCACCTAAGCCTTGAGAACATTTGCCAGTTTTGTTCCTAGAATTTCCTTTTGTTTTATGTTGCAAAATGCCTGAAAATCAGCATGAAATTTTGCTTGTGCATCTATAGGTGATCCAAAAAAGATCTGAAACAACATTGACAAACATTGAGACATCATCAGCCAGAAGTCTGCCATGTTTACTTCAATGCCAGATGTAGAGGGCTCTTCTCTGCATGAGGAAACATCACCTGTAATTTACTTTCTGCCGAGGACAGAGAAGGCATGTTTATATTTCAGTGAATCTGTAATCCCTTCAGTGTAGCTGTTCCCTTCACCAGTAAAGATTCCAACCTTTTTAACATGCTCAAGTCTCTTCCATCTATTAAAAAAAACTCTTCAATAAACCTTGACATCCATCTCCTCACAATATTCTTTTATATCTCCCCTCCCTTTAAAAGCTAAATTTAAGTCATTAGCCAGGCATTTAAGTACGGACTATGTTTTTTTTTATTGTTGCTTAGTCATTATGATTATCTCCGGCTCTTTGTGACCCATTTTTAGATTTTCTTGGCAGAGATACCGAAGTGGTTTGCTATAGATGAAGAAACAGAGGCAGACAGGGTTAAGTGACTTGTCCAGTGTCACATAGATAGTAAGTGTCTGAGGGCAGATTTGGACTCAGGATGATGAGTCTTCCTGACTCCAGACCTGGTGTTCTACCTGTCCTGTCACCTAGCTTCCCCAGCACAAAAATATATACACCTGTGGCTTTTACTCCCTCTACTTTCAGGCTCCTCATTCTAATGAGACTGCTCTCTTCAAATGGACCAGTTTTTCAGTCCTGGTTCTTCTCATCCTCTCGGCAGCCTTTGATATCACCAACCCCTCTCTTTTCTTGATTATCAAGGACACTTTATATTAGGCTTCCTCCCTACCCCAGCTGTGAGTTTTCCCTGAGAAACTATCCTTAACCCTCTTCTCTTTCACTTTGAGATCTCATTAGCTCCCAAGGGTTTATTTATCACTTCTAGGCAGGTAGCTTCCAAATCTACCTCGCCAACCCCAGTTCCTCTCCCGAGCTTTGGTCCTGAACTACCTATTATTTTTAAAAGTATATATTCCGTGTGCATCTCAAACCCATTCAAAACTCATTCTCTTGTCCCCTCTTAACCCCCTTTCTGAATCTTCCTGTTCTTGTAGCAGGCATCTGTGGGGTTCTGGTTGGAAATGTTGGCTCACTCCCAGTCTCCTCACACATCTAGTCTGTTGCCAAGTCTTGTATTCATCCCCTTCTGTCTGCTCACTCAGTCACATCCTGGTGCAGGCCTTTAAAAGTTCTTTTTTGGGCTATTGTAGCATAATTGGTTTTCTTCTCTTATACAGACAGTCCTCAAAGTGTCACTCCAATGAACTCTAAATCTCTGGGATCAAGTATAAACTCCTTTAAAAACCTGGCCCTAATCTATCCCGAGAACTTTATTATGTATTTACCCCTTCCTGTGCTCATTGGTCCAGCCCAACAGGCTTCTTTCTGTTCCTCACACCCACCTCTGTACTTTTGCACTGTTGTTTTTCATACTTAACATGTTCTTCTTCACTTGCACATTTTGGGTTCTCTTGTTTCCTTCAGAACTCTATTAAGAGTCATATGAAACTTTTCTGCCTCCCACACTTCCCCTTTTCAATTTACCTGATATTTATTTTGTAGATGCTTACTTATAGACATGCTGCCTTCCCAGTAGAATATACGTTCCCTAAGGGTAGGCACTTTTTTCATTTTCACCTTTGTAACTCCAGTGCCTGGCACCTTGTAGATACTTTTTGATTAGTTGTATTGTTTATTTTATTTTTTTGCTTTTTTACTGAGATAATTGGGGCTAAGTGACTTGCTCAAGGTCACACAACTAGGAAGTGAATTGTTTAAATAATAACAGCATAGAGACTGTTATTCAGTTGTTTCCAATTCTTCATGACCCCATTTTGGATTTTCTTGGCAGGGATGCTGGGGTACTTTGCCATTTCCTTCTCCAACTCATTTTACAGATGAGGAAACTGAGGCAAACAGGGTGAAGTAGCTTGCCTAGAGTCACACAGCCAGTAATTGTCTGAGGCTAGATTTGAACTCACAAAGAGGAAGGAGTCTTCTTGACTTTAGGTCCAGCACTCTACCTACTGCGCCACTTAGCGATCCTAGGTAATAGGAGTGTTGGACATAGATTGTTGAAATTAACAGTTATTTGTACACAAAATATTCATCAAGTACCTATTAAGATGAGGAGTCTTCTTGTCTCCAGGCTTTCTATCTATCGTACCACCTAGCTGCCCCACAAGGGAGACATGATGATATAGTAGGAATTAAATTATATCATCTTTTCAGTTTGAAAAAGCTTCAAATTGAAACTGCCCATGACAGATATGGAGAAAAAAACACTAGTTCTTAAACTTTTTTTGGTGTCATAGACCCCTTTGACAGCCTGATATTGCCTGACTGTGGACCCCAGTTCAGAATAATGTTTTTCAGTGCACAAAATAAAACACATTGAATTACAAAGGAAATCAATTTTACTGAAATGTACTTACTGGACTATTAAAAAAATTGCATGGACCTCAAGTTAAGAACCCTTGCCCTAGAGCGAAGAGTAATATTGTTACATTTTGAGCAGAGTTGGGTTGCCTGAGATGGTAGATTAGAGGCATGGTGATATTTTAGCCTAAAAATATGAATTGAGGCCCTCAAGCCAGGGCTTTGAAATGAAAGACTCACCTCGTGGATTAAACCTTGTTCCAGGATCTCCAGCCAATTTGGAACACGTGCATATGTTTTCATTACATATCTGTTAAGTCTTTGGCATGTCCAATCACTGAACATCCTTGAAGGAATATTGTGGCTAAGCTAAAAAATGGACCGGAAATGGACAATCCCTGACGATGATATTTATGACAAAGCTAACGATAAAAATGAAGGGAAGATGTGGCAACAAGAAAGGGAGCTCAGGTGTAAGAAGGGGAGCACAGCTGAGCCCAAAGACTTCTCCCCTCCAAGACCTTGATACGCTCCCCCCACTTCTCTGACCATCCCCCTCTCTGCCTCCTTTTATTGGATCCTCCTCCAGATCACACCCTCCAACCTCAGGGGTCCCTCAGCGTTCTTGCCTGGGCTCTTTTCTCTTTTCCCTCCCTTATTATTTCCTTGCTGATGATTCTCAAGCCTACCGATCCCCCCCTCCCCTTAGTTCTTCCTACCTTCCCAGAGGCACACCACCGTAAGCCCTTAGTATCACAAGCTAGGAGTAATCCTAGACTTCCCCCACCGTCCCCCTCCCTGGTCACATCCAAGGCTTGCTGATCTCACCTTTGCAACAACTCTCTCTCCTGGCCCTGGTGCAGGCCCTCATACCTTAGGACCTTTGGTGGGTCTCTCCAGTCCAGTTCACCATCCTTGGTGTCATCAGGTTAACTTTTTTAAAGTGGAGACCAGACGGTGTCATCCTCCTCCCAGGAGCAAGTATCCATTCATCTGTGTGGTGTTCAAAGTCCTTCATGACCCAGCTGCCTCCTCTCCTTGCAAGTCGGCAAACAAGACACTTCATCATTCAGTTTCTGGCATTTTTATGGCCGTGCTCCATTCCAAAATGTTTTCCCTCCTCCTTTCCCTGACTTCCTTCTATAGGAAGCCTTTCCCAACTTCTCTTAATTCCAAAACTTTCCTTTTGTTAATTATTTTCTATTCATCATATACATATATACATATGTTTAGTTTGCTTTGTGTATATTTACATACATCTTCCACATTGGATTGTAAGCTCCTTAAGGGAAGAAACTAGTTTTTGCCTTTTTTTGTATCCCCAGTACTCAGTATATATAGTCCCTAGTTGTTGCTTGGAAGCTGATTGGGGAAAGCTGAGAGTTAGGTGGTAGAAAGTTGCTTTGCTCTCTAGAACCAAAGAGAGAGGGGAGGCCCTTGAAACTCTTGGCTATGGTGTTCTTTATTTTCTTTCCTGTCTTGAGGAGAACATTTCTCAGATCCTGGAAAGTACAGATCGGAATAGCTTTACAGATAACAAGCTTAAATTGATTTTCACTAAAGGGGGACCACGTGGCCTTTTCACAAGGAGGAAATAGATCTAGGAATCTCTGTAGATTCCCATGCTTAAGAATATTATTAGCTAAAAGAATTACTTTTAGCTAAAAGAACAGCTTCATCAACCACAGAGTAGCAGAGACACTACTTTGTCTAACAGAAAAGAGAGAGGTTCAGAAGCTCATTCCTTGTCTAGATGACTAACATAGGGTTCAGGTTGTTCTCTAAAGAGAGTACATTAAGGTTCTAAGTTCAGGGTCATGAATTTCCCTATTCATGTGCCTCTCTACTAGGCTTTTATGGTATTGTCTATTCTCCTTGCTCTGCCTCACGTGAACAGCGTATTGATGAGAGATAATGACCTAGATCTTAGGATAAACTGTAATTTTAAAATTAGAATTTCTATTATGATTATTTTTGCTTTTGCCTTCTAATTTAGTTCGTGTTTCATAGCTTAAGAATTAACCATAGCATAGTGATGAATTTGTGTAAATTGGAAGTATACCGGTGGGGGCTTAAGAACTTTTGAGAATGGGTAGTCGTAGTGTGGCTACCCTTTTGGGGAAACATCATGACTTTCTAGTAAGTATAATTGGGATTAAGCGAGCTTCAATCCAGTGAGAGAGTTTTATTTCAAAACTACAGCTTTATCTATGCTACATCCATTATATTGTTATCTCCTAAAAGAGATGGTAAACCTCCTTAATACCTAACACAAAGCTATTCACATAACACTGTTTAAGTACTAAATAAATATTTGTCAGTTGATTAATCCTGTGTCTGATTGTCCTGTAAATATCATCTCCTCAAGGATTCCTCTATACTAGGTGGTACAATGGGTAGAATGCTAGGCCTGGAGTTTGAAAGTTTGATTTAGTTGTTTTTAGTCATGTCTGACTCTTCATGGATCTAATTTGGAATTTTCTTGGCAAAGATACTGAAGATTTTTCATTTTCTTCTCTAACTCATTTTACATAGAGGAAACTGAGGCAACCAAGGTCACACAGCTAATAAAAGTGTAAGGCCAGATTTGAACTGAGGAAGATGAATCTTCCTGACTCCAGGTCTGGCACTGTATTCATCTGCTGGAGTCAGGATTACCCAAATTTAAATACTAACTGTATGACCAAGGGGAAGTTATTTAGACTTTGTTCACTTAAGTTCCCTCAACTGTAAAATGGGGATAATAGTTTCTCCCTTATAGTGTTGCCGTGAAGGGCAAATGAGATAATATTTGTAAAGTATGTATTATGATGCTGGACACATAGAAAATGCTTAATAAATGCTTATTCCCTTCCCTCTTGTTCTTTCTGCCATTTCAGATTTTTCTCTTTTCTCTTTTTCTTCCTCCCTGTGTCTTTCCCTCCTTTCCTCCTTCCTTCTTTTCTTACTCCTTCCCTTCCTTTCTTCCTCCCTCCTTTTCTTTCTTCTTTACTCCCTTACTTCTTTCCTCCTTCCCTTCCTTCCCTTCTTTCCCTTCCTTTCCTTCTTTTTTCTGTATCCCACCCCCACTTTGAATCTCTTTTTCCGCCTTGGAGAATATTTAGAAAGTAGAAAGGTATTGTTACTGAGAATTTTTGGAAGTCTGATTCCCCAAAGTAATAAAATTCTTTTACCTGGGATTTTGTTTCCTGCACTAAATCACACTCCTTTTCATAAGGAAATTATAAAACTCTCCAGTGTCCTTGTGAAAAATAACTTATACATGATTATAAGATCCTTTGAAATTTTATATTAATTTTAATTATAAGCAACATGGATCAACCACAATAAAGTAGGAATGCTCAAGAAACAGCACAAAAGAATCCTTGTACTCAAGTAGCTTATGCTCTGAATTACCCAATAAAAATGAAAGATGCTTGGTGTTATTACTGTTCATAATTAGAAAATCTTGATAATGTGCCATAACCCAGCAGCTTTCCACCTTTCTTCTGGCTGCTGAAAGCAGATGCCAACAGCAGGAATTCCCGAAGGACGGACTCACTAGGCATTCCATCTATCCTAGCACAGTGAAGATGACTAGCTCAGTGACACTGTTTTAGAAAACATAAAAGGAGGGAAAGGCTTTAATCAATGCCCATCTAGTAGCTGATTGACTTTTTCTCACTTCGTTGCTGATAAACATTTTCATCTAACCAAGGGCATGACTACTTGTATTCTAAATAAACTAGTGAATTACTCTGCCAAGTTTATAAACAAAGATACATATTTTTGAAACTGAAATTAGCAGGAATATAGTGCAATGTGGAACTCTTAAGTTTTATATTTATGAGGCTCACTCTTTCCATGATTTTTGTGTTAGATCATTTTATTATTGGTAGATTCAGAAGTGTTAGAGCCAATTAATAATCATTAATGAGTCAGTGTCAATTAAGCAGGATCTCCAGTGATCAGTGCATAGAAAAAAGACAGGGTAAGATCTTAGAGATACTATTGACATAGAAACAGCAAGATTTGGCAACTGATGGGAAATGTGGAATGACGGAGAGTATGAAATAGGTAATAAAGCAAAAGTGGTGAACCTAAGAGACTGGAAGAATGGTGATAACTTCAATAGCAAAACAGAAAGTTTGGAAGAACTTATTTTAAAATTTTTATCCATTTTTTAAAAAGTTTATTTTTAGTTCCATATTTCCTTTTCCCACCACTCTGATAAAGTGAGAAATATGATTCCCATCATACATATACAGTCACACAAAAATGTCCATATTAGCCATGTTTTAAGGGGAGAAAAAAGAAAAATAAAGGGGAAAATCTTTTTTCCATCTGCACTGCAAATCCATCAGTTCTCTACTTGCAGATGGATAGCATTTTATATCATGAGTTATTGTATTGATTAGAGTTATTAACTTTTTCACAGTTGATTTTCCTTAAAATATTACTGTTTCTCTGTTGATTATTTCCCGACTTGATTCACTTTACTTTGAATCAGGTCACATAGGTCTTCCCCAGGTTTTTCTGAAACTATTCCCTTCATCATTTATTAAAACATAATAATATTCCATCCCCTTCACCTATTATAATTTGTTTCCTCATTTCTATCTTTTTGCTACCACAAAAAATCTGATATGATTATTTTTTATACTCAGGAAATCTTTTTTTTCTTTCTTTTTGATTTCTTGAGATATAGACCTAGTAAGCCCTTTGATCTCTTGAGGTAATAGATCCTATTAGGTCAAAGGATATGAATAATTTTATAACCATTTGGGCATAGCCCCTTGTTGTTCTCCAAATGGTGGACTAGTTCATAGTTCCACCAATGGTGCATTTGTACTCGATTTTCCCACATTGAGTTGGGAGGGAAAAGTTCAGGGGGAAAGGGCAACAAATTCAGTTTTTGACATGTAGAACTTGAGATGTCTGTTTTAAGATCAGTAGACTGAAAATATCATGATATAGAGAAGGTAATGCAAGCGTTTCCTTAGCTACGAGCTAAAATGGCTCAGTGATAGGGTGCTGGGCCTGGAGTAGAAAATCCTGAATTCATATCTAGTTTCAGATACTAGCTGTGTGACCTTGAACAACCTCTGTTTGCTTTAATCCACTGGAGAAGGAAATGGCAAATCATTCCAATATCTTTGCCAAGAAAACCCTATGGACATTATGATCTATAGAATCACAAAGAGTAAGACAACAATGCCACCTTAGACTGAAGTGAGAGATGGTGTTGGGACTTGGATAATGATAGTTCTACTGTACTCTGCCTTGGAGGGATCACTATATTTGGAGAAGCATGTTCGGTTCTGTGCAACGTATTTTGGAAAAGATTCTGATACGTTGGAGAGGATCTCAAGGAGAGCAATCAGCACGGTGATGGGACTTCGATTCCTCTCATATCTGAATGGGTTGAAGAAGTATAGACTTTGAGGAAACATGATAGTCAGCTTTAAGTATTTGAAGGACTGTTATGAGGAATAGAGATAGACTTTCTCTACCTGGGCCAGAGGGAAGACCAAGGGCAACGGGGCAGGTTATAACAATCATCATCATGTTACATTTATATAGAGCATCAGTTTTCAAAGTGTTGAAGTCCTGACACCCTTTTAGAAAACCTATGAAATCAAAACTATTTTTATAATGAAATCAAAATGTTATTTGCCTGTTCCTCCCTCTTCCAACTACGTATTTGTGTGCAGCTGAATTTTCTTCATATACTTCAATGTAATCTACATATTGCCACAAATTAATGCAGAAGTAGATATGAGAATCCAACTATTTGCTATTCAGCTTCTATTCTATTCATTAGATTTGCAAAAATATTGAAAACAATGCCACTCTATTACATTTTTGGAAAAATAGTTATTTTTCACAAAATAGGTTATTTATATTAACATATAATTTATTATTATTTTTAAAAAATGAATTGATATTAAAATGTTTTAATTTCTTATTTTGTTTTATTTTATTTTATTTTATTTTTGTAAATATTTTAATTTCTAATGTAAATATGGGTAAAAACAAACAAACCTCGTTAGAGTTCTCAGTAATTTTTAATAGTGCAAAGGAGTCTTGAAGCCAAAAAGTTTGAGAACCCCTGATACTGATCTTTAAGTTTGCAGAATGCTTTATAACTCATTAGATCTTCACAATAAACCAGTGATGTAGATGCCATTATTATCACCATTTTATGAATGAATCTCAGTGAAGTTAAATGACTGGTTTAGGATCATACAGCTAGAAGGAACCAGGGAGGGGATTTGAATGCAGGTGTTTTAGCATGCTATCACTTTGTCTCCTAATGGCCTCAAAGTTTCTTATTAGGAAAAACTCAACATTGAATTATCGTTCAGTTTTTTTAGTCGTGTCCAATTCTGTGACTTCATTTGGCATTTTCTTGGCAAAGATAGTGGAGTGGAATAGTCTGTATCCCAAAGAGATCATAAAAAGGAAAAAGGACCTACATGTGCCAAAATGTTTGTGGCAGCCCTGTTTGTAGTGGCCAGAAACTGGAAACTGAGTGGATGCCCATCAATTGGAGAATGGCTGAATAAATTTTGATATATGAATGTTATGGAATATTATTATTCTATAAGAAATGATCAGCAGGATGATGTCAAAAAGGCCTGGAGAGACTGACATGAACTGATGCTGAGTGAAGTGAATAGAACCAGAAGAACATTGTATACAGCAACAACAATATTATATGATGATCAGTTCTGGTGGATGTGGCTCTTTTCAACAAGCAAAGTGATTCCAATGATCTTGTCATAGAGAGAATCATCTACTTCCAGAGGGAAGTCTGTGAAAACTGAGTACAGTATAATATTTTCACTTTTTTGTTGTTTGCTTGCTTTTTGTTTTCTTTCTCATTTTCCCCCTTTTTGATCTGATTTTCTTGTATAGCATGATAATTATGGAAATATATATAGAAGAATTACACATTTAACATATATTGGATTACTTGCTGAATTAGGGGAGGAGCGTAGAGGGAAGGGAAGGAGAAAAATTTGGAACACAAGGTTTTGTAAGGGTGAATGTTGAAAGCTATCTTTGCATGTATTTTCAAAATTAAAATTATTGTTAAAAAAAAAACCTAAGATAAAGTAGATACTTATCCCTTAAACAATCTCTTAGAAAAAGATACTGGAGTGGTGTGTCATTTCCTTCTCCAGCTCATTTGACTGATGAAGTAGAGCTACCCAAAAGCTCAGTGGACTAACTCAGAATGCACTGGGTTTTCCCTCGTTGTAAGTCTTTAAGCAAAGGCCAGGTAACTACTTATTGGGTCAGTTATAGAGGGGATTCTTGTTTAGGTTGGGCCAGATGACCCCTAACGTCCCTTATGCTTTTTAAATTTCAATGATTCATTTGATGAGATGATATGGAAAGCAGATGCTTTCCCCTGAAAGGTGGGGATGTGGTGATGCAAAATCAGAGTGACTTTTAAAGCCCACTGCAATGAGGTCAACAGTCTTGCCTTTCACTGCTTTTCTTTATACGATTCTAGGCTTCTTCACTCTAGTGACTGCCACTTTCAACTGAAGGCTTCTATTAGCTGAATTCAGGCCCTGCTGGCTGTAATTCCTGCAAAGTGAGCTAAAAGAGGCAGGTGCATTCAGCCGGAACCCTCTTCTCGAGGCTGACTGAGTTCCTTTGGCTCTGTCTAGTCTATGGATCACTTTTCCCTAACATGACGTTACCAAGAAACTGTGCAGCACCAATTCCTTAAGTAACTATGTCAGAAAGCCTGTAATTTTCCCCTATGAAATATGGGGCCATTTTCTTTTCATAGTTTCAATTTTACAGCCATTCTCATCCAGGGGCTGCTTGATACTGTGCAGAGGACATTAGATTTGGAGTTAGAGACATGGTTTTGAATCTTAACCCTGACTGGAGTCGTGTTCCTGATGGATAGAGAGCTGACCCCCAAGCCAGGAAGCCCTAGATTCAAGTCTAGCTTCTGGTAAATACTGGCAGCATGTCCCTACTTACCCACTTTGTGTTCTAGATTGGTGGTGTCAAACTCAAAAAAGAAAAGGATGCTAAAGAGCTACATAATGACTCAAAAACCCACAAATTAACATCTGAGGGATATGTTTTTATTTATTTTGGTGAATGTTTTCCAGTTATTTTAATTGGTTTACCAGATACTGCGGGGTTTAACTGCTGTGTTTGATTCTGAATCTGGCAATTGTCCAGACAGGATACAGAAGTGCCGATCTGTGTTTTTAAGAGAGAATCCTCTATATTCATGAAATCATAAGTCCAGTCTCACTTTCTTCATCTGCAAAAGAGACATGATGACCTTAAAGGTCCCTAAGTCTATGGTCATTTCTTCTTCACCCTCTCAGTCAAAGGGATGCTCCTAAGACATGGGGGTGGCCACTCATTTTCCAGTAAACTCAGGTGGCTTCTAATTATTTCTCTGATGAGACACAAACACTTCTGTTGGGCCTTTCACTATCTGGCTCCAACCTGCCTCCCCAGCTTTATAATTCTAAGATTACAGATCCAGACTTAGAATGGAAGTGAGCGGCCTGCTTCTTTTAGAGAGGAGACTTGGGCAAGTTAAGTGACTTCTCTAATGCCCTTCCCAGGTAAGAAGAATCAGAAATGGGGTTCTCTGGGGCCAAGTCCAGGCTCTTTCCCTTGTATCACTCCTCTGTTCCCCTCCCCCTCGCACTGAGACTCACACATGCTCACATTAT